>NC_067401.1:442092317-442442317 GCF_016432865.1 Antechinus flavipes | reverse complement strand
CAGGAAATCTTAAAGAACTGGAGAATTGAAATGGTTTGACCCTCTTCCCAAAACAAGGCTTGTATGCCTTTGAAGATATTAGGTACAGTTGGTAAATCAAAGGGATGAAGTCTTTGGGCAAAAATGAAAACGAGTTTAAAAGTATATAATATTAATCATGATTAGACTCCTGGGTAAAAAGAAAAGTTGTTCTCACATTATAAAGCACATGTCTAATTTAACCAGATTGAACACTGGACTAATTTGGATACCCCCACTAAAAGAGGTGGTAGGGAATGCAGATTTGACCTCATTGCTTCTATCTCCCTTTTCTTCTTTGATGTACATTAGTTCCCATGGTAACCATATTGGGATAGTTCCAGAGTGACATCTACAAATGTAGTATAAGGTCATTTTTATCTAGTGCTTTGAAATTTAAACCAAGGTTTGTGATATAGAGGGAAGCTTGCCTAACAGATTCTGCAGAAAGCCCGATGCTCTGCATTTAAGTAGCAACGTGGTATGTGACTGCTTCAGGCCAGCCAGGTTTTAGAAAGTTCAATACTGTACTGGATTTGTGGGGTGGGAGGAGATTCCCATGAGCCTCATTTTCCTGCTTGGCTTCTGTGAGGGAGAAGAGTCTCTCCCTAGGCCGTGTTTTTGGCTGTTATCAGCCTATGAGGCCAGCAGCCAAGGGGAATGAGGGCAATGATTTAAAAGCTGCATTGCCAAGTCCCTGTTGGAGAAGAGAAGGTCAGTAGAATTAATTTTCTGTTCAGGTACTGGGCTCTTCCTTGCCAGGTTTCCTTTTGGGACTTGTCTGGCTGGGTGTGTTGAGGAAGATGGAAAAGAATGGGTGTTTCTACAGTATCAGTGTCTCACTGCAGAGATCTTTACAATTGGGGCAGCATCCACAGAATAGCAGGAACGATTTATTAAATGCCTACTGGCACCACACACTGTTCTAAGAGTTTACAAATATTTTCTTGTTTGATACTCAAAACAACTCTGAAAGGTCAGTGCTATCATTATCCCCATTTTACAGTTGAATAAACTGAGGTAAGTAGCAATTAAATGACTTGCCCAGTTAAGACTGGATTTGATCTCAGGACTTCCTGTTTTCCTGCTCTATTTGTTGAGACAACTGGCTATAGCAGGAACAAGTCAATTCATTTAATTTGATTTCAATTCCACAAGCAATTGTTAAATATACTTCTTGGGTGCCAACATTGTTTTTTGTTAGATATTTTGTTAGATAAATTGTTAGATATACACAGATAGACATACAAAAGTGCCTGCTTTCAAGGATTGCACTGTAGATTGGGACGAAATGGGATATCTACCAAGAGAAGTACAGAACAAAATAAAACTAAAATAAATACAAAGTTATTCGAAGAAGGCGTTTAAAAATGGGAAGTTCAGGAAAGGCCTTTTGTAAGAAGTGGAACTTCAGGGAACTAGATATCCCAAGAGATGGAAAAAATGGAAACCTTTGTGGATGTAACCATTTGTGGAAACAAGTGGAAATGGAAAACAAAATCTTCAGTATTGAGAATAACAAATTAGGCCATTTGACTAACATAGTGTCTGATTTCTAGGAGGCTCTTTGAAAATATTTATGATTGACAGAAGGACAATGGGGCATGGAGATCAAAAGGAGAAATAAGGTTTAGTCAGCAACCTGGAAAAAAAATAGGTTGAGGTCATACTGTGACAGGCATAAAATACCAGAAGTTTTTGTGTTTAATCCTAAATGCAATAGGGATGTACTAGTGCTTTTTGAGCAGGAGGGTCATCTGGATAATCTGAGTAAGATACATTTGGGAACTGTACACAGAATAACTGGATAGGCTTTCACACAAGGACCAGGTGAGAGGCCGTCAAAAGTCCCAGAATCAGCTTGGTTAAGCTAGGAAAGACTCATCGAAAGAATGCAATGAAGAGTGAAGTCACAAAGCTTATTTGTAGAGGGTTTGTGATCTCTTTTGAGCACCCAATTGAAATCATCTGTCTTTGAAAGTTTGGAATAACTGTTAAACATTATTCTAGGCAAAGCAAAGACAATAAAATTACAAAATAAGTTAATTGCTGCCCTGAAGGAGCTTATAGTCTATATTTTTTATTTGTTATCATTATTAATTTTTTAAAGTTCATAGAACCTTAATCCTAGATTTTAATTTAGAGACCATCAAATCCATTGCTTCTCATCTTGTAGCTGAGATAAATGAGACACAGATCAAGTGATTTATCTGGAACCACATAGCAAATAGTTTAGGTAAGATCTGAACCCTGACCTGCCTGATTCTAATTCAAATGCCCTATTCAATGGGCCATACCCAAATCTCCTATTACACTGGATGTTTTTCTCTCTCAAATTTTCCAAAAGTTGGTTTCTTTAATATGAGTAACACTGTACTTAGGAAATAAGGAACCACTCTTAGAATCAATAAGACTTGGATTCAAGTTCTATCTTTGATAGACACTATGTGATCTCCTAGTGCTCTAAGTCTATTAATTATAGGCAGGTTGCCAGTCTGCCATATTAGAAGAGTTTTCTATACTGAGCACTCCCAACAATGTGGAAATCACAAATCTTAACCTTTCTATCTCCCCTTCAAAGTGGTTTAAATAACAGAATCTCTTGACGTAGGTATTTTGAACCGAGTCCTACCAGTGAACACCTGGATAACGCAATACACCATTTTACCAAATGAAACCTCAATTTTGTAATCTTCAAAATGTTTCATATTTACAACAATGTAATTGAAGAGAATTACAATAACACAAATTAGCTTAGAATCTTTGTAACAATAATGATCAAACTGACTCCAGAAAAAAGTGAGAAAACCCACTCTTTACCCTTCTGTATAGAGGTAGAGAACTGAGAGAGTAAAATATTACTTATATTGTCAGATATGGTGGATATATTGCTTGTTTTTTACTGAACCATTTTTCTGCTCTTTTAAAAATGTTTCATTATGAGAAGTGTTTCAAGTTGGGAGAGAGGATAGAGGTATATTTGTAAATGAAAATATTAAAAAAGAAAGTGTATCAATAAAAATCAGATTTATATATGTACATTCATATTTCTGTATATATGCATATATATGCATATATGTATATACATAAACACATGCACATATGTGTGCACACAGATGACACACACATACATATGTATATGCAAAAATACATGCTTGAAGACTCACATATACATATACATACATTCATATATACACACATGCATATATGCATTTGGACTAGCTGGTCTCTAATAAATCTTAATATATCTTTTGTTATTCTAAGATCTGATCTCAAGATTTTATGTTGTTCCTCTAGGTATAGATTTCCCCCTGAATTTAAAGAGGCATTTTCATGTAAAAAGAAATACAGTCTGAAAGACTTGATGCTTAAGGGCATGTGTATCTCTGTCTTACACATCTATTTTATTTCAAAAATGACTATTTTTGATATGTAATTCATGGATACAAGTTCCAGTGTGCCTGGAGATTCCTCAGAGTTAGTCTGACTGGAACTTCAGAAGTAGAGTAAGGCAGGAATTAACATATTTCTCTTGAACTCCAGTACCAAGTAACTGTCTGCTGGACACCTCCACCTAGATGGCTCAAAGTCATTTCAAACTCACCATGATTTTAAACAGAACTCAGTCTTCTTTCCCAAATCAATTGTTGAGGATAATGCTATCTATCTCCCTACTCACAGCATATCCTTTCTAGTTAGACCCTCATGTTCTCTTCTCTGAAGTATTGCAGTAGCTTTATCATTGGTCCCCATCTCTCACTTATTCATTCCCTATACAGCTACCAAGCAAGTATGACTGTGTCACTATCACTAATCTGCTCATGAATCTTGCTATCTCCAAACTTTTTCATCTAGTTTTTGAAGGCCTTTATAATATGGATTCAGGCTAACTTTTCAGTCCAATTTCATATTACTTTCTCACATGGACTCTTCATAATAACCAAAGTGTCTTATATGCCCTATGAGGCATTCCATTTCCTGCCTTCATTTCCTTGTAACTGACTGCTTCTCCTGATGCCTGAGGCTTCTCATCTCCACCTCTACAAATTCCTAGCTTTCTTCAAAGCTCTGTGAAAGTGCTATCATTTATGACATTTACCATCATGCCCCAATTGTCAGCACTTTACCCTCCTACCACCAATTTCCTTTGTGAATATTTTATGCATACTTGTCTGTGTATATTTTATCTATTTTAAAATTTTCTTTAGTATTATTATTGTTATTTATTATTCTATAGATTATTTTAATGTGTACATTTTATAAATGGGGTATAGAGCCCCTTTTCAGGGTTGCTTTCTAACTTTGGTATCCACCTGATTCATGCAACTTTCACCTGTGTAACTCACCCAGTGGTCATACCCTAGTAAATTATTAAGCAGATGGACTAAAACAAATTGAAGATAATGAAGGCATCTCAAAACCCATTGGTGGGTTAGAGGAAATGTCTACTTCCAAACATGGGAAGACTTCCTGCAGCAGAATGGTTACATGAGAACAATTTGTCTGCAAAAGCCATGAACTTGGTGGAAGGAGGTGCTGTGGTGCACTTAGAGCTTAATTGGACATAGAAGACACCAAGATTATCCATAGCATACCAAAATTTTATCAATCAACTTGACTATTGTCTTGCCACTGGACTGTGATGACTCTGGGAGAGAGTGTGAGGCAGAAGATTTTGTGTGACTGCCTTACTTAAATCCAGTTTCTAGACTATTGAAAAGATATCACTCATATAATTTTATAACAATTTTTACTTATTGCAAAGGTAAATAGGCAATAGCAAGTGACAAAGCAAGAAGTTTGAATACTCTGTAGTCACAATCTTGCACATAGGTGACCCAAACTATACAATTAGTTGCTTACTGGATAGAAGCAGAATGGGATTTTGCGATTCCTGGTTGTCTGAGTAGCCTTTTTGAAGGAGCACATTGCTCATCTCCTGGTATAAAGACAGAGTTAGAAAAGTGCCCTAAAAACTTGTCTTTCATTCAATCCTGCTCTGCTTGCTGTGGCAGAAGGGGTGCCACCTTTTTGTAGAAACACATAAAAATACACGAATACATTTGTGAAAATGAGTCCACTCGCCATCATTACAAGACACGTGACCACTCTTATGGACAATACAAAATCCAGTAATTGAAAGACAAACAGATTTTGTTGTAAGAGGACTTACCAGGTATTACATCCAACTGGCAGCTCTGAGTGAAACAAGATTATCAAATGAAGGTGGACTAATGGAAGTTAGAGCTAAATATACATTTTTTATGGATTGGCCACAGTGAAGAGGACTTTGGTGAAACTAATGTAGGTTTTGCAATCAAACTAATATAGTCAGTAAGTGTGTACATCTACCAAAAGGAAGGAATTACAGCCTCATGAAAATGCAATTGCCAATAATAGGGAAGTACGCATATCATCACACAGTGTATGTCCCTACTGCGATGAACTTTGAAGAGGTCGAAGAAAAATATTATGAAGTCCTGGAAGCTCTCATCATCAAAGTGCTGATTACAAGTGTCCGAATGCCAAAAGTATGTTAAAAAAAAGAAAAGCGTGAGATGTTCAAATTTAGAGATATCTCCATTCTAACTTCATGTGCCCAATCTGTGGCAGACCTGAGCTCCTATTGGTCTGCTCAGTCAAACACATTATACCTTGACTCCAACATAGAGATGTCATTTTGATTCCCTTTGAGAATTATAGACAACAACCAACTTTGTATTTCCTTTGTAAATATTTTATGTTTACTTATTTGTGTACATTTTATCTCCTACCCCTTTCTTAGAGCTCTGTAGAAAGTAAGCTCTTTGAGGGATTGTAGATTTTGAACTAGAAGGGTCATTTAGTCAGTCTGTCAATACATATTTATTAAACATTTATTCTGTGCAGGAATTATACTAAAAACTATTGATATAAAAAGAGGCAAAAGTCTGCCTTCATTCTTAAGGAACTCAGAATCAAATAGGAGAGACAACATGCAAAGGAATATTACAGACATGATATTGATATCCATAGGAAATAAGAGCTAGAAACAAAAGAATTCAGAAGGATTGAAAAGGTTTCCTATAGAAGGCAATATTTTGGGGGGACTTAAAGGAAGCAGGGGAGGTCAGATATTAGAATGGGGAGGGAAAGTGTTTCTTGCAAGACAGCTAAAGAGAATTCCTAGAGCTGAGAGACAGATATCTTGTTTGTGGAATAGCCAGGAAGCCAGTGTGGCTGGATTGAAGAGTGTATGTTAAGGAAAATCCTCGGAATGCAACAAGGAACTAAGTTATGAAAGACTTTGAATACCAAACAAAGGATTTTATATTAGAAGCTCCAGCCAAAAGAGACTCATGGGAGTTTATTGAGTAAGAAGGAATGTTGGACTTGTCTTTTAGCTTAGCTGAATGGGGGACAGATTGAAGTGGGGAGAGGCTCAAGGCAGGCAGACCAACTAGCAATTGGTTGTTCAGGTTTGATGAAATGAGGGTTTTTACCAGGGAAATGGCAGTATCTGAAGAGAGAAGAGGACCTATTAGAGAGATGTTGCAAAAGTGAAATCAGTAGGTACTGGTAGCATATTGAATATGGGGGAGAGATAGTAAGGAATCTAGGTTTCTAGATCGTTGTAAAAGGAGGATGGCATTGTTGAGGTGAAATATACCTTAGCAATGTTAGGGTCCTCAAGTCGGTGTCTCGAGTATGATATAAGAATTTGCAAATGATTTATTATGCAATTAACAGCAGACTAAGTTCTAAAAGAAGTTAGCAAAGGAGTAGGAGGAGGAAGATAAGTTAATAGGGAAAAGTTGAAAAACCAGGTATTTCATGCCACTTATATGCTAATTTATGGCTTAGAGATGGACTTGAGGAGGCTGCTTCTGACTTTGTGCATAGAGGTATGTTTTTAAGTCTGAAAGTGACCAATAACGAATTTTGCTCTATGTTTGGATCAACTTAAAGCTTCCAATTATTGTTGCTCATTAATCTCAGAGATTCTGTTATCACTGACCAATAGGCTGATATCTGATAGCTGGCAATATTTGTGGGATCAGAATCCTGGTCATATAGAGTAGGATAGCATAGGGAAGAAATATATAATTTCTAACTACATCATTCTCAAGGCCAGATGGTCTTATAGTAATCACTAGCTACATCTTTCTGAGAAGCTGCACCATGTCAGCATTACTCTCTACAATAATAAGAAGTTAGTGGAGTTTGGGAAGGTTTGGGGAAAGAGAATTAATTCAGGTTGGGGCATGTTGTGTTTTTGGACAGAAGTTTGAGATGTCTAGAAGGCAGTTGGAAATGTGAGACTGGCAATCAGTAGAAAGGTTAAGGCAGGATAGGTAGATTTAAAAATCAGCAACATAGAGATGGTATTTGAATCCATAGGATTGATTTTACAAAGTGAAGTAGTATATACAGAGAAGAAAACATGGCCAACCAAAAAACCCTGGGAGATCTACAATCATAGTATATGGATAGGAACAAGATCCAGCAAAGAAAATAGAGAAGGAATCTGATAGGTAGGAGAAACACGAGAGTCCAATGTCTTGAAAACCTAAAATGAGAGAAGATCAAGGAAGACTGGGTGATCAGCAGTGTCACAGACTGCCGAAAAGTCAGAGATAGGGTAGACTGAAAAAAGACCATTGGATTGACCAATGTAGTTAAATATATTCATTTTACAGAGCAAGGAAGTATTGTTCTCCCCCTGCTCAATACACACGGTTTTTAATGACTTGACTAACTTTACAAAAGGCTTAAGTGTCAGAGGTGGGGATTTGCACCCTGCTCCTTCCTCTGCAGATCCAGTCTTCCTTCCATCACACCAGCATTTCATTTTTTTTTTTTTGTACCTAGCACCAAGAACAATACCTTACACATAATGGACTCTTAACATATGCTTGTTGAATTAAATTGAATGAATCAAAGTGGTTTTTAATAAAGGCTAGAATGGAAAATGAATTGAGTCACACCCCTCCCCCCATTTAATGGAGTGAGAGATTTGTAATTGCTGCTGCTGAGATGATTGTATTTACCTGCTGCTCCAGCATTTGTTAATTTCACCCCCATCAATTTAACAGGACATGCTTTATTGATAAAGTAAGTTACGTTGCTCTAGTTCTGTTTCCCACAGATCTGAACTTTAAGAGGTGGATAAACAAGCAACTTAGCATATGTGACCTTCTGACCAGAGAGTGTTAAATTCCGGGAACTATATTACTTTACTCCTTTTCTTTCATTTGTCTGTGGGAAATCCCTTGATTTATGTTCAATCCCAGGACACAATAAAGACCCTCAGGTATGCCAAATGAGAACTCTGAGGAATGTATCAAATAAAACATTTAGCTCCTCTTAAAATTTACAAATAAAAGTAACCTTTGATTAAGGAGACTAAAGTTTATAAAGTGCCTTTATCATTTTTTAAAAGTCAAATGTATCCAAACGATATAACCTCAGCATACTTTTGTGCTCTTGTAGGCCTTTGAAAGGAAAAAAAAAAAGAATCCAAATTAAAGGCAGTATGCTGATATTGCATATGGAGACCATTGACTCACAGATATAGTGTAACAGGCAGTGTGGACTAAGGGATAGAGAACTGACCTAGAAAGATCTTAATGTCTGTGACACATACTAGATGTGATCCTAAATGAGTTATTTAACTCCTCAGTGAGCCCAGGAAATTCTTTAGGATACTAAGTTGCAGGAAAATACTAATGTGCGTTAGCTGAATGAGTTTTCTTACCACTGGAGTTCCCCATTCAAATTCTATTTCCTTATCCTAGGATCAAGAGCATTGTTATTATTGGTCCTTTTTTCTTGAAGAGGTCCATGACATGAAGGAGGTGATGCAATGACTTACAAATGAATTGGATTTGTGTAAGGGAGGGCTGTGCAAGATCACCAGCCTCACTTTCTCCTCCAGAAGCATATGGGTCCCGTAGCCAGAAATTCATCAGGACAACTCACAATGGTCCTGAACGCAGTGGAAGAGCTTGACCTTTTTTAAGCTAAAGTCTGAACAGATGTCATTTTCACTGAGGCAACATCCCATCAGTGATTAAGGATAGGTAAGAAATGAAGCAGAGATGGGTCTTTTTTAGTCAAAAAAAAAATCAGTCTGGGAGGAGAAGACTCTTAAGGTTTCTGTACAAAATAGAAACAATTTCTGTTTCATTTACTCTGAGCCTGAGACCTTTTGTTAGCCAATCAATGAGAGCCAGAGTGATTTGGATTTAAGGTAGCTAGAAGGAAGCAAAGAAGGATTTACACCACTTGTCTCATTTTGTAGATGAGGAAACACATGTCCAAGCATGCTAAGGTCACAGAGTAACAGAAAAAGAATTAAAACCCAGTTCTTCTTCCCAAAGAGCCAGCGATCTTCATATTGTATCAGATAGAGGGCACAGAGCCATAAAATCTGGAGATTTAAAAGAGTCTTTTGCCTTGTTATATACTATACTCCTAGCCTTACGTAATTGATATCATGTCAACAGAACTCTGTTAATCAAAGAAAAATAGTTTAGTATTTCTGAGCAATAGAGTGGTGAGGCCATCTTATGATGAAATGAAAATCCTGATCACATAATCTTCTACCTTTCCATTGACAAGAGGACTTAGACATAGAATTTGTAGCTGGAAGGCTCTTTGAGGGCAGACAGCTGAACCCTCCCATTTTACAAGTGAAAAAATGGAGGTCTTAAAATGTGTAATGAATTGCTCATGTTTCATCTTCCCGAGTTCAAATCTGACCTCACACACATATTAGTTGTGTGATTCTGGGCAATTCACTTAACCCTGTTTGTCTCTGTTTCCTCATCTCTAAAATAAGCTGGAGAAAGAAAAAGCAAAGCTCTCCAATATCTTTGCCAAGAAAACCCCAAATGGGGTCACAAAAAGTTGGACATGATTAAAAAAATGACTGAACAACACACAGATTCAGATCTGCAGTACATATTTTATTACCTGCTCTTAGGATTATAAATAACCATTGCATTTGATGTGAGATCAGTGGTGTATTTACACTTAGGGAAGATGTAGCTTGCCTAAATGACATATGTAGTAAATGGCAGATGCAGAATTCAAACTCAGATCCTAGGATTTCAAGTTCAACATCTATTCTATTGAACTATGATTATGTTTATCTACCACAACTTGTTAAGTCATTCCTTTAACAATAAACATAAACCTTTCCTTCCATTTATCTGGCAAGATAGAGGAAAAGACTCATTGTATCAGGTAACACTTACAAATTGGTCTATTTATAATTATGATCATCTTCTTCTAGTTGTTTTTTATCCTCCTCCTTTTCTTTCTCCTTCTCTTCCCTCCTCTTCATCTTCTTTAACTTCTCTTCTTCCTTCTCTTCCTTCTTTCTCTTTTTGTTCCTCCTCCTTTCTCTTACTTTTTTCTTTTCTGTTTTCTTTTTCTTTATTCTTTCTCCTTTTTTCCTCCCCTGTCTCTCTTTAAAGAGACTTCATAATTTTAGATATTACTCAGTTGGCAAAGAAGGCCAAGGTTGCTGAGGGGACCCCTTGAGACTTCTGGAAAAGAAATTTCAATCCAGCTTGATTCCCAGTAAGGAGCGTTTGGGTGTGTTCCAAAGTCCTCCACCCTTCACAATTTCAGGTGGGTCCAGGCTCAAAGGTAAGAGGCTCCAAAGCAGCCTGGAGCAGCCCCAACTCATTAGCACTTTATTTAGCAAACCAGTGTCAAACATCTGCTTATGAGTTCTTCCCTTAGCTTAAACAGAAGGGAAAATAAAATGCCATCCAGCACATTTTGACCAGAATCCAGATTATGCTGTTTATAGGCATAGTTGAAGCATGCTCAAATCCCCTCAGAACTTAAACCTCTTGGAGGCCTTTACAAAGAAAGAAGGGATTTTTATTTCAGCATTTAAAAGAGAAATATCCTGTTAAATGCTACAGAATGGTATTTCTTTTAGAGTATAGAAATTTTTAAAAAAAGTATGACTGTCTCAGTTCTTTGAAAACTGTTGTTTTTCAATCAGGGAAACCCCATTAAATATTGCATCAAAGACTTATCTATCCTTATGACATTATGTAAATTATTTTAATTTCACTCAGTCTCAGTTTCCTTATCTATAAAAGGGAAATAATAGCAACACCTGTTTTATAAGGTTGATGGGAGTATCCAAAAGGATATAATATGTAAAGTGATCAGAAAACAACAAAACACTAAATACATGCCATATATTATTCCTTTTATCTTTAGAAATAGAGATTTGCACAGAGAAATCACCCACGAGATTTTTCTTTTCGTCCTCACATTAATTTGCCTAGTCAGATATATGCTACTCAGCAGGGTACACAGTATTCTGGGGACCTTGCTCAGGTTCTCTTACATTGTACTGATACCAGTGGACCATAGCAGGATTAAGAAGATGATTGATATTCCTAGTGAGAAGTACCATCCTCTCCTTTCAGCAGGGAACTGCCAAAGGCTCTTAGTTACTTTGATGTAGGGCAACTGGGCTGCCCCACTCAATAGGGTCACTATCCGTTTTGAAACATGGACAGGTATTATACTAAGGGGTAATACTTTTTCCTTTGGTATTTCTGGGTTTCTCATCTCTGATGCCACAGGCTGATAGGGATCAATTAATTGGTGAGTTGTGTTTCCATCAAGGACAATTTCAGATATTGGGAGGGGATCAAGAAAAGATGCAGTGTGACAGGGAGGTTTTACTGGCTATGAACAGGGGAAGCATCTACAGCAGAGAAAGCCTATTAGAAATGGGAAAGGCCTGGGAAATCAGAACATTTTCTGTAAAGTGACAGGAAGAATTCTCAACCAGGGAACTATCATTTAATGGCCAGTCTGTTCTTAATAACTGAACCACCCTTGGGAAAATCATGGATTTTCTGAAATATTTTCCTATCTTGGAAATGAGGATAATGTTTTTTTCTATTATGGAGCCTAAGGAAGAAAAGATACATGAAAACATATTGTTTAATCATCACATGAATTGCTAGTCTCCCATTCAATCTTATGGATCAAAACCACCTGGTCTTGGAGTGTCGAACATGTTTACCAAGGCAGTAACATCTTATAGCCTTTAAAGTGGTAATGGTAGAGAAAATCTAATCTATGTTCTTATAGATATGCTCTTGGTTCATGCTCTCTGGATAGCAACATTCATCTCACCTCTTTGGACTCTAGAATAGTTCTAAATTTCCATCTACCAGAAATCCTCCCTCATCCCTGAATCTTATATATTTCACTGAACCATAGTGATGTGGTGTTAGAATAATGATGTCAGCATTAACAGCTGTCATGTTTTATAAATGTTATACCAAGATAAATTTTATAAGGTATTCAGGGCTTAGATCACTATAGCTATTTTCATATACAAATACACAAAAACCTCAACACATTTCTGTATTATATGATTCATAAAGTCATCTCTGTGTAAATTTCAAGTATAAGATAAAGTGGTCCTTGAATGCTCCCAGGGTATCTCCCTGCTCACCGATTTTGGATAAAAGGCTATTTTTGGTAAGTATACTCATGACATCAAAACTCTAAGAACACACTTAGAGGAGATTTGCCATGTCTACACGGGCAAACTCTCATCAGTTTAAATGAAGGCTCCCCTTCCTCTGTCCAAGGGGATCTCAAAGAGTCTCACCTTAGATGATATGTGACCATATGTTTAGAGAAACAGTTTTGAAATTCCCAAATAGAAATAGTTTTGATGTGATTTCACTTCAAAGTAATCTGACTCAGCAGAGAATGCTGATCTTGGAAGCTGGAGACCCGAGTTGGAGGCCAGACCTCAGTTTCTTTCCAGTTGTGTACATGTCAATCACTTAACCTTTCATTTTATTCATTTGTTATGATTAAAGAATAATTTTAATAATACATCTTACCACTTACATTACTCCAGATTTTACAAAAGCTGTACCATCAGAGAACAATCTCTAACAGACCCTGGTTTTGGATTATAATTTTTTGTTCAAAACCCTAAATGATCAAATATTGAGCCTCTGCATGAAAAAATGTCCAGTAGCTGATGATTTTTCTTTTGATTGCAGGAACTCAAAAAGTCAGTAAAATAAGATGTAAGACATGACAGTAAGACCTGTCATTTATTTACATCATGTTTCAAGAATATATAAAAACTAGTGCATGTATTACCTAAATTTAGCTTCACAACAATCCTTTAAGGTAGACTTTTAAATTTTTTTTCAATAAAAATCTGTATTCTTAACTGATTAGGGAATTTCTAATTGGGGAATTTTCTCTACCAATGGAGATCTGTAAATCTTCTTCAACTTGTTTTCTTTAAGTTACCTTAAACACTCAAGGTGCTAAATGAATTGCTTGGGATAACACAACCAGTACGTATCCAAGAAGACTTGAATCCAGATTTTCCTGATGCTAAGGAAAAATATCTAACCTCTGGTGTCAAATCCAGCATGCCATTTACCCTACTACCCCTAAATTGCAATTCTATGGAATTATGGGTATTAATGCATGTTTGAAGATGAGGGAAATGGGATTCACAGTTGTTTAAATCAGATTATTGATAGGAAATAAAATTTAAAGGGTTTCCCCCCCCCATTTTCAAACAATTAGAATTTATGAAAGGTACAACTTTAAAACAGGTATTTTGGAAAGTAGTTTACTAATGACTCCAGGGGAGAAATATGTAGGCAATATATTTTAAAGTTTTTTTTTTCTGAATTATTAATATTTTCCATCACTTTTTAAAATCTAGACAATCAGCAAATTGATAACTTAAGCCCAGATTTCAAATATTTACCCTGAAAATTTAACAATGGCTCTCCCAAATCATTGCTCTAGGGCACCCCTGCATACCGCACATTGTCCACTCTGCCAGTGAATTCCCTCCATGTAAGGGATATACCTATCATGGAAAGCATTTTGAACACTCAAACCAAGGTCTCCTGGTTCTAATTCCTTATCCATGCATTCTCCTCATCCAGGAATTTCCTTTACCAATAAAATTGTAAGTTTAATCTCCCTTTCCTAATACATCTACAGGCATGAGCACAGTGTATCATGTACATATCTCTCCCATTAGAAATGAGCTCCTTAAGGAAAAGGATTATCTCAATTTTTCAATTTGCACATGAAAAAACATGTGCAGTGTTTTGCACATGGTAAGCACTTAATACATGTTTAATTCATCCATTGATTCATACAAGACACTTTACATTTTTCGTTATTTCTTGAATTGGAAAGGCCATAGAGTTCATTATTATGGCCAGTTGTCTCTGTAATGAATGAAGCTGGTTCTTAGAAAGCCACAAACTTCTCTGTTTGAGACTTTATCGAAGATTTTACCTCATTGTATAATCTGCCTACTCTGGTGTTTTTTTAATATGCTCTTCAAGAAGGCAAGGTTGCCCAATGAGTAACTAAAATATATACTTCGGTTAATCATGTATTTATTTAAGGTGAAAATTAGAGAGAGGATATTACAGAACACATGTCTAAATATTTTTTTAAATTAATAAAGCAAGAAAGCTTGACTTTTCAGTGGCAGCAGGATGGATTGGGTATTAGAGATGGCTGACAGATGCAGTGATTTAGTGGAGAAAGCCCTGGATTTGGTGTCCAGAAGATGTGAAGAATAATCCAGCCTCACATAATATGTGATACTGAACAAGTGACAAGTCTGCCTCAGTTTCTTCATATACAAAATGGAGATAATATCACTTACCTCCAAGGGTTGTTATAAAGGTAAGATGATATAATATTTGAAAACCTTTAAATGGAATATAGCTGTACTGAAACTTCCTCCAGTCAATGTGACCCATCTTCCCATTGAATGATTATTCAGACAATATCCAGCTTGAGTCACATTGTCTGACTTGATCCAGATGTTGTCCAATTCACTAGAGTTCTTAACCACCCACAATACACATATACATTGATCTTTCAAATGGGGATGAAATACAGAGACTTACCTAGGTTATTTTGAACAATTCATATTCCAGATCTAAAGAGAGTGAATTGCATAGGGTGGATTATTTTAGCATTCCAGTATCATGGGAAATTTTTTTTGGGAGGTGTTACCCAGCTTTAATATTAAGGGGTCTTAGTGTTGGATTAATATTTCAATTGATGCAGCTGAAACACATTGAAGGTTTAGCCTTCAGAAAGTGAGAGGAAATCCCAAAAGAAAGGTTATATTCCTTTGGAAGAAAGAAGAGAACTAAAAGAGGTGATACTCTCCTAAACTTCATTTTCCCAGAATTTTATTTCTTCCCTTCTGCATTTACTCACCAGCCAGATGAGGGCAGCAAATGATTATGACAATGACAGAAAGACCAGGGAAGACTTTTATGGAGTTGAGGGGGTTTGGGATGATTTGAGGGGAAGACTGAATTGTGCCATGAATGGAAAATACTCAGAGTAAGAGAAATGATTGCAGACAGCCCATAGTAGTTATTCACAAAGAACTAATAATGTATTTATCTGTTCTATTTCTATAAAACCTCCTAGGTACATACATACTCCTTGTACCACTCACATAGACATACTTTAGCTAACATCTTTATTATTTATCACTTGGCTTATTTCTCCCTGTCTCAAGTCTCTCTCCTCTCCAATCCATCCTTCACACCACTGCAAAGGGATTTTATTAAAGTGAAAGTTTGACTATGTTATTCCTGTTGTTCCAAATCTGTGAAGGTCTCCCTATTGCCTCTAAGATAAAATATAATGTCCACCATTAGCAGTTAAATATTTTCACAACTTATACCTTTCCTAATTTTCCAGTCTTCTTATATATTTGTCTTATCTAGCATTTTATGGCTTATCTTGACTTACTCACTGCAATACCTAACTTCCCAATGCCTGAAATATGTGTTTCCTTCTTAACTTCACATATTAGAATCTCTAAACTAAAATTTCATTTTCTATAGGTGACTTTTCTCGGTCCTTCCAAACTGCCTTCCTCACTAAAGTTAGCTCCCATCCATTCTCTATGAACCTTGTATGCACTTATATCCTCCTTTAAAATGTAAACTCTCTGAGAGCAGGAACTATTGTCCATTTTTCAGTTTATCCCCAGTAGAGTTATAAATGTGGTTAATTGAATGACTTTCCAGATATTATGGAAAAAATTGCATTTTAAAGTTCTCCCTCCTGAGAATTACAGTTAATGTCACCACAAAACCAATGACAACCAATCTGTAATACAGTAAGAATATGTTAAATCCAGAGACATGGCACATGTGTTTGAATTGTGATCCTTTCACTCATTACATATATGACTTCTGTTACTTCTCTCTAATCTTTACTTTACTTGGCTATATAGTTTGGTCTTCAGTCATGTCTGATGCTTCATGTCCCTATTTGAGGTTTTCTTGGCAAAGGTTTCTTTCTCCATCTCATTTTACAGATAAGGAAACTGAACATGCAGAGTTAAATGACTCACTCGGATCATACAACTAGAAAATGTTTGGAGCTGGATTTGACCACAGGAAGATTCATTCAGAATTCTATTCATTTTACCACTTGGCTATCTTTCTTAGTTACAAAATAGACCTTATTGTCAATGTTATTTATTTTTATTTTACCAAACTTTTTGGTAAAATACCTAATAGTGATCTTGTGGAGATGATGGAGAGAGAAGGATAAGACAATAATACAATCAGACAGCTTCAATAATAATTGAATAGTTAAAGAAGTTTCCTGTGGCATACTCCAAAGGACTCTATATTTGGCTCTGTGTCACAAATATGTTTTTCTACAACTTTTGCTATTAAAGTCATTCATAACCTGGTCTCAACTCTTTTCTGTACCTTCATTGAATATTACTCTATATCCCACACTCCATGATCTAGTTAAGTTAGTCATCTCTATTTTCCCCTAACATATACTATCTATCTCAATGTCTTTGAATGCCTGAGTATTCCCTGTGCCTGGAATATACAATTCTTTTTACCTTCACCTCAGAAAATGTCTCAATCTTCAAAATCTAGATTATGTACAACTTTCTAAATATAACTTTCCTGATACTCTCAATTGCTTTGCCCTTGTTTTTTGAAACTACATTGTATTTAACTACTTTGTGTATATTTTTAATTATCCATGTCTGTCTATATCCAAATCTATATCTATATGTATGTATGTACATATATATGATCTAAATAACTGTGATGTCAATATGTATCAATAATCTACCTCTCTTTCATATATGCATTTATTATCTAAATCTCTATCATGTATCTATTCACATATTTACTTCTTGTCTTTCTCATTAAAGATGAATTTTGCCAGAAAGGAGTATTTCATTAATTGCATTTTTATTTACTAGCAAAGTATCTGGAATAAATACTTGTTGAAGTTGATTGATGGGGTAAAAGCATATATGACATATTCAGCACTTTTGAAGATGTTTCAAAGCAAGGATGAATATCCCCAATATAGATGGCAGGGTTTTGACAGATTGCAGCACAGGGATGAATCTAACAAAATGAAATGCAATGGAGATAAATATAAATAAATGTAGATAACATAAATACATATAGATAAATCTTGGGGTTACATTTTATGAAGTACACTCATAAAAAGTCTCAAGTCTCCAGAAGAGCTGACTTTACTATAGTGTTTCTGAAGTGGAACTGGCATCTTCATGTATCTTGATCGAACATACTTTTTATTTTTCTCTCCATTATATATTGTGTCCACTACATATTTAATGAAAAATCTTTAATCCATGTTATAAGATCAGTACAAGCAAGCCATTAAGCTTAATCTCTTCTTGACTCAACTTTCTCAACTGTGAAATGGAAAAAATAATAGGATCTACTCCTCATATTTATTATGAGCATCAAATGAACTAATGTTTGTAAAGCTCTAAGCACAATTCTGAAACATAGAAAGAACTTAATAAATAACTTTTTCCTTTTCTTCTCTGTACTGCCCCACAAGTAGAACAGGCTATCCTGAGATATAGGACATCTGTTCTTGGAAATCTTTAACTGATATTGTATCCCCATTTTACAGGTAGAGTATCATAACTTACTAGATATGAGTTGGACTAAACCCTAACTTCCATCTAAGGTCACAGGATTTTCACTCTAGCCCTAGAAAGGACCTCAGATGGCATTTTGTATAATCTCTCATTTTACATTTGAGAAAAATAAGGTCTAGAGAGAACTGTCTTGTCCTGAAGTAACAAGTAGTAGGACCCAGAATTGAACTCAATTCCTGTGACCCCGAGTTAAGCTCTATTTCTACTGTGTCCTTCCCAGCAAAAATATATATATATATATATGTATATATATATTTCACCTCTTCATGCTTTAGCATAAATCATTTCACTTTTATATATTTTATAAATGTCTTATCCACTCAAAATGATATATATTTTATTGGAACACTTTGTATATGCACATAAAGATATACTGAAAAGATGAAAAGAAATGTTCATAAACCTGTCCTCATCAATGTGTGCAGGTGTAACTGAAAGGTAATGCTTGACCAAAGGTGAGCCTTTCAATGCTTCATCACGAGGAACATTCCAGTCCTATTTGTCTCATGGGGTTTTGGTAGGGAATAAAAAGGATAATGTATGGAAAAGTTCTTTGAAATATTTAGTGTGCTATAAAAATTCAAGGAATAATTACTATAAATCTGTAGGCTGATTTAGTCAGAGCCAGAGCTATAACCAGGAGTTTTTACACCTGGGGCAAGTAGCAATGGGATAAGGAAGACTTTGAGTTCATCTAGGGTACAGGAAGGCGCCACTTCAAAGGATAGGATGAAGTTTGTTTCCAAGTTGTTTAATGACATGATTATTCAAAGAACAGGCTTATCAAGGAGGAAGCATGACATAAGTTAGTATTATTAGTATCCCTCCCACCCAGTTTTCTGTGCATGGGCAAAACCTCAATGATTTTGTCTTAGTTATAGCTACATAGGACCAACTATTTTGAGCCCTATCCTCTTAAAATATCACGGCATAAAAATAAGAGTGGTTGAGAAAGGGATGTCAACTAAAATGTACTTGGGAGATAGCTTCACCAAAGGTGGGAAGTCAAATAAATCAAGAGTTTTTAAATTGGAATACACAGACTCCTCAGATTTCAAGATGGTTCATGAATTGAGTAGGAAAAACTATATCTTTTTTTTCCCCTCCAATATGTGTTTTATTTTATGCATCTAAAAGAAACTAAAGCATTATTCTCTGAAGGAATCCACAGGTTTTACCAGACTGACAAAGGGTTCCATCATGCATAAAAGGTTAAGAGCGTCTAATTTGGATAATTTGCTTACATGAACCTAATGTTTCGTGGGACCAAAATGGGTTGGGGTATAGCTTAGGATTTGTACCACGGAGGAAAGAACAACTTTTAAATCTCATTTTGGGATTTAAAGCTGGACTGGACTTTAGAGATCAGTTAATCCAAAACTATTTTATACATGATGAAATTAAAACCCAGAGGGGTTAGATAAATTATTCAAAGTCTCCTACATAGTGGACATACAAACTAATATTCATTTACTGTTTAAACAGCACTCTTCCCTCCATACAATAAAAAAGTTTAGTTACAGCAATGTTCTTGCTCTAAAATGGTTTCTTTGCAGAGAATACTGGGCATGGGGTTCTTGACGAAAATATCGTAATTTTTGATTAGCATGATTATTGTATAGCTTTTTTGATGAGGTCATTTATTGCAGTGACTTCTCTATCCCAAGCTCTAGTTAAAACAACAGATTTTGAACAAGAAGGCTAAAGCAGATCACATGAATAAGTTTAAGTAATTACTTTCCATTATTAACAAAATAATTTCAATTTGTTCTCCTCCAAAGAGGTGACTTTTCTATAGTTGATCTAAAGATTGTTGAACTAGTATCCTCATGTACTTTCACAGAACACCCTTTTTTATTTCCCAGTTTTGAATCCCAGATGATTCAGCCTTTTTTGGCCCCCGTCATGTCATGTGTTAAAGGGATCATACCAATCTCATTGAGTTGCACTAACCCCACAGACGTGGGAACTAAATGAAATGACATAAATGTTAGCTTACATGAACATAAACTATTAGTTTAATATGATTTTTTTTTTCTTTTCAGCAAGGCTCATGTGTTTCTGTCTTTAGGATTATGATGACAATGCTATTATCAGTTTATAGAAATATTTTTTGCACTTTTTAAATTTTAAATTTTATTTTTATTTAATTCCCATTTATTTATTTGCTCAGTTTATTCAATTATTTGATTATCAATTTTTATGTTTAAATTTCTGTATTTGTTCTCCACAACACCCTATTTGATAACTAAGCAGGGCATGATAGTGACCTTGAGTTTCCAAAGCTTAGGCCAGAAGAATAGGATCTTTGATAGCTTCTGCCAAACAACTAAAAGCTTTGCATATGATTCTAACAAAAGATTTTGCCTGTTTTGTGAGGCTCACTAAAGCAAAGTACAGGGAAGCTCACCATCAGAGGATTGGTCACAACATAATGGGTTCTTTGGCTATGGTAATATGAAAGAGATAAGAATTCAAACTGACCCTCTGATCTCTGGAACCCTTTTCCCTCTGTAATAAGGGTGGGAATGGTGTAATGAGAAGAGAAGAACCATACCATTTTAGACTATTTCCAAATATTAATTTAACTGTTAGTACTCTAGAGGGAAGATCGTTGTGCAATGTCCAGTGATTTAATAAATCACTGGAAAAATTCCATGAAATATTAAAAAACCCAAAGGGAAATTACACATTCATTAGGAATCACTTGATGAAGATTTATAGAAAAGCCTTAAATAGAATCTTGTGGAATGATAGGATCACAGATTTAGAATGGACCTTGAATAACATTTAGTCCAAATTCTTTGCCTTACAGGTGAAAATACTGAGATCCAGAAAGATTAAGTAATTTATCTCAGGTGACTCATTACTAAGTTGTCGCAGTTGAATCCAAGACTTCTAACTCCAAAGTCAGAACCCTTAGAAGTTATGGTATACTATCTGATCTGGTGGAGGAAAGACAAATTTTTGGCATCATGCATTAGTTGAGTGATGAAACGATTTATTGTTTTTATTGAATTAAAAAAAATTCCTAAGTTTTAAGCCCTTATTAGTTACTAATTTTTCTTTATTTCAGAAACCTATGATTTTTTAGAGATCAATATTCAGTCCATCACAATTTTTAATGTATTACTTTTGATTTAGTTGTGTTGCTTTTAGGAAGTTCATCTTAATTACCTGTTCCCTTAGTTACCTCTTTTGTTGGTAGGTGTCTCAGTGAATAAAGTGCTTGGTCTAGAATTAGGAAGATTTGAATTCAAATCTAGCCTCAAATACTTATTAGCTTTGTGAACCTATAAGTCATTTAACCTCTGCTTACTCTTGCCTATTTCAGTGGGCTGTTTTGAGGATAAAATAAAATCATATTTATAAAACACTGAAAATTTTAAAATTCTATGTAAATGGAAGAAGATGATGATGATACCTGTAGACATCCTCTTAGCAAAGGCTCTCGATTGGAGAAAGAATTTCACCACTCATTCTTAGTCTAAAAATAATATAAAATGTCCTAGTGAATCCTTTGCAGAGTTGTCATTTTTTTTTTCCCAGGGGAAATTGAAAGGACTAGTTATTAGCATTAGAAAACCTCTTCCTTAATCTAGCCATAAAGCACTCATGTTTCTAGGTGGAAATAATCATTTCAAACTAACTGCCTTTCAAAAGTAGTGTTCTTAGTGCCAACTCCATCCACCTCTTGTATTATCTCTTCCCCTCCCCCCCCATTCATGGTCATATTTATTGAAAAAAAAATCTACATGGCTGCTTATACTACCCAGTCTTTCCTAAATCCTTTGAAATTGAGCTTCTGACCTCACTAATTTAACTTTTTTATATTTTTTCCAATATATTTCTCCTGATTTCACTAAATCAACATCGATGCCAGGAGTATGCAAGAATCAATTCTAACTGGCTTAGGGGAACCAATGTAAACTTTCAGTGTGATCATTTACACCTAAAAAATTGCTAAGAAGCAGACATTGATTTATTATCTTGCTGATAGTCTAGACTTACTAAAGTTGCAATAATGCACATTATACTTGTGTGTGTATACATGTTTCTTTTATCCTTGAAGAACCCTATCAGTAAATATTTACCAGTATATCCCTATATTGATTTGTAAGCGTTGCTTGATTTCAGTAGGAATGCAGTAAAAGGTTCAGGAAACAACAACAACAACAATAATGACAATAAAAACAAGAGCTACAACCAAATTTTTTATTTATGTAGTTCCTTAGATTTTTCAAAATCTTTTATATACATTTTCTTAGCTGAGCCTGATAATATCCCTGGTCATCACTAATCAATCATGTCTTTTATGTTAAAAATTTTAGGATTATCTTTGACCTTTCCCTGTTCCTCTCCTCTCCTTCAGTTATCAAATCTAGTCAGTTCTGTACCTGTAATTTTTCTTGTTGTTTTCCCATCCTCTGTATACCCATTCATGATTACATACATACATAGATGGATACATCAGTCTCTTTCCAAGTTAATCTCAAATGCCTCTTCCCAAAATCAATCCTGATTGTTTCAGTTGCTAGTAATCTTCTCCTGAAATTATTCTCTGCTAACTTCATCTATATTTTATTTGTTATTTCTATGTATATGTTCTCTCTTCTCTCAAGAGACTATAAGTTCTTTGATTATTCCCATTACTATATATTACTGTTTGTTTTTCTCTCTAATGGAAAAAAAATACTGTAAAGTACCATATCAGTGCTAGTTGTGGTTGTTAATTATTATTGTATCCAATGAAGGAACTTCTTCAACCTCCTGAGGCAGTCCATCAAAATTGGTGAAGTGTTCACTCTTAAGGTGTTTGTGTTTTATCTAGTGCAAATTTGCCTTTTGGAAATGCAAATCAAGACAGCTTTGAGGTACTGATATACACCTCTCAAGTGGGCTAAAATTACAAGAAAAGATAATAATGAATGTTGGAGGGGATGTGGGAAAACTGGGACATTAGTACATTATAAGTGGAGTTGTGAACTAATCCAAACATTCTGGAGAGCAATTTGAAACTATGGCCAAAGTAATATCAAACTGTGCATACACTTTGATCCAGC
The DNA here is from genome assembly GCF_016432865.1 of Antechinus flavipes. NCBI lineage: Eukaryota > Metazoa > Chordata > Mammalia > Dasyuromorphia > Dasyuridae > Antechinus > Antechinus flavipes. Next base: position 442,419,205 of record NC_067401.1, on the reverse strand, counting down.
AGTGTCTCCACTGGGCCTGTATCCCTAAGGGATCATAAAAAAGGGGAAAAGACATTAAAAAATGTTTGTGGCAGCCCTTTTTTGTAGTGGAAAGAAACTGGGAATCGAGTGAATGCCAATCATTTGGAGAATGGCCGAATAAGTTATGGTATATGAATATTATGGATTATTATTGTTCTATAAGAAACAGTGAGCAGGATGATTTCAGAGAGTCCTAGAGAGACTTACATGAACTGACGCTAAATGAAGTGAATAGAACCAGTTCTAATAATCTTGTGATAAAGAGAGCCATTTACACATAGAGAGAAGACTGTGGGATCTGAGTGTGGATCACAACATAGTATTTTCATTTTTTTATTGTTGTTAGTCTGGATTTTGTTTTCTTTCTCACTTTTTTCCTTTTTGATATGATTTTTGTTGTGCAGCATAACAATTGTGGAAATAGGTATAGAAGAATTGCACATGTTTTAACTATTTACTTGCTGTCAAGGGGAGGGGGTAGAAAGAAGGGAAGGAAAAGATGGAACACAAGCTTTTGCAAAGTGAATGATGAAAATAATTTATGCATATGTTTTGAAAATAAAAAGCTTCAATTTTAAAAAAAGGGGAAAAGGAGAAAGAAAAACAATTGCCTCTAGGACACTATTTTTTTTTCTTTCCAGGAGGGAAACAAATACTAGGGGAAGCTTTGGGAGATTAGAGAGAGGAGTAAAATTAGAGAAGTGGAACAAGTTAAAATATATGAGCATGATAGAAGTGGTAACTGCTCAGAAAATATCCTTTAAATAAACAAAAGAAAGAAGGGTAAAAAGCAAATTTTGAGAGCAGGAATGTGAAATTAATGAGAAAAATTAATTTCCTCACTTCAGCAATTTACTCATTTCAGAATATTAGCCAATCATAGAAAGTAGCCCTCTATAATCAAAGATCAATTAGTCTTTAATTATAAGAAAGGTAGATCTTTCAGTTTTAACCAAAGTGAGCAGGGGAATGTTGATTTTTTCCCAAATATCTCTGGAATGGTAGTCTGGACATTTGTATCATAGTTCATACCCTCATTACATGACTTTGTTCAATTAATTAACTTGTGATATTCATACTATATTGGAAAGAGGGTTGGATATGGAATTAAAATAGCTGAGTGTAAAACTTGGTCCTTCCATGAACTTTCAATATGATCTTGGCAATTCACTATAATACACTGGTCCATAATTTTCTCATATGTTAAAAGGGGGAGGGAAGCAGAGGGGACAACATGACCTCAAAAATTTTTCTATGATCCTTTTAAAGCCCCATTTTCATGTCATCATTTCTCTAAAGTTTTCCTCAATCCTCCCATTCAGTAACACTCCTCTTCCTGATAAGTCATATAGAATTTTGCTTGCATGTCTCTTGATCTAGTTGTAATCAGATCTCTAATCTAGTAGAGGTAATTCCCATGTGAAGACCCTTCCTTTACCAAAGTAAGTTAACACCTTCTCTTTAATTTATAATCTTAGAATAGAGTTGCCTGGAGGTACTAATTTGCTCACAAGCAAGCAACTAGCTGTGATAGGGCTAGAACTCACACTTTCTAGAACCAGAGGTCACTCTGGCCTCTGTGTAATACTACCTTTCTTTTATATTTGTAATAATGTATTCTGTTAAATTCTCTCTCTTTTCTTTTCTTTTCTTTTCTTTTTTTTTTTTTTTTGCTCATGAGTTTCATTCTCTTTAGCTGCATAAGAATAGGGTCTGTACCACATACAAACTATACAAGAAGCTTCCATAGGATTTGGTGAATAGTAGGTGGATATGATAGGATTGTATATTTAGAGCTTTAGTAACCCTCAGAAGCCAAGGCTAACCAAGCCCTCCTTCAATAGTTAAGGAAACTGTTTCCCAGGAACATGAGTGATTTGGCAAAGATTTCAAGATAAAAAATAGAGGAGCTAGGATTTGATTTCAAAAATACAGACTCCAAGTTCAATCTGTTATATACTATACTATGGAATTGATTTGAAACACTCTTCTGTTTGCTAAATCTGATCTCCCTCTAAGGCATATAAACCCCAGGCTTACAAATAGGGAGTATTAGCTAATCTAATAGAGTAGAGATTAATACTAGGGTAATAAGAGTAAAACCCTGTTTATTTGCAGAAACTTCAGATAATTTCATTCAATAAAATAACCACATCTTTTCTATTGTTGATCTATTTCTTGTAGATGAGACCATGGGAAAGCCTTGAACCTTAGGACCAAGATCTTTGTGGATGGTGCATCTGGAACATAGCAAGGCTGCTGCCTGAAAGGTCCCTTTCTAGGAAAGAGGAAAGTGGGTGTAGTTAGAGAGGAACTTACTGAGGATGACCCTAGGATTGAATGGGAGGGAATCATCTGGCAGTTTCTTATTTTGACTAGTTATTCTGTCAACTGAAGGAGTACACATTCTGTTGTCTAATATAAGGAACCGGGGGAAGGAAGGGAAACAATTTGGCACACAAGGTTTTGCAAGGGTGAATGTTTAAAAGTATCCATGCATATATTTTGAAAATAAAAAAAAAGCTTTAATTAAAAAAGTCATCTAGTCCAATCCATACTTATTGGACAGGAATGCCCTCCAAAATATTTTTAACAAATGATAACAAATATATTTAATAAATAAACATTAGGCTAGAATTTTGGTAAAAAGTGACATGTTAACCTTTGAAGTAGCCCAATTTTACTCTAATTCAGGTTAAATCAATGAACTGAAAAGCATTCATTAAGTACTTATTAAGTATCAGGACCTAGAATAGGGCTTGGGATATAAAGAAAGATTTTTAAAAATGTTCATCCCCTCCCAAAGCTCACTTTCTTATTGAGGAGACAACATACGTCATTTAAAATGTATATAGCATAAATGGAGTCATGTGAGCAAGAAGAGGGAAATTGAGGCATTTTATCTGATACTCATAATCTCTCAAAACTATCTAAAACACCTAAAATAAAACAACTTCAAATCTTCCCATTGATTAGAATACTCAGAATCCAAAAGAAGATTAAAAAAAAAAAACATACTGTATTGGCTGATTGAGGAGCTCATTCAGGGTCCCTTCAGGGATACCTTCCTTACTTCCTGTGCTACTATCAGTGAGGCTACACTGGCAGACCCAAGATTATGACACATGTGCTTGCTCTGGTCCTCCTCTCCCTCTTTCCAGTGCTATGGGGACCTTGATTCCACGTTGCACAAATTTGTCCTGGATCTTGAAGATAGCCAGTGTAGCTGCAGCCTATTAGGAAAAAAAAAGTCTTCCAGAGACCACAATCCTGTAGTACTAGTGCTGCAGAGCTCTGAATTGTTGGTATTAACCCAAAGATACAAGAAATAGAATAGGACATGATACTAGGACAAGACATAATGGGATTGAAGAGCTGTATAGCACTTTAGCAGGCCTAAGGGAAAAACACAGCTTCTATCTGGAACCAATTATCATAATCCAAAAAATGACTTGGGGAAGAGTCCTGGGCTTGTAAACTATTAACTGCACAGCACTGGAAAATACCGTGATGCTTTGAGAATCACCGCCCCCCCCAAAAAAAAAAAAAAACACAATCAAAGGGGAGGGAATCAAAAAGTGAGCAGTAGAAGAAAATAACATGGATGGAGGGAGGAATAGAATTACCAAAAATTCAGGAAGAAGAAAACTCAAAGATCTTGAACATAGGGAGATAAATCAATAGGGAAACAGTAATAAAAGAAGGAAATATGGCCTCTAGACTTAATAAATGAGTTCAGGATTTTATGAATAAATACTGCAAAACAAAGGAAAATGATTCAATTCTTGATGAGATCAAAACCCCTATAGAATATAGAGAGAACATGGAACTACAAAAAACTGCTTCTGGGTGGTTCACAAGAGGGCTGATAATTATAAAAACAGAATTTGTGGCATGAATAGTAAGATAAAATGAAAAGAATAGAAAAACAGAAGTCTGTAATGGGAAATTTCACTGAAGAACTAAGTAAAATAATAAACATTAGGAACACAAATACACAGAAGTGACAATAATCTTGAAAAAAAAGCAAAATAATAATACCAATGACAATTATAACAATATTAAAATATCCTCCCTATGTAAAAGTATATGGAAAGCATTTGAAAAAATATGGCATTAGTAGCTGATGGGACATAAGTGGGTACATGTACATATAAATTTGAACAAAGTTAATTTGTGTTTGAAAAACACTAGCAACTGGACAAGCTCAGAAAGAACTCTCTTAGAAGGAAGGATGTGATTTGAGTCTTGAAGAATTGTAAGAAAGTCATTAGGAGAAAGTGAGGCACCAGAACATCCCAAGAAAGACAGAATATAAATTTCTGTGGAATATCATATTCTGAAAAGCAAGAATGTCATTTAAAAAGCTTCAAGTAGAACACTGTAGCAGATAATAGGAAGTATAAAGGGGAATAAAATGTAAGAAGAATTGAATGTTAAGAGGAGGTAGGTTATGAAGAACTTTTCTTATATGAAATATAAAAGAGCTAGGTTCAAATCTTCCCTCTGACATTTACTTCCTATGTGACTGTAGGGAAATACTTAACCTTTTTAGACCTTAGTATCCTTATCTGTAAATTGAGGAGGCTGAACAAGGTAGCTTCGAAGCATTCTTCCAATCCTAAATCTCTGTTCTCTATGAAAAAACTCTCTGTAGTTTCCAACCATTTCTTGTACTTTTGATCGTTCCACATTGAACCTGATTTTTTCTGAGCTTATTATCACAAGACCCCAAAATGTCATCCTTTATTTTAAAAGATCAATTTATTGAGAACTTACAAGGTGCTCATGCTCTGTAAGATAGGGAAAGTTTAAAAATAACTTGGCACTAACTTTTTTGTCAAAACAGCATGGGTTAACATTTAAAGCTGTCACAATTGGATTAGGCTGCATTTAAAAGTGTTGAGTTCCTCCACATTCAGAGTCTTCAGGAATAGCTTGATCTCTTATCTAGCATGTTAGGAGAAGAAATGCCTTTTTTTCAGTATGTGGTGGACTACAAATGATGCCTTCTAGCTCAACATTTCATAGTTTTGCGACTGATAAAAGTGATCTCCAAAAATTGAAAGTGATTTGAGATACTCAAATTTCTCATCAGTTAGGAAGCATTTTGAGACAAATGTTAAGGGTAGTCTTCAATGCAGCTTATAGTGAAACTGACACCTTTTCCCGTGACTTCTTTTTTTTTTTTTTTTTCTGTTTCTGCTTCTCATAAACGAAAAAATATTGAAATTTCCCTATTGTAATCCTCAGAAGTCCCCAGTATAAACTCCCTGAAGGTGGCAATTGTATTTTTTTTCTTTGTTGCACTATTCTCCAGCACAATGTCTTGTATACAGTAGGTGTTCAATAAATGTTTTTAAAATCATTTTTAATAACCAAAATACCTATTTTTCTACTTTCCTACTTCCAACACTAAAAACAAAAAGCTAAAGTAAAATCCAAACCTTTGTCAAATCTATATAATAAATCAAAACAAATTCCCACATTGGTTGTGTCTAAAACATACATGACTTAATGAATATTTTTAATTCAAAGGATTGCCTTAGGAATCACTAGGTTTTCCCCTCACTAAAATTCTTTATGTAAAATCTGGAGGATAATTTATCTCCAATCATAGATGGCCTACAAGGACTGCTCTAACCCTGAAATTTTCTGATTCATCAACTTGTCCCTTGAAGTGCAACAAAAAGTGTTAATTAATTAAAATACTTCTATGGGGACCATTTAGCACAAGAGCTAGATGTTTTTACCAAGGGGAATGTTTGGTGTTTACAAGTATAATAGAGTGAACATGCTTGGATTTGCCCTTCCTAATGGGGTATTAAGACCAAGCACAGAAATTCTTTGGTTAGCCTCCTTCCCTAACATGGAACTTTGGGGAATTCATTTTATGTAAAGTACCATAAAAGTTTTTGTATTATGTCATGATGAAAAGTGTGCTAAGTGTGCAGACAGAATTGATTTTGTTGACTTGGACTTGTTAGTATACAAAAGGACAGATCATCCTTACACTACTTTCTTTTGTGGTTTTGAGTTAATACAGCTACTTTGATTGATTCTGTGATTTGGGAAGGGAAGAAGCATCAGCCCTTATCATTAATTTATTGCTGCTTTTCTCTTTATGTTTATACCTTCCTGGCTAGGCAACAAAATATTTTCAAGTGGAAGTGTTTGTGTATCTTTATGATATTGGGAAATATAAGAGGTTCACTTGGCAGTTGGAGCTGAATGTCAGTAGAAGCAGTACTCACCAGAAATGGTAGAAATGGACAGTAGTGATATAAATGGCTATAGACAGACTCAGTAAGACCTGAGGATGATAAAAGTTTTAAAGATTCCAGCTGAACTGCTCATTCAACAGAGGGAATTTAAAAGGGACTTTATGAAGATTTTATAAAGAATTACATTTCTAGTAGAAATGTCTCTTTCTCACAAGTGTATTCTATATTCATGACTCCTTATCAATATATTTTAAGCCTGCACCCATTCTACCATGGATTTATGGCTATTTAGGTGGATTTTTTTTTGCTAATGATTCTTATTATATCTTTATATTAAGGCCTATTTCATATTAAGGTATTTCACCCTCTGTGGATCTCACCTTCTTAGCTTGAGTACCCTAATCAGATAATGGCCCCAAAGAGAATTCTATCAAAGGAATAGTGAGAAACAGCTAAGTAAAAGATATCAGTTCTTAAAGACATAGGGTAAAATAAAGAGTAGTTGGAAAGAAATCTTATTCAACCAAGAGAGCTTAGGAATGAACTCTTTAGAAATATGTTCCATGATTGCAAGTTAATTATAATAAATAAAGCTTTCCTCCATGTGCAAAAAGAAGTCTTGAAAATACTAGAAAAAGTGTTTCTTCTTAAGTATTGATTTATGAAACAGCACATTTTATATTGTTTAACAGTAGTCCCTGACAAGAATAGAGGAAGCCCATTGGATTTCTAAATCTATTCTGTAAGTCATACTGACAGAAATACCAAGTTGGTTCAAATCTTATTTGATTCTGATAATATACATTTTTTGCTTGAAGTATGTGTATGTGTATGTGCACGCATGTGTGCATGTGTATAAGCACTGTTGGTTGAACAAATTGCTTTGTTCTTAAATTGAGACTCATTCTTTTGCCTACTCTGCTCCTCTGCAAGTAAATCCTCTTCTTTGATGCAACATTGAAACTTTGTTTTGATTTGAATTATACCAAATATTAGAGTGCAAATATCTGGAAAAACCCAAAGAAGAATTCTCTGGAAAAAGAAAAGGAAAGGAAAAGAAGAAGGGAGAAGGGAGAAAGGAAGAAAAGAAAGAAAGAAAGAAAGAAAGAAAGAAAAAAGAAAGAAAGAAAGAAAGAAGAAAAGAAAGAAAGAAAGAAAGAAAGAAAGAAAGAAAGAAAGAAAGAAAGAAAGAGAAAGAAAGAAAGAAAGAAAAAAAAAAAGAAAGAAAGAAAGAAGAAAAGAAAGAAAAAAGAAAGAAAGAAAGAGTAATGGAAAAAAAAGTAATGGAAGAAGAAAGGAAACAGAAAAAAAGAAAAGCAGGGAAAAATAAAGAATGAAGGATGGAATGAAGGAAGGAAAGAAGTAAATTTCCTAGACTTAACAGCAGACCAAAGAAAGATTGTATGTATCTAGAGGGATGAAACAAAAGTGTTTATTTTTCTGATAAAATAGGAGTGCCTTTTCTCTCCCAGTTGTAGCCTAGTGACTCAGTTCAATGAACTATATAATCCACTCTGGAGCTTAATTAGAAACCGTGTAGGTTGAGTGCAAGAGGCCACAGTATTTGCTGGATGAAAGCAGCCAAGGCTTCCTGTGTGGAAGGAGCTGCTCCCAGGGATCCACAGTGCCCTTCCATCCTTCTCCTGCTCTAATGGTTTTGTTCTTGGCTTCTTATTCCATTTGTGTTTAGTACAAGAAGCTTTATTATTGGAGAGTTCCCTCCTGAGCACAGATGAGAATGAGGAGAGATGCATGGCTTCACACCTTTTTTTCTTGAAAACATTGTTTTGTAGTGTTTGCAAATTTAGAGGGAAACAGCACTAGGATCTAGATACTCCCAGTGGCTATGAATGAAACCATATCAGTAATTTCCTAACTGATATCCTAATGACCTGAAAGAGTTAATGTTCAGCTTTCTCCCAGGGAGTGGCTGGCCCCACCAAGAGACCTGGGCTCACTAAAAATAAGATAATGGACTATCAAAAATGAATCAAAATAGTCTGTATGCATAGCATAATTGCATCCAGCTGCTCCTGCATTGAGAAGCCTAAGAAATGTGGGGGTACTTCTATGATGAAGGAGAGCAATTTATTTTGCAATTCAAAAACAGTAAGATGTCCTTTTGCTTTGAGTTCCAACTATGCATATATAACAAAACTGACTATTGTTTCAAAACTTATAGGACTCCATCATGATTCTGGGATAGACTCCATTGTGATTGTGGAATATGATGGAATAGAGAAGGAGGGTTTAGGTTTTGATAATAGGTGGTCTCCAAAGTACCATTTGGGTGTGATCAAACAGGAATCCATTTTTTTTTTAATGTTTTCAGTCTATCTGGGAAGTGTGTGTGTGTGTGTGTGTGTGTGTGTGTGTGTATGATCATGCATGTGTGTATGTGTGTGAAAAGAGAAATTTGTCTGACATCCTAGAACTTTGTGAAATGAATTCCATTAAACATGGTAAAGAACATAATGCATGTTGGGATTTTCTTTCCACTGATAGTGTTTTAGAAATGTAACTTGTGGAAGCATGGTATAATTAGAGCCAACTTTCGAACCAGCAAAATCTGAGCTCTCTTCCCACCTAAGAAACATACTGGTTGTTTCACCCTGGGCAGACATTGAACTAATGATCTAAGAGTCTTGTTAAGCTTATAAATTATAGAACAGTCACAAATCTGTTATCAGCTGAGGAAATTTCCACACAGATGAAATAATAGATGTGGACAAATGAAAACAATTAAAATGTAGCTTATGCATTTATAAGTGAAACCTATTTGAATGGGATTCATATTTTTCATTCTTTGTTCCCTCCTAAATACTGTTAAGAATTTGATTAGTTTGGGATTTGAATCAGATAAATCTTATTCTAAGACTGTGAGTTTTTATTTTATTTTCCCCAATTAAATGTAAAAAAATAATTTTGACATCTCCCTTTCAAATTTTGAGTTCCACATTCTTTTCTCTCTTGCATTCCCCTCTCATTTAAAAAGAAAGCAATTTGGGATAGGTAGTCATGAAAAACACATTTTTATGTAAGACATGTCATGAAAGAAAACAGAAGGGGAAAAGAGAATAAAGAAAAAAGTATCTTTGATCAGCATTTTGGCTGATCCATTCTCTGGATATAGACTGTACTTTTAATCATTAGTCCTTCAGAATTGTCTTGGATCATTGTATTGCTGAGTAGAACTAAATTATTTATAGTAGATCATCATATAATATTGCCACTACTGTGTACAATGTTCTCCAGGTTCTGTTCATTTCACTCTGTCCATATTTTTCCAGGATTTTCTGAGACTATTTTTTTAGCACAATAATACTTCTTTACAATCATATGCAACAACTTTTCCCACTATTCCCCAATTGATGAGTCTTCCCTCAATTTCCAATTCTTTGTTACCACTAAACCAGATTATATCTATATATCTATATCTATATCCATATTACATATATATCCTTCCCCCCCTTTTTTTTTGAGATCTCTTTGGGATATAAATCTAGTAATGGTATTTTTAGTCAAAGAATATGCATAGTTTTATAACCTTCTGGGAATAGTTCTAAATTGTTCTCTGGATGTTGTGAATGGATCCAACCATTCTGGAGAACAATTTGGAACAAAAAGTTATCAAACTATGCATACCCTTTGATCCAGCAGTGTTACTACTAGGCTTATATCCTAAAGAGACTTTAAAGAAGGGAAAGGGACCTGTATGTACAAAAATGTTTGTGGCAGCCCTTTTTGTGGTGTCTAGAAACTGGATATTAAATGGATGCTCATCAACTGGAGAATGGCTGAATAAATTGTGATACATGAATATTATGAAATATTATTGTTCTGTAAGAAATGATCAGCAGGATGAATACAAAGAGGCTTGGAGAAACTTACTTGAACTGATGCTAAGTGAAATGAGCAGAACCAGGAGATCATTATACACTTCAACAACAATACTATATGAGGATATATTCTGATAGAAGTGTATATCTTCAACAATGAGAAGATCCAGTTCCAATTGATCAATGATGGACAGAACCAGCTACACCCAGAGAAGGAACATTGGGAAATGAATGTGGACTACTTGCATTTTTGTTTTTCTTTCCAGGTTATTTTTACCTTTCTGAATCCATTTTTTTTGTGTTTTTTAATCTGTGTAAATATTTCAATTTATTTTATTGACTATTTCATCATTATATTCAACTCAATTCTTTAGACTTTTAAGATATTTTTGCATTATTACTTTGTCATCCAAATTGTTACCTATTTTGCTGAGTTTTGCTTCACTCATGAATTGGGTAAGCATGTAATCTAAAATCTTTATTGAAATCAATGATAATTTTTTTTAACAGTCTAGGTTCAATCATAAGATTCCTGGGGAATTCCCACTGAACCTCTCTCCCAATATGATATTGAATTATTAACAATTATTCTTTGAGGCTGGACATACAAATAGTCTCAAATCCATTTCATTATATTATCTAATAGGGTCTCTTATCATCTTTTCCACAAGAAGTGAAAAATTCCCAACAAGAGGTAGGAGATATTTATCATTTTCTCCCTGAAGTATGGATAAACTTTTGTGATCTGCTAATTCAGTAATCCTATCAATAAAATAAGATCAGTTTGTCATGACCTGTTCTTGATGAAACCATTCAGCCTCTATAATCACTACTTTCTCCATTTGCCATCTCCTCAATAGTTATTATTATCTTAATTCCCAGAAATCATAGACAAGTGTACAATTGCCACATCCCATTCTATTTCCTTTCTTAGAAAATTATGACATTTGCCTTTCTTGAATCCTTTAGGACCCCTTCCATTCTCTAAATATTTCAAACAAGTATTACTATCAGTGGTTCAGAAATCACACTGGATTTTTGCTCTAATAATTATGGATTTAACTCATTTGAACCAAGTGACAAATTGATTAAGAACAAGTAGCTTTTCTCTTAGGGCAGCTAGGTAGCACAATGCATAGAATTCCAGGCCTGGAGTCATTAAGCCCTAAATTCAAATCCAGCCTTGGACACTAACTGTGTGACTCTGGACAAGTCACTTAATTTAATTTGCCTTAGTTTCTCCATCTGTAAAATGAGGTAAAGAAGGAAATGACAAATCAATGAAGGATCTTTGCAAGGAAAACCCCAAATGGCGTCATGAAGAGTTTGGACACAACTGACTAGCTACAGTCATTGCTTACTATGCTTTTACCTATCCTGGATTCCAACTCCTTGTTCATCTTTTTTTTTTTTTTTTTTTTTTTTTTTTTTGTCATTTCCAGTGCATATCAGATCATTCTCAGTACAGAAAAAAACAGAAGTAAAATTAGAACTGAACAATTCTGTTTTTGGTTCATCATCTTATCTACCCAGAATAGCATTCATATTACTTTTATCCCTTCTTTTATCTTCTTTTTTCCATATTCCTTTGAAAATTTTTCATTTCCCCCTTCTATCCTTTAATCTGTTAAGTGTAAAATGATATCTCAAAGTTGCTAGTCTTCATTTCTATAATTAAAAACACTTTTTCACATGATTATATATAGTTTAATTTCTAAATTAAAAAAAAAAATCTTCCTGTTCACATCTCTTGACCACTTATCAATTGAGGAATGATTCATATTCTTCTAAATTTGACAAAATTTTCTATATGTTTAAGATATCAAATATCAAAATATTTAAAATTTGGTCTAAGAAAACATAAAGTTTTTCTTTTTCTTTTAAAAAATACTTTTTGATTCAGAACTTAATAAATAAAACAAGCATTTATATAACATAATAGAATAGAAAATAAAAAAGATTGAAAATGAAATAGCAAATATATGTTATTTTGCTATTTTTAAAATATATAATAATATGTTCATCTAATTTCACTTCTTTCCCCTTTTTCTCCCACCCCTCAAAATGGCTATCATTAGAAGCAAATATGTATGTTTGTATACATACATATTTGTATGTACAAATATGTATATGTATATACATACACACATATTTTATATATATATAACCAGTGAATATATGGATATATATTTCTATTTATCAGTTTTTTCTAGTCTTGGGTATATTGGTTATAATTGTATAAAACTATTTAATTTAATATAATCAAAGTGAGCCATTTCTCATCCCACAGTGTTTTTATTTCCTGTTTGTTAATAAATTCCTCCCCTAACCATAAGTAATTCCCATTATGGTGACCAATTCCTCTTTGTGAGAATCTCATTTGATATAATATTTCCATTTGTTTTCTACATTTTTAAATACTGAAATTATCTTCATCAACAATCAAGACTTCTAATTAGCTTTATGTTTGGCAGAGGGAATATGGAAGAAATATCCTGACATTACTATATTGTCCCATAGTGTTATTGTCAGTCTTCTAGTTTCACCCCAAACTTATCATCTATTATTGTTATTTAATTTCTGTCCTGCAGAACTATAGCAAAGATGTCAAAGACAGAGCCACAACACGCCTGGATGTATCTCAAAATGAACAAGATGAAATTGGGAAATATTTAGCAAAGTTGATGAAAATAAATGGATAATGTTAATGTGTATTTTTCTAGGTTAATACATGACCTACAGAGATCTTTATATATGGTTTAGAGACCTCTGCTTCTGAATTTCACATTCCTGGCGTATAATATACTTTCGTGTCAAAAGTATTTCTTTTCCATCTCTCATTGGTCTTCATCTAAATCTTCTCTATGAGGTTTTTCTCTTCTATTCTAAAGATTTCCTCCTGTGGATAATCAGGCAATGAATTGAGTGGCGGGATCACTACTAGGTAGCTAGATAATTCAGTGAATACACAGCTGGGTTTAGAGTTAAGGAGGCCTTAATTTAAATCTAACCTCAGATATTTTCTAGCTGGTCAATGTGGGCAAGTCAACCTTTGCTTGCCTCCACTGCCAACACTATGTTCTAGAAACTATGCTAAACACTGCTTAATATAGAGGATTGTTACTCCTCCTGATTCATTTGAACATTGCATAAGTAATTCAGGGTTATATTTCTGTTATAGGTACAAACCTATCATGTCTCAGTGATACTCTTGAAGTCAATGTTGCTTTTGTGATATAGAATCTCTAATACTTCTTTCTTTCTTTTAAATATTGGGCATTTGTGTAAAAATATCTGAGATAATAGATTTTTTTACTGGCTCCTTTCTGTAATTTTGATTCCTGTGCATTTTGTGATGTCTCAATTACCATTCTTTTCCATTTGGACAGTTGTGTAGTATCTAGTTTGGTGAAAAAGCATAAGGTCATGTGATTATATAAATGTATATATGTGTGTTTAAATAATAGATAATATATTTCTTTATCTATATAGACATACATACATATACATACTCTCACACATACACATATATACACAGACACACACATATATATATATACATACACATGTATATTCTTCTTCTTCTCCCCAACTCCCTCATTAGAATCCAGGTTCCTTAAGAAAAGTGACTTTAGTTTTTTGTTCTTTTATCCTGAACACATCCCAATACTAGTTGAATTGAACTGAATTACATATTTTCCCTAACCTATAAAAGATAACATGCTGGACTCAACCAAGATTCTTAACCTCAGATTCAAGGTGTGTGCATTACAAAGGATTCATGAAGTTAGATAGAAAAAAAAAAACATTAAATCTTTATTTCTCTAACCTTTGATTGTTTTTGTAACCCTATGTATTTTTAATGCATTTAAAAAACATCTTCTTACAAAGGGTGCATAGACGTTATCTGAAGATTGCCTAAGTGGTCCAGGATACAAAAAGGCCAAAAACCTTAGATGAGATGATTTATAATTTCTTAGTTCATTCAGTTCTAGTGTTCCATGTATTGGCTTATGATTCATTTTTCCCTCCTGTCTCTAATGTCCTGCATTTCAAAATCAGCTAGACAGCTTAAGGATAGGGAGTGTGTAGTCACAGAGAAGAGGAAAATAATTTTTTGGATTAACATAAGGCTTTTTTAATAAACCAAAGGAGGAAACTCGCTGTACAAATTTTGGGCTGAAACTGATTAGATTAGACTAATTGGTGATAATATTCTTTTTAAGATGAATTCATAGTATAGAGCCTGGGGTATATTACTGATTGCAATCCATATACATTCTGGAGAAGTGAGGTAATATTTAACTATAATTTTGTAAGGAGGGTGTTTTAAAATACAATCAATGAGATTACATGTATAGATATTCCAAAGCTAAAATAGAGTTTCCAGAAAAATATAAAATCCTTAAATCTCTTATTACTTTGTTTCAACAAGGAATCAAGAACAGGGTTCGTTGACTTAGAAATAATTGAAGGCACCCTGGGAAGAGGGAACTGAGGTTTCACATTTATCATAAATCATTCAGTGCCTTTGGCAAAGCCTTGGTAAAAATTATAAGGCTGAATATTGTAATGCAATTTAGGTTTTCATTAAGGACTCAATTCCAATTCCAGTAGGAATTTTATCCAAAGAAAGGGTGAGAAACTGAACCCTATGAGACAGATGCTGTGATTCATAACCATGCTTTCAACCTAGGAGAAAGGTAAGCTGCTATATTTAAATGGTTTGACTTCCATAAGGTCTTCATCATGCTGAGAAACCTTCTTAGTTCATTCCTCATTTGATCCTTCCTGAATCCCCAATGGAAATTGTTCCAAACTTTGTCTTTAAGCTCTGCATTCCACTTATACATCAGAACTCATTCCTACTTTAACTGAGAAAACTCAGTCTAATCTTCACAAGTTTTTTCATCTGCCTAATGGATACCTCATAATCTTTCTGTACCCATTCATATTTTCTTCTCTTTGATCACAGAAGATAAAAAAAAGCTTATTTCCTTCCTTCCTTTTTTCCTTTCCTCTCTATATATGCACTTTTTTCAAGACTAACCATTCCATTTATTCTCTAATTTCAGGAAATGAATAGTTCTAGACTCATACTCCCTACAAACGGAATCAAAATCCTGTTTGTGGCAATAACTACATATTTGATCCCGGGTATGTCATTTTACCATTCATCCCTGGTTTCCTCAATTCTAAAATATGAGAACTCAATTGTCTACAAGGTCCCTTCAGACTCTAATAATAATCCTTTAACCTCACACTTTAAGATTAATGATGTAGGACAATGTAATGAGGACTAGATTTCTTGCAAGAAGACTAAGGTTCTAGTTATGCTTCTGATATTTGTTACCCCTGAAACACTGGGCAAGTTACTATTCATTATCAAGCCAGTGGTTCCTCAACTATAAAGTGAATTGATTGAATTATAAGGTGTTGAACTTTAAATCTGTGATCTTATTTGTATCATATAGTTTTTAAATAGGAAGTGAGTACCAGATATAGAAATATAGATTTCTGTCCTTTCCTACCTTTCCCCTCTCTCTCTCCCCACCCCCTCTCTTTCTTTCCTTTTTCTCTTTCTCTCTCCTCCTATCTCTCTCACACACATGTGTGTATATATATATATATATGTATATATATATATATATATATATATATATATATATATATATATATACATCTTAGATTTTTCTCTTTAACTCCTTTTTTAATAAAGCTTTTTATTTTCAAAATATATGCATGGATAATTTGACATTGACCCTTGCATAGCCTTGTGTTTCATAGTTTCTCCTCTTTGCTCCTATCCCCTCCCCTAGATGGTAAGCAATCCAATATATGTTAAACATGTTAAAATATATGTTAAATCCATTATGTATAAACATATTTATACAATTCTTTTGTTGCACAAGAAAAATCAAATAAAAAAAAGAAAGTAAATGAGTAAGAAAACAATTCAAGTGAACAGCAACAAAAAAAGTGAGAATGGTGTGATCCACATTTAGTTTCCACAGTCCTCTCTTTGTGTAAATGGTTCTCTTCATCACAAGGTCATTGGAACTAGGCCTCAGTAATATCATTGGAAAGAGTCACATTCATCAGAGTTGATTGTTGTATAGCATAGGTATTGCCTTGTACAACAATCTCCTGGTTCTGTTCATTTTACTCAACATCAGTTCAAGTAGGTCTCTCCAAGCCTCTCTAAATCATTCTGCTGATCATTTCTTATAGCACAATAATATTCCATAACATTCATATACCATAACTTATTCAGCAATTCTTCAATTGATGAGAATCCACTCATTTTCCAGTTTCTAGATACTACAAAGAGAGATACCACAAACATTTTTGTACATGTGGGTCCCTTTCTCTCCTTTAAGAGCTCTTTGGGACATAAGCCCAGTAGAAACACTGCTGGGTCAAAGGGTATGCACAGTTTGATACTTTTTTTTTTTTTTAGCATAGTTCCAAATTGCTCTCCAGAATGGCTAGATGCATTCACAGTTCCACTAACAATGTATCAGTGTCCCCATTTTCCCACATCCCTCCAACATTAGTCATTATCTTTTCCTGTCATTTTACCCAATCTGAGAGGTATGTAGGGGTATCTCAGAGTTGTCTTAATGTACATTTCTCTGATCAATACTGAGTTAGAACACCTTTTTCATATGGCTAGAAATAGTTTCCATTTCTTCATCTGAAAATTGTCTGTTCATATCCTTTGACCATTTATCAATTGGATAATGGCTTGAACTCTTATAAATTTGAGTTAATTCTCTATGCATTTTAGAAGTGAGGCCTTTATCAGAACTCTTAAATGTAGAAGTGATTTCCCAATTTATTGCTTCCTTTCTGATCTTGCCTGCATTAGTTTTGTTTGTATAAAACCTTTTTAACTTAATATAATCAAAATTATCCATCTGGTTGTCAATTATGAGTTCCAGTTCTTCTTTGAGCACAAATTCCTTCCTTCTCCACAGATCTGAGAGGTAAACTATCCTATGTTCCTTTAATTTGCTGATATAACTATATCTAAATCAAAAAACCATTTAGATGTTATCTTGGTATATGGTATTAGTTGTGAGTCAAGCCCTAATTTCTTCCATACTTGTTTCCAATTTTCACAACAGTTTTTGTCAAATAGTGAGTTCTTATTGCAAAAGCTGGGGTCTTTGGGTTTGTCAAACACTAGATTACTATAGTTATTGCCTATTTCATCCTGTGTTCCTATCCTATTCCACTGATCAACTATCTATTTTTTTAGCCAGTACCAAATGGTTTTAATGACTGCTGTTTTAAAATATAGTTTTAGGTCTGGCACAGCCAGGCCATCTTCATTAGCATTTCTTTTCATTAATTTTCTTAAAATTCTTGACTTTATCTTCTTCCAGATGAACTTTGTTATTATTTTTTCCTAGATTTATAAAATAATTTCTTTGGTGTTTGATTGATATGGCACTAAATAAATAGATTATTTAGGTTGTTTTGTCATTTTTATTATATTCACTCGGCCTACCCATGAGCACTTTATATTTTTCCAATTAATTAAGTCTGACTTTATTTGTGTGGAAAATGTTTTGTAGTTGTATTCATATAGTTTCTGACTTACCCTTGGTAGAGAGATTCCCAAATATTTTATACTATTGACAGTTATTTTGAATGGAATTTCTTTTTGTATCTCTTGCTGTTGGGCTTTGTTGGTAATATATAAAAATGCTGATGATTTGTGTGGATTTATTTTGTATCTTGCAACTTTGCTAAAGTTGTGGATTGTTTCTAGTAGTTTTTTAGTTGATTCTCTAAGGTTCTCTAAGTTTACCATCATTTCATCTGCAAAAATTGATAATTTGGTTTCCTCATGACCTACTCTAATTTTTTAAATCTCTTTTTCTTCTCTTATTGCCAAAACTAACATTTCTAATACAATATTGAATAGTCATGGTTCAACTCCTTCTGTTAAAGGAACATAATCAAGTTTCCCTTTTCTTAAAAAAGACAAATTTTGACTCCCTTCCGTTCTCATTTTTTCTTTCTTATTACTTTTTAGCATATAGAAAGAATAATCAACAATAAGTATCTCTATTTTCTTGCCAGTCACTCCTTCCTTAGCTTTCAAAATAGCCAATTGCCTTCCTTCTCTACAATTGTCCTCTCTAAAGTTACTTGTAACCTCTAAGTTTAACACATGCTTAGCACTTCTCTTAGATGTTATCATCCTTTATATTTCTGAAATGTTTTAGCTTATTGCTACTCTAACCCCATCTCCACCCTTTTTATCCTGGATGCTATTTCACTTTTTTTTTTTTTTTTTTTTTTTTTTGCCTTTGGTACCTTCTCATCTGGATACCTTTCAAGCCATGTCTCTTTTCTCTTCTCATTCTCTACACTGGTCGTAGGTGATCTCATCCATTCCTGTGGCTTCAATAATCACTTAAGCATATTAAACCCTAATCCTTTAGATCCAACCTTGACCTCTCCTTTGAGCTTCAGTCTTTCAAATATTACTCCTTGCTAGTGTTTTTACTTATATTCTCATAAATAACTTAAAGGATTATGGATGTTTGATTTAGGACTGAAAGGAGCTAGTGAACAAAATTTGCTTATTTTACAGTTGTGGAATCTGAGAGACAAGAATGTTATATGACTCACCCAGGATCATATTCTTTTTTTAAAATCCAATATATGCATACATATTTATACAATTATCTTGCTGTACAAGAAAAATCCAATTAAAAAGGGAAATAAATGGGAAATAAAATAAAATACAAGCAAACAACAACAAAAAGAGTGAAAATACTGTGTTGTGAACCACATTCAATCCCTACAGGCCTCTTTCTGGATGGAGGTGGCTTTCTTCATCAAAAGACCATTGAAATTGGCCCGAATCACCTTGTTGTTGAAAAGAGCTACATCCATCATAATTGATCATCAGATGATCTTGTTGTTTCATCAGTTCATGTAAGTCTCTCCAGGCCTCTCTGAAATTATCCTGCTGGTTATTTCTTACAGAACAATACTATTCCATAACATTCATATACAATAATTTATTCAGACATTCTCCAATTGATGGGCATTCACTCAGTTCAGGATCATATTCTTAGGAAGTATCTGAAGTAAGAATTTCAAAGTCAGATCTTCCTGACTCCAAGTTTAGCTTTCTAGTATAACCTCTATATCCCAAATTGAACACATATCTTCCCTTACTTTTCAGACATGTGAAGGGACTTTCTGATCTCTGAAATACTTTAATCTCTGAGACAATTTTATTCTATTTCAAGAGTTTGGATGAGAAGTGATTAAGCCCAATTAAAGCTAAATCCTGGTATCATAAAAATTTCTCTCTTCCACCTCATAGAACATAATTTCTCATTTTCAAATTATACATACAAACATATATATTTTACATGTATATATAAAATGTATATGTATATAAAATATATATTCAAATGTATTTACTTCATCTTAAGCTGTATTAGGTCCAAATATAGATGTTGTTATTCAGTTGTTTTTCAGTCAGAGCTGTCTTTTATCCTGTTTGGGATTTTTTTGGTAAAGTTACTCAAGTAGTTAGTCATTTCCTTCTCCAGGCCATTTTACAGATAAGGAAACTGAGGAAAATAGGGCTAAATGACTTGCCCATAATTACACAGTTAATAAATGTCTAAGATCTGATTTAAACTCAAGAAGATGAATTTTCCTGACTTTAGGTCGATCATTCTAATCACGGCATCACCTATCTGCCCTTCCAATATAGATGCATGTAAATACATTTCATGTAGAAAAAATATATGCATGGTATAAATAAACACACATTATATAGAACACATATAATATATTGAACATAACCATATGGTATCATTCACTCCATCCCAAATAATAACAACAGGAGCAATACTTTTTACTATTCAGTTATTTTAAACTTGTCTGGCATTTACTTGGCAGAGATACTAGTTTGCCATTTCCTTCTCTAGCTCATTTATAGATGAGGAAACTGAGGCACACAGGATTAAGTGACTAGTTAGGAAGATGAATCTTCCTGACTTCAGGCCCAAAACTCTAACCATTACATCACCTAGTGGCCCTAATAACAATAATAGTTCACATTTTTAAATGCTTTATACTGTGAAGTATTCTACAAATAATTCTTTCTAAATATAATCCCATTTCCCATTGGATCAGCAGGAGCAAGAGAGTATATGAATATTTTGAAGCAGCTATTCTAACATGCCACCATAATGAATACCTGTGCCTCTAAGCTAATTAATTTTAGCTGATTTCCTTATATAAACTGTATAATCAATGGATTGTTCACCAGTAGGATTTAGTGAGTGATAATAACATAACACTTCCCAAACCCCTCAGGATTACCTCTAGAACCATGAAGAGCGAGCCAGTGTAACATTTGGGGAGTAGTTCCAGAGGGAGACATACTTTCCATCAGATTTTAAACCCATTTAAGCTATATCATTGCTCTTTATATATGAAGGAGCCTAAAAAAATGACTTAGATATAGCATAGATAACAACATTTTATCAAAATAAAATTTAAATATGAAATGAAGCAATTAATTTCTATTCATATTTACTGAATATCTTCTATAAGCTAGGTAGACAATGTTCAAAAATAAATATGATTCAGCTGAAATGTCCTCTTTAAAAATAAGCCTTTAATTTCTTCCCAGTTGTTAGTATTCTCCCCAAATTAATGAAAATTTGTTTTGTCTCAGTTTTATATATATTTGGACTTTTTGAAGACATCTTCCCACTACCCTGGAGAATCTAAGTTCCTTAAAATAGTGTGATACAAAATAATGGGTTCTAGATTTGGAAGTAGGGTTCATATTCTAGTTCTGCTATTCATCTTTAGGATTCTTGGCAAATCATTAAACTTCTGGGTCAGCTACATCTGTGACAAGGGGACTATATGACCTTTGAACTCTAATTTTTGGGGCTATAATGATGCTATTAGATGGAATGGTTTCATGTTGTTTTTATATTTTCAGTGCCTGACTCATGGTGGTACTTATTACATCCTTTTATTAATAAATAAATGAATAAAGACATTTTTGTTTTCAGATTCTACAATCTAGTAGGAGAATAAGATAGGAACAAAAATAATTATTATACAAGATTTCAAAAGCTCTTCGGTGCAAAAAAAAAGGTCAATTTTTTTTTGAGGGAAGGGTTTGCATATTTGTCTGAAGTATAAGAGTCTATATCAAAAAGATGGTATTTAAGGTGGGCCCTGATGCACTAGTTATATTAAAATAAGTCCTGATATGAAATTAGTCAGTCTGGGATAGGCAGAAATGGGATAAAAAACCCATTCAAGTTGATTTGGAAAATGTACATTATGTATATCAATTTCTGATGAGCTCCACATAATTTATAGATCTTACTCTAAGACAAAAGTGTATGTTTATTTGAATTATTTTGAGATTTGCAAAGAATTTTATTTGCTTAATATTTTTCAAACCCTAGAATAGTCCTTTAACTTAATTTCTTCAAGAACTCTTGTCAGCATTTTATGAATGATGAACCTGAGGCTCAGAGAGATTATGTGACTTACAGTTACACAGCTAGTTAGTTCTAGAACAAGTGTCTGAACTCAGGTCCTCCTAATTGTGATTTCAGTATCCCTTCCACTATACCTCTTTTTCAGAATGAACCTTTCTAAAAAAGCAACTGACAAAGTATCAAAATGAGCATCAGTGATGGCTCAGTAGAACCAATTCTTCCTGAAAATCAGAGCAATTGGAAAATATTTGTGCTCACTCCCTTCCTGACAAAGGAAGCAATAACTTGCACAGTAGGAGCCTTGGTTCCAGCTTTCCAAATACCACCTGCAGAGTGGTGAATGGAGATGAATAAAAATCAGACACAGACTGACACTTGGGGACTAAGAAACAGCACCATGCCCATACCTCCACCCTCAGAAAGCTTCCAGGTTCTTCAAAGGCCAACAAGCAATTGACTTGGTTGTTAGTAAGTTAACTCTTGAGACTGCCCTATAAGGCAAAGTGCCTTATGATTATAGATATTAATGTAACTTAATTCCTTAATATAAGAAATTAGTGTAACAAATGGATTTTATCACAAAAGGCAATTAGAAAATTGTAATATTTGCAAAATGCTTCATTAGCTTTATTATATTATTAGAATATTTATTATTTATTACAGTAAAACTAGCTGCCACTAATATCACTTCTCCTCCTCCTCTACCTGCTGCTGCTGCTACTGCTATTACTACTACTATTGCCACTGCAGCTACAAGTCCAATAACTACTCCCATCACTATAATGATTACTAGTATTACTACTATTTTAATAAGATAGCATTACTTCACGGAATGGACAGAATCACAAAATCAGATCTAGAGCTACAATTATATGTCTGAGGCCATTTGACCCACACCCTCATAATTTCATTTTACACTTAAAGTTACTTAGACTCAAGGAGGATATGTTTCAGCAAAGATCATATAGACAGTAAGTATCAAAGGGGGTATCAAAAACTTAGTTCATTGACTCTTGAGTCAACATTCTATTCTCTGCTTCCTTAGCAAAGTAAACATTATTTTTTTAAAGCACAGCATGCAAAGTTTTTTTTTTATTTTAATTTCAGCATTAGGTATAATAACTATAATGCATAATTACATAGGTAATTATGGAAAAAGAAGCAATTCATAATAACCAATGATAAAGAAATGTTTAAATAAATTTTTCTCCATTAATGTGTTATAATACTAATGCCATTAAGGCCAATTTACATAAGGAAATTTAAAATAACTTTGGAGGGGTCTTTATGGATCAGTGTAATATTAAAAAAAACAGAAATAAAGGAATGGGGTACATACTAGGAAAAATTGCTTAAACACCAATTGACCACAAAAAACCTAATGAATATTTAGATTAAATAAATGGAACTTTTATGATTCTTTATGCACTGAAATAAATGAATTTATATGAAAATAACTATTAAGTAATTTTATTAATATTCCAAAGTAACTTTCCAATAAATCATTTAAGAAAAATATTCATGGTATAGAGAAGAGGTATTTACATATATGAATTAATTGATAGATGATATGATTAGTTAAATGAGGGCCTACTGAGATAATCTAAATGGTAACATTATCTTGCTCAAACCTAGAAAGACCAATATGGCTATTTGGGGATTTTGAGTGACCTTTAAGGAGTTAGAAATATAATGTTTTTCCTCTACCTTAATTCCTGTAATTGCTACATGCCTTTTATTTTCTCAGCTGTGAAATGAGGTTAAGAGCATTTGTTCCAACCACCTTAAAGAGAATCTTATTTTCCTTTGAAGTTAATAATTATGAAAACAATAATAAGGGAGATAGGACCCAAATGAAGGAGTGTTCTGAAAATTATGTAGTGAATTTGTTGAATTAAGAATTCACTTTTGCACAGTACTTAGCATATAGTAAGTGCTTCATTCATTCATTCATCTTTGCAAAAAAAATAATTGATTTTGAAGCATGGAGCACTGATCTAAATTATCTGAATCAACTGTCTACATTTTTCAGATTAATTGAATCATTATATTTTATGAGAAAGCAAAAAAAAGTCCACTAAAATTCACATTTCCCTGTTTTTTAACCAAAAATGAAATATTCTTAGGTCATTTTTGTAAAACAGCTGGAATAAGTTTTCATGCTAACTCCTTTTGGTCCAAAGACTTAAAAATCCTTTCAAAAGGATCCCCATCATGAGTATTTTTATCTTTATTGTCTATGTGAAAATAGTGATATATGTCCATGTTGTCAATAAATGAGAGAAAGGTATCAGTTAGAGTGAGTCGCCCATTCACTCTTCATCACCAATTCATAGTCTGTAATTGGGTTGAAATTGGACCTTTGTTGATTTTCTCAGCATTTTGCAGTGTCAGTGCCTCATAAAAGTCATATGATTAGTAATGAAGTGACTACATTGACAAATGAAATTAGACTGACTTTATTTTCCCTACCACTTGCCCTCTGGCAGGGAACCCAATATAATATAAAATACACCAAAGCAAATACACATAAAACATTAAGAAATTTTACATCTTCTATTTTACTGCTGTAAAAAATTCATTTTAGTGTTGTAGTTATTATTTGGCAACCTTTTAGTAGCAGTAAGCAAAGCATATATTATTGGAGAGTGTGCTGAAGAACGAATAAGTGAAACCAAGGTTTGGGACTATTAAGTGATATTAACATCTTTTCCTAGCTTTATTTAAAAAAGTAATTGATGCAATAAATGTCATTTTAAATATTTTATCATACATTAAATCTGGTAGAATAAGGCTTTTACAATTTATTCTTGAACACAACATTTCCTAATGAGCTTTTTTAAATGTGAAATTCATTAGTCTGCAGGACAAAGACAAATAAATGGATTTCAGACCTCAAGAATTGTTGGTGTTCTAAAATAAGCCAGTTTTAATTGTATGGGAACAAAACCAACAAATAAAAACACCCATGTTTTACAAAGCAGAGAATATGTGCTTTATTTTTTTAAACATCAAAAATACCTATTATTCATTTGTAAATTATATATTTCCCCACATTTCAAGTCAAATGAGAAACAAGGAAGAAGGCCAAGAGTAACAAGGATGTCAACTAGGATGCTCATGAAAGTCACTTAATAAGCATTTAGTGGCAAGTAGGTGACATAGTAAATACAGCGCAGGACATGAAGTCAGGAAGAGTTCAGATGTGTCCTCATACACTTATATGTTGTTGTGACCCTGGTCAAATCACTTAAATTATTTTAACGACAGTTTCTTCATCTATAAAATGGGAAGAATAATAGACCCTATGTGCCAAAATTGTGAAGAGCAAATGGAATTGTAAAGTACTTAGCATATTGCCTGTTATATCAGCACTAAATAAATACTAGCTCCTCTTCCTCCTCTTCCTCCTTCTCCTTCGCCTCCTCCTCTTCCTCTTCTTCCTCTTCTTCCTCCTTCTCCTCTTCTTCTTCCTCCTCTTCTTCCTCCTCCTCCTCCTCTTCCTCCTCCTCTTTTTCCTCTTCTTCATCTTCCTCCTCCTCCTTCTCCTCTTCTTCCTCCTCCTCTTTGTCTTCTTCCTCCTCCTCCTCCTCTCTTTCTTTCATTTCACAAACACATTACTTTTGGTCTTGTTTTCCTTCTCCTTCCTTTCTTGTTTAGAACATATCTTAATAATTTCTGTACTTTGCATTACATAGGGATCAATATTCGACTTTCATGGAGGTAATGTTACTAGAAAAAATTACATGAATATAAACAAAACAAAGCAAACATGAATGTTGACACACATTGAACCTATGGGAAATTGGAGGGTAGGTATCCATGACCATAAAAACCTTTTCACTAGAAATTGCTGGAAAAAACACTTTTCTGCATACAATCTTTTATATTAAAACATAAATTCTAATAATATTCTCTTTTCCTAATTCAGTAATCATGAAATACATAGAATGCAAAATAAAATTAATAATATGAAACACATTTTTCTTGTTAGTCATTCCCTAGAATTCTATGATCTTTTGTTTTAACATCTCAAGCAAAAATGATTTCAGACAAAACTTGTTTTTTCATAACACATGAAATCTAAACAATACTACAAATTCCGTTTAATAAAACTCTTTATTTGTTTGTGCTGAAGTAATTGGGGTTATGTGACTTGCCCAGGGTACACAGCTAGGAAGTATTAAGTGTCTATGGTCAAATTTGAACTCAGGTCCTCCTGATTTCATAGCTGGTGCTCTATCCACTGTGCCACCTGGCTGGCCTTAAAACAAAAACACTTTTAATATGAATCTTACTGTCCACTGGATCATATGGTATTGTATTGTATACTATGCTGCTGTAAACTTCTCTTCAGTGGCAGCCTTCTGAACACCACAAGAGAAGTTACTGAGACTTTATTTGCTATAACTAGAAGACATTAAGACAGTGAGGTCATGATCTTACCTCTGATACTGTCCTTCATTGCTCTTGGATGACATTGGAGATCATGAGACACCCCAGCTTAACATTATCTGCCAGTGATGTATCCTTCATGTGCCATTTGAGATACTTAAAGATCCCAGCAAAGAATCTTAAAGGAAAGATGAGACTTTATTTATTCTTGGGGTTGCCATTCATGACAGGGTCAGGAACTTCAATATTTCTTTTTTTTTATTAAAGTTTTTTATTTACAAAATATATGCATGGGTAATAGTTCAACATTGACCTTTGCAAAATCTTCTGTTCTAAAGTTCTCCTCCTTCCCCCCACACCTGCCACTAGATGGCAGATAATCTAATAAATGTTAAATATGTTAAAATATATGTTAAATCCAATATACGTATACATATTTAGACAATTATCTTTCTGCACAAGAAAAATCAGATCACGAAGGAAAAAAAATGAGAAAGAAAACAAAATTCAAGGTAAAAACAACAAAAAGAGTGAAAATGCTATGTTGTGGTCCATGCTCAGTTCCCATAGTCCTCTGGGTGTAGACGGCTCTCTTCATCATTGAACAATTGGAACTGCTATGAATCATCTCTTTATTGAAGAGAGCCATGTCCATCAGAACTAATCATTGTAAAGTCTTATTGTTGCTCTATAATGATTTGATTCTGCTCATTTCACTTAGCATCAGCTCATGTAAATCTCTCCAAGTCTCTCTGAAATCATCCTACTGGTCATTTCTTATCGAACAATAATGTTCTATAACATTCATACGCCACAGTTTACCCAACCATTCTCCAATTGATGGACATCCATTCAGTTTCCAGTTTCTTGCCACCACAAAAAGGGCTGCCAGAAATACTATACTTACCCTATGTCTTTTTTTTTTTTTTTTGGTAATTATTCAGACACAGGCCTATTCATCAAAGAGATTAACGAAAGAAGAAAAGAAATCTTGTCCCTTTATCTCCCTTAAGATCTCTTTGGGATATAAGCACAATAGAAACGCTTCTGAGTGTCAAAGGGTATACACAGTTGGATAACTTTTTGAGCATAGTTCCAAACTGCTCTCTAAAATGGTTGGATCTGTTCAGTTCCCCAACAATGCATCAGTGTCCCAGTTTTCCCATGTCTCCTCCAACATTAGTCATTATCTTTTCCTGTCATCTTAGCTAATCTGAGTGGTGTGTAGTGGTATCTCAGAGTTGCTAATTTGGATTTCTCTGCAAAATAGTGATTTGGAACACCTTTCCATATCACTAGAAATAGTTTCAATTTCTTCATCTGAAAATGGTCTGTTCACATCTTTTGACCATTTATCAACTGGAGAATGGCTTAGATTCTTATAAATTTGAATCCATTCTCTATATATTTTAAATATAAGGTCTTTATCAGAACTTTTGAATGTAAAAATGTTTTCCCAGTTTATTGCTTCCCTTCTAATCTTGTCTGCATTAGTTTTGTTTGTACAAAAACTTTTTAACTTAATATAATCAAAATTATCTATTTTGTGATCAATAATGATCCTTAGTTCTTCTTTGGTCATAAATTTCTTCCTCCTCCACAGGTCTGAGAGATAAACTATCCTGTGTTCTTCTAATTTATTTATAATCTCATTTTTTATGTCTAGATTATAAACCCATTTAACCTTATCTTGGTATAGGATGTTAGGTGTGGGTCTATGCCTACTTTCTGTCATACTAGTTTCCATATTTTCCAACAGTTTTTGTCAAATAGTGAATTCTTATTGCAAAAGGTGGAGCCTTTGGGTTTGTCAAATACTAGATTGTTATAACCATTGGCTCCTTTGTTCTGTGACCCTAACCTACTCCATTGATCAAATATTCTATTTCTTAGCCAGTAACAAATGGTTTTGGTGAGCAATGCTTTAAAATATAGTTTTAGATCTGGTACAGCTAGACCACCTTCATTTGCTTTTCTCTTCATTAATTCCTTTGAAATTCTTGACCTTTTGTTCTTTCAGATGAATTTTGTTGATCTACTGGCTTGCAACCAGGGCAGAGTAAATGGCACTGTGGTAGAGTCCTTCCCACTTGGAGCCCACATTGGTCCAGGTCTGTGCTGCCTGTACTGGCCTCTGTATTTGACCTGCTTGCACTTGGTCCACCTCTCTCCATGTCCTGTTGAAACAGACCTTTTCTGGAGACCTTCTAAATTATCTTCTGCTGGCAATTTGTTTCACTCCCAACATTTGTGGGTTCTGCTAGTCCAGAACTAATTCAGAGGCTGTATTTGGTAATTAGTCTGAGGGTTGTGTGTTCTCTCCACCATTTTGTCTCTACCCTCCAACTTCAATATTTCTAACCAGCTGACAGATAAAACCAGCAGAGGCTGAGGATATTATGGCCCATAGTTTATCTAACATCTTTATTTCCTCACTAAGTTGCATGACTTTTCACCCTTAGAGTCCAAAGGATTTTCACTGTGCTTTAGGGGCATAGATTTGAGTTTTAAAGCTAAATAGTGAATATATGCAATAAACATTGTAATATATAATATAATATATAACATTACATATATAATATAATGAAAATTGTAAAAGTTTCCAATGGTATTGTGAACAAGATAAAAAAGTATCTAGTAAGATATCAGCTGTTCCATCAAGCTCAGTACATTGTGTCTATGATTTATTATTATTTTTTCTACTATACATAGCTGTGAATGTCCATGGTTGCCAACAGGAAAGTGAGAATGAGCTTATTGACAAAATACTGTGAATAACTGAAGTCACAAAAGTTAAACAGATAAAAGTTGAGGATTGTCTGTTCAATTATAAACAAGTACATGCAAAGTATAAGAAAGTCAAGACAAAGAAAAAAGGCCAACTATTTTTACTTCATGATTGTATGAAGGTGACCTAGTCTTAGGAAGTTTTTCTAATATTGTAGAGTAGTAGGATACTGAATTTTGAATCTAGAAAAATTAAGTTGGAATCCCATCTAGAATACTTACCAGGTGAACACGTGAGTTAAGGTTTTTGAACTTCAGCTTCTTTATCTGAAAAATAAAACAGAAAAGAATGTCTGTTTGTAATAAATATTCATAGTTGAGCAAAGCAAATTTGCATGTTGATTATGTTTAAAATTAGATGTTTCATACTGCATCTTGAGTCTTTCACTTCTCTTTCCTGTGGTGGGTATACATCATTATTATCAATCTTCTGAAATCTTAGTTGATCAGTCCATCAATCAGATTTTTTAAGTTTTTTCAATTTGTTCATTTTTATGTTGTAGTTATTATATAAATAATTCTCTTCTCTCTCTCCTCATTTTACTCTCATCAGCTCATATAAATGTTCCCCATGTATTTGAAACTATCTTTATCAAGATTTTTTGAGAAACAATATTGTTATATTAAATTCATATACCATATTTTGTTCAGGCATTTCTTAATTGATGAGCACCCTCCTTTGTTTCCATTTGGTTTCCAACGAGAAAGAGATGTTATAATATTTCTGTCGACAAGATTTCTTTTCTTCTTTCTTTGATCTCTTTGATAAATAGGCCTACTATCTGAATAATTAGAAAAAAAAAGACATAGGGTAACTTCAAGATCTTTAATTTCATGAAATTAATAAGATAATATCAAAATTTCAAATTTTGCCATAAGGTAAATTTCTAATTTTATCATTAGATAAATATAGTAAACACACACACACATTTTAAAAAGTCTCCTGTCTCTTCCTTTCAAAACTTCTTTTGACTTTTCTAGTTCTCAACACAAATTTTAGTACTATGGAAATAATTCCAATAAAGTTATTGAATTGTGTCTTCAAGTACAAAAATTAATGCATAAAGTTGTAGGAAAAGGAAAAATCCAAAAACTTCAATTTTTTCCTTGTTTCTGTATATTATAAGAATCAGATTCAGATAGAAAATCATCCAGGAATATCAATTCCACTGAAAGAGTTGAACATTAGGTCAAGCAGAATACAGACCTTGAAGGTCACTTGAAATGTGATTATTTTAGTTGTATTGAGCTTTAAATACCTTTCATTTCAATTGTTCTCTTCCCTCCCCCCCAAAGTAAGAGATGTTCTATTATAGAAACAAGTCAAGATTTATCATTGCAATCAAAGCCAATTCCCAAATCTTAGTTCTAATCTTAGAAACAGGAAATCTTAGTCCAAATGCTGCCTCTAACATTGATCAGCTATGTGATCACAAATAAATCATAGAAACTCTCTGAGTCTTAGTTTCCTCAGTTGTAATATGGAATAAGCCTACTTTTATTAGTTATACTTATTATGAAAGTTCATTTTAAATCTCAAAATACTAAATCATGTTTTTAGTTATTGTTTTTTAAAAAAAGTACAAGAATACATGATGTCATATACTACAAATATTTATATGAAAGAAAAAAAGAAAATGAAAATGTAGAATGTCAAGTTCTCAAATGAATATTAGATTAGTTTTACATAGAACTAAGGGGATGAATTATTCTATACATATGCATATGTATATCTCACATACACACACAAACACAAAATTGTTCAGTGCTTTATATTCCTTAAGTACTAGGGAAACAAATGTGTAAGCAAGAAAATACTTGTCCTCAAAAAGCTTGCATTCTCCCCCCAACTTTTTTCATTTATTTAGTATTTTAATTTTCCCTAGTTACATATAAAATATTTTAACATTAATTTTAAATCTTGAAGTTTCAGATTCTCTCCATCCCTCCTTCCGCATTGACAAGGCAAGCAATTTGATATAAGTTAAAGATGTTATGCAAAAAATGTTTATGATAATCATGTTGTGAAAGAAGACATAGATTAAAACAGAAAAAAGAAAACAAAATAAACCATTAAGAAAAATAAAGTAAATTTTAAAAGTATGCTTTGATGTGCATTCAGATACCATTAGTTCTTTCTCTGGGTAGGGTTAGCATTTTTCACCATAAGTCCTTCAGAGATATCTTGAATTATTATATGGTTGAGAATAGCTAAGTCATTCACAGTTAATCATCTTATAATATTGCTGTTACTTTGTACATAGTACATTTCACTTTGCATCAGCTCATAGAAATTTTCCTGGTATTTTTGAGAGCATCCTGCTTATTTTTTCTTATAACATAATTACATTCCCACAAGAATTCCAATTATTTGCCACCATAAAAGAGCTACTTTGTTTTTGTACACACAAGTGCTTTTTTCTTTTTGTTTTTATTTGTTTCAAGATACAGATCTAGTAGTGGTACTATTAGGTCAGAATATACATGGTTTTATAGCCCTTTGGGCATAGTTCCAAATTGTTCTACAGAATGGTTGAATCAGTTCACAACTCTGCCAATAATGGATTAATGTTTCATTTTTATCATATCTCCTCCAAAAAATTTCCTTTTCCTTTTCTGAACTATTAGCCAATCTAATAGGTATGAAATAGT
Source organism: Antechinus flavipes (assembly GCF_016432865.1). NCBI lineage: Eukaryota > Metazoa > Chordata > Mammalia > Dasyuromorphia > Dasyuridae > Antechinus > Antechinus flavipes. The sequence goes on along the minus strand of NC_067401.1, from coordinate 442,387,771 downwards.
ACCTGAGAATTGCTTTAATTTGTATTTCTCCAGTAGATTGTCATTTAGAACATTTTTTCATCTGGCCTATAGATAGAGGAACTTACATTCTTCACCCATTATGGGAGTGGTGGACAGTGATAAGGGTTTGGATTTAGAAAGTTACTAGGTTGGTGAGTGGAATCAGAATGGTAGGAGGCAGACTGTCATACCTGACAATAACTGTATTGATTTTATTACAGTTTCAGAACTGGAAAGCAGAGAGATTGAGAAGGAGGTCAAAGGGACACATACTGCAGCAGAAGGCTGGTGAAAAGATGGTCAGGGAGTACAATGAAGCCTGGTTAGATTCTGTCTAGATATAATGGGCCATTGAGGTCCTCATCAATTAAGACAGCAGGGCACCAGGATGGGTGTAGTGACTGTTAAAAAGGTTCAGTCTACTAGTGCCCCATTTCTGTTCCAGGTAGCAAAGTGGCTGGTGGCCTGTGTCTGGGGAATAAAGTTGAGATCTGATAATTTTCCATTTGATCATCCTTGTCACTTCTAAATCAAAGCCCATTCTGAAACCTCCTTGTGATGTGAAAGTGACCCTGGCTGACTAAGACTTTAAAGATGAACCCTGTAATGGATTGTGAGACTCTCTTTAAAGGACCAGTCTATTATTTAGTTTGGAGAGGTTGTATCATCAGCAAAAGATTGCCTACTAGGTAATGGATATTATTATTATTATTATTATTATTATTATTTATTTTTGCTGTGGCAACTCACAAAGCAAATTATCAAATTTGGAAAGATTGTGATTTATGTTGATAGGGGTAACTAGTGAATTTCTATTGATCTCCATCCTAATATTGAGTAAGGTTATATTCTATACCAAAGAAGAAAGAAGTCAGATTCTAAGTGTTCTCTTATGTGATTGCTCTGTGGAAAAAAAAAATTATAGATCTAAAGAAAAAAATGGCATATCAAAACTTATTGGTATGTATATTTTATACTCAATAACTGAGTAGATGCATATGGTATAGAAAAAGCTGTGGATGATTTTAGAAACGGGAGTAAATTATCTTCAATTTCTTACTTGAACATATGCTGAGAAGAGATAAAAAAAGAAAACAGATTTAAACACCAAAGCAGTGTTAGACCCTGAAGCCTCTCCTGGCCCACTATTTCAATGCTTTATATAATAATGATGATAATAATTATTATAGCAACAATAATAATAACCATAATATCAAATGCTTCACAAGAAATGACCCGGTGGCTACAATTATGCATCCAGAACACATTATGTTTTATAGACTGACAGACAACAAATATACAAACAAAAATACAAATCTTAAAATATCCTGGAGAATTCAAACTTGAGAATTGTACTGAAAATTATTATTACTGACTGGATTTTTACCTAGAATAAAATAAGCATAGCATTCATCAAAAAAAAATCTTAATATTCTCCCAATCTAAATGTTAAAATTATGAAAATAATTCAAAATTCATAGAGACCTACAAGAGAATATCAAAATCTCGTAAGGATAGAATTAGGAGCATCCATCCCCTTCTTCCTGTCTGCTACTGGAATAGTACCAAGAATGATTTCAGAAAGCCACAAGAGGATGAGTTTACACATTAACACTTTTATTCAACCACAAAAAAATCTAGACTTTTTTCTTACTCTATAACAGTCTTTCAAACATTAATTATAAATAAATAATTGTATGGTGACTTGTCTCAGATATGTTTCTATCTGAATCCATCTGAAAAATAAGAGGAATGAGATGATGATGATGATAATAAAAAGAAGTGAAAATAATGTAGGAAGAGAGTAAGGAACATATCAGGCACTCTCATATACATATATATATATATTTTTTTTTACTTCTGAAGTGCTGCAGAAAATATTTTCAATAAATTTCCAGAAGATGAACTTATATCCCAAGACATTTATTCAATGATTATTAAAAAAAGAAGACAGTAAATGCATTCATTTCTGTAAGTTTCTAAAAAAAATTAACTAGAGTGTAATAATAGCAAGATATGGATGAATCTAAGGGCCATTTCTATCTGAACTCAATTAGAAAAGATTTTTTTTAAATGACTAGTAGTAACAATAATAATGAAATATTTCATTTGCATAACTATTTGAAATTGCAAAATTATTTCATATATCTTTTGTCCTTCCTGAAATCATTATGAAGTAGGTAGTATGAGTTCTCTTATCTCTCAGTTTTAAAGGCTTAGAGGTTATGTAAAATAATCAAGATTATATGACCCCTAAGTGGGAGAACTGGGATTAGCATTCAGGACTTGATTCTGTATTGCAAGTAGTGTGATACTTAATCCTTTTTGCTTCATATTCTTAAGCAAGTGAATCAAGAAATGGAGACAATATTAACAGGTTCAATTAAATATTTAATTATAATAATTCTTTTATAGTGAATTATTTTAGATCATAGTGTGTTATTTATCTATGAAAAAGAAAGAAAAAAAAAGTTGAGCGTAAACTTCTCTGACCAATCTTTCAGAAATAGAAAATGTAGCTGGATATCATCTTTGACACTTCTGTAACTCAAAAGAGTTTTTCTGGTGTCCATTAAAAATCTGAATAGGTCCCAAGGGATACTAAGAAGAAAAAGGCTAGACATCATGGAAGCAAGATAAAATGAGGTCTGACAATTCATTAAAAGTATCTTTTGGGCAACACTGATTGCGCTCTCAAATTTTGGTGGCTGCAAAACAAAACAAAACAAAACAAAAAAAAGATTAAGCTCTAATATCATGTTTAACTGGCTGACATCCTCTCTGTTTTTTAATAAAAAAAGGATTTCAAGTGCCATATTCATTGTCAAACACTAGTGTGGTATGAATAGGAAATCAACACAGATGAATTACAGTGTGTATGCATCAATGTCAGTGTCAATCCCAAGAATTTGTACATGTTTACAAATTCTTTCGCCTGAGTGTTCTTTATTCTGCTTGTAATATTAATCTGCAGAAATCAGCATTATTTTGTTTATAGTTTAGAAATAAAGTTTTTCTTCTTCATGGAAATTAATGGAACTTATTACAAATGGCACTTTATTATTGGTAGATGCCTTTGCCTGATAATAAATTCTCTGATGCTTGGACCAGAAAAAGATGCTATTTAAAAGACAAGGTTTGTAAATTGAAATATGAGAAGGTCAATTCATGGAAAAGTCATTATTGAAAATGAAGCTTATCCCACTACACGTTAGGATTCAATATTGAACCAATCAGTATTAAAATCTGAGAGGTGATGTCATCTATTACTGATTCAGATTGTGACCCTCTAGTCAGTGGGTTTTAGGAACTGGAATGGTAAAAAGAATAATTTGTTACTTTTTTTATTCCCCTTCCTTCCTTCCTCCTCTTTCTTTCTTTCTTTCTTTCTTTCTTTCTTTCTTTCTTTCTTTCTTTCTTTCTTTCTTTCTTTCTTTCTTTCTTTCTTTCTTTCTTTCTTTCCTTCCTTCCTTCCTTCTTCCTTTCTTCCTTTTCTTCTTTCCTTCTTTCTTTCTTCTTTCAGAAGTATCTGACTGACTGAGCCTTAAAAGTCTTTAATGCTTCTTAGACAGTGTAAGTTAAATTGTTATACAGTGATAATTACTCTGAAAAAGAATGACCAAGTAGGCCTGTCCATGTAGCATACAAGATAGCAAACCTATCAAAGGGACTACTGAAGCTTAAGGCAGCCTCAAACCATCTCGTTTATGGAAAGATTTCAGCTTCAGACTTCAAAAAGCACTGAACAGAATCTGCTTAAAAATCCTCATCTCTACACTGCTGCATAAAGTTAGACCTGAATCATCTCAGAAAATCTCTGTGAACTCAATAAAGAGAGGAGACCCTGAAAGCAGCGGCGAATGTACCATCCTCTCAGAGAAATACAGTTTGATGATTTGTGGCACAGAAACAGAAATCATCTCTGAGAAGAGGAAGGGGGAAAATACCTTAGAAAAAGAACACAAAATCTCATGTGTTCCTACTTCTTGGAAATACCTCTTCAATGCAAAGCATCGACGGCGTGCACCTTTTATTATTTATTCCTGGTCTTGGAGGATATGTCAGTGTGGAATAGCTTTTCTGTTGTGGAATTGGAAAGAGACTGAGTAGCATAGAATTCCATTGCTTGTCTCTGTTAAGTGAAGGAGTGGAGGAAGAAAGGATTTGGGATGGGGAGGGGGAGGGGAACGGTTTGGTTTATCATAAAATGCAGGATTAGGGGAGGAACAATCTCCTTCCTCTACCCCTGTTCTTCCCTCAATTCTCTTTTATGTCTCAATAATTGAGGGAACTTTAACCCCTCCACACTCATATATAGTCTCACAAATACTAAATCATCAAAGCGCCCATGCCAGTTTCAAACACAAAGAGTATTCTCTGAACATTTGCAAAAATAAGAACCTACTTGGAGCCCCCCTCATCCCCATGCTTACACCCTCAATTAAAACAATGCCCCTGATAGCAGGCAGTATCATCTGCATTTTATTCCACTCATGAGCAAAATAACAAGTTACTCAGGCCTGCGGCACTCATGAGTGATATGGGGCGTGTAATATCCTTTCCATTGAGTTTCCTATTATTAAGCTTGAAATAAGGAGTTCAGAATTGACTGTGACAATGATTTTATCTAGTGTTGGCATCGCCATTAGCTTCTGCAGTTTACTGCTAATAAAACTTTAAATTTGCTATTACTCGTAATAACCTTCTTGCCACCTTAGCTGGAGAAATTAGACAAAGAGCCCTGCTGACATGTGGCGAGTGACATTTTCAGGGAAGCACCCGATGAAGTTTGGGGATGGCAGTGACTGTTATTTACCATAGTGTAATAAAGGCAGGCCCCTGATGGCCCTTGGCTGGGCTAATTTAAAGCACCTGGGCCTGGGGTTGGAAGGGCTCATAAAAGAACAAAGGATTGGAGTTCCTCTCCCTGGTATTGTCATCTAAAACCTTCTGGTTTATTCCCGTCTTTCTATTTAGCAAAGAAAGAGAAGGCCGTGTTTGCTGTATCCACGAAAAGCTTCTCCGTCCAGACCTCCATGAGATTGAAGTAATTGTCCAGAAAAGAATTGCCCTATAACATTTTCAATCAAAACATACAGATCACTGAGGCAAAAATACTGTGTGTGCGTGTGCACGTACCCACTTATACATGTGCCCATCAATTTTTCTTTGTTCAAGAGAATAGAGCCTTTAATGACTAGAGTTTAATTAACTTTACACAGCAGTCTGGGCAAATTCCAAAGATGTGGGGCCGTTGAATAGCATTCTGGTGTTTAGGTATCTAGGGATCGGTTACAACCTACATCAAGAGTCTTGTATTAAGCACCTACTAGATCTGTCTAGATTTTACAGCCCTGTAGAACCTGTCCCCTATCTACCTTTTCACTCTTATTCTAGTCCCCCTCCTATACTTTATCGTTCACCATAAGGAATTTTTTTTTTCTATTCCTTACATGTCACACCCCATATCTTGTCTCCATGTCTCTGTGCTGGCTCTCCTCCAGGACACAGTTAGAATATAATCCTATCTCATTTATGCCTCTTAGAATCCCTTGTTTCCTTAGAAATTCTACTTGTGCTTTCCTTGTGAAACTTCCCCAGTCTCTCCATATAGAAGTACCTTACCCAGTAGATAATTTTACCTTGTATTTGTTTGACATCTAGTCTGCAAGTCATGTTATCTAGGAACTGATTGTCATAGGTGAAAATGAGGAGGGAGGACATTCTGAATTTTGGGACTGTGTGTTTAAAGGCATAAAAGTGAAAGGAAGAAAGAGCAAAGAATTCAGGGAACAGCAAGGAGGCCAATTCACACTCATCCATTCACTAGCTTTTTATCCTGGTCACATAGCCTATAGTAGGGCTTCTTAAACTTTTTTCCACTTGTGACCCTTTTTCACCCAAGAAATTTTTACATGACTCTGGAAATATAGGTATGTAAAATAAGTATACAAATCAGATATTTGCTGATAATAAATCATAGTTCAGTTCTGTGATCCCATACTCAGTTCTGTGATCCCATGTGGGATAACAATCCAGTTTAAAAAGCTTTGACATACAGACTATTGTCTTTTCCCAGCAAGCTCACTTCCAGAACCCTCTCCAGTGTTCTAGTATCTTTTGAGTTGGCTCAGAGTGTGGTATGGCATTAATTAAACTTTTGCCATTAAAGATTTTATTGCCATTTCTACATTAGTTACTGATAGAATGAAATCAAAGAAAAAGCAAAAAGTAAAACAAAAAGCACGGGAATGAGGTTAACTACTGAACTAGAATATTTACATATATTTGTGTTTCAAAACATGATAATAATGCTATGAGGATAATGGTTGGAGATAAGAAAACTTAGTGGTGACATGGTAGTGATCTTTAGTATCTGAAAATCTGTCATATGGAAGAAGTATTAAACTAATTCTTCTTAGTCCCAGATGATAGAACTAAGCATAATGGGAAAAAGTTGCAGACAGGAAGTTTTCAGCTAAATCCAAGAAAAATCTCCCTAATAATTAGAATTATTTGAAAAATAAAAAACAGGAATGAACTTTGGTTGGTTGTGGGTGGATGTGGAGGATGATTTCTTGATCTGGCCCTAATTGGAATTCTTTAAGCAAATGCCCAGTTTCTATGAATATGCTAGAGGGGATCCTTGTTTGTGTATGGATTGAATTAAATGTCCTCAAAGGTCCCTTTCAACACTGAGATTTTGTCATTCTGTTTTTAAAATTTTTCCTTTGTTTATTACAATAAGAGTTAGTCAAATAAGCTTTAAATGGGAGTTGGCAGGACACATCTAGGCAGATCATACTTCCATGCTTTAGATTTCAGTTTCCTTACCATACAGGAAGGAGAAAATTGGCCCTACCACATTCTGTTGTATTAAAATTCTTATTATTCTCTGTCCTTGGTTAAAATGGCTTAATGTTTTGATGATAAGAAGTGAAATCTTGAATATTCAGCATGAAATTCAAGTCTTCTATTCAACTTAAGGACATTTATATAATATTTTTTTTTTAATTTTCATTCTGGCCATTTCCCTTTCTCTTGCTTTGACCCTGCAGTATAATTTTGTTGTTTTTGGCTTTCTATCACATTACTAATTCTCTGATTAAAAATGTGGCTTTGAGGGAGAGAAGTTCATCCTACAGACAAGGAGTTTCTTCCTTGTATTTCTGGCTGGTCCAGAAATCAACATTGTTGTCAATGCTCTGAGCAAGGATAAAAAGAGTGGTTATGTAGAAGATAATATCCAATATTTCCTGAGTTATAAAATTGTTTGTAATTGCAAAAATCATTACTCTGGCCTCAGAAATATTTTTATTTGTAAAGAACTGGTAATTGTTTAATCACCTGGGTGATTTGTTTCTGAAATCTTGATAATGTGAACACTTTTTTCTTACATCACTAATTACTTTTCCCTTTCCCTAGTTACCCACCTGCTTCATGAACATATGAGTTCCCCATCAATCCCTGCTGCTCTTCAGAAATTTTTAGTCATGTCCAACTTTGTGACTACAGGTGTGATTTTTTTGGCAAACTTAATTGAAGTGGTTAGTCATTTATTTCTTTAGCTAATTTTTGCAGATGAGGATCTGAGGCAAATGGGATTAATTGACTTGCTCAGGTTCATACTGCTAATAAGTATCTGAGACTGGATTTGGACTCAGAAAGATGAGTCTTCCTAACAATAGGTCCTGTATACTATCTGCTGTGCCATTAATACCAATCTATGTTTAATTATTTATTTGTCTCCTGGAATCCCCATTTACTTTCGCATTCATTCATTCATTTATTTATTCAGCATTTTGAAAGAACCTGTAATGTACTCGACTCAATGCTGTGGACTAGGAATATGTAGACTCAAATGATGTAGTCAAGACACAGTAACATTATTTGTAAATCTCATCATAAGTGTTTTTCAAGATTCTGTCCTAGGCCCTTTTCCCCTTCTTTCTCAATACTACTTCACTGGGTGACCTCATCAGTGCTTATAGATTTAATTTCCATTGTTATTTGATAATTTTCAAATCTAGTTTTCCTGCCCCAGTCTCTCTGCTGACCTTCAACCTCACATCTTAATTGTTTTTCAGACATCTCAAACTATTTATGCAGTAGACATCTTAAACCCAGTACATCCAATGCACAATTTATTATTTTTCCCTTTCCTACCTTCCCTATTAGTGCAGAGAATAATACTGTCCTCCCAGTTCCTCAGGCTTGTAACCTAGGAGTTATCCTGGATTCTTCACTGTGAATCACCATTCATCCCTCAGAAGCAATTTGTTGCTAAGGTCTATTGTTTTCATCTTTTCATCATCTACTGAAATCAGTTATAGCCGGTGCATTATCTGGAAAATGTGTGACTGCTTTGATTTCTAGTACTCCACATAATGATGTAATTCTAGGAATATAATAATACCTCAACTACTGATCTCCTTCTCTTCCTTTAAGTCTCAGCTAAAATCCTGCTTCCTACAGAAGCTTTCCTCAACTTCTCTTAATCCCAATCTCTTAGTTCTGTTTATTATTACCTATTTTATCATAGCTAGCTTTTCAAACTTGTATGTTTTCTCCCTCACTAGATTGTAACCTCCTGGTGGATAGGGACTTTTTTTGTTTATTTGTTTTTATATCCTGAGAGCTTAGCATAGTGTCTGACACATGGTTTATTGATGAGTAAATGTTTATTGAATTGAATTGTAATTGTATTGAATTGAATTGAAATGTAATCCCTGTGGGAGAGTCTAGTGAAATGTGTCACTTTTTTACATAAGTGAATATTGTTAGCTTCCTTTCCTCTACTTCCTCTCCAAATATAAACTCCTTGAGTGAAGAGATTGTTTCACTTTTGTATTTGGATCCCTGGCACATAATAATTACTTACTAAATGCATGTTGATTTATTAATGTAGCTTCTACTGGTTTCAAGGTATTAGCATTCATTCACTCATAACATTAATTTTTAAAAATGTATATTTTGTTTTATTTATTTGTATATATGTTGTGTGATTCCAGTTGAATAAAAAGATATCACCTATCATAGTAAATGATCCATAGTCAATTGTTAAATTTGTAAAAGATTAAATCGGTAATGATTATTAAATTAAAAAAAAGAAAAAAGACAATTAATTAAGAACTAGATATGAAATGTGATATATTTTAATGTCTATCATAGTGACCTAAGTTGCTTTGTTTTGCTAAATTCTCTAATTCCATCCAAACCCCAGGGAATGCCATCTTAGATTTTGTGCCAGTTACAAATGGTATCTTCCACAAACCCAGATTTTTATTCCCTGTGGGAATATGAATTCCTCTTTTTACATCTGGAATTCATCTGTAGAACCACACAAAATTGGTAAGGAAGAAAGAATTTAGTGGAGAAAGTGATATTATGGACCAACCCACTCTGAGTTAGTTGAAAATGGAAAATTACTTGGAATCAGGTGAAGGAAAAATGAGAGACAAGTTTCACTATCTGACCAGTAGAGGAAAGGAGACTTGATCTGTGGAAGAGTTTTGCTTTTGGATTTAGGATCAGGATTTTAGTAAAAGCAATGGAGGCCAAGGAAGATTGGGAGTTCCTTTTCCCCCCACATTGAGAAGGGATCATTTCTGAGCATTTATTCAATCAATCAACTGATAGACATTTATTAATGGTCTACTATGTCCCAGGAAATGTAAGAGGCAAAAGACAATCTCCCTTTTCAAGGATCTCTCAATCCTATTGGGAGAGACAACAAATAAGCATACAAACAAACTATAAACAGGGCAAATAGGAGATAATTAAGAGAAAAAAAGCCGAATTAAGGTGAGTTGGAAAAGCCTTCTTGCAATAGAATTTTAGATGGGACTTAAAGAAAATCAGAAAAGCCTGTAGACAGAAATAAGGAGAGTATTCCAGATGTGTGGAATAGTCAGAAAAAACACACAGAACTAAGAGATAGAGTGCTGTTAAGAACCATGCCTAAGTGAAGGGGCAGGTCAATTTTTTGAGACCTTCCATAGCTGTGAATCATAAACTTGAAGGCATTGCAAAGCAGCCTGAACAGATGTTCCTTGTGGATTGGGAATGAAATAAATTGGAGGTGAGGGGAAAGAGGAGAGAGGTCAGACAATGCAACTGCCTCTCAGTTTCCTTATATCATCATCATCCTCTCACATGAAGAGATCCATTCTACAGGTCTGAGTTAGATCTCCAGCAGCCACTGGCAGGTGGCTCCCATATCAAACAGAGTGCCTTTTTGAGAGGCCAGGATCACTGTATCAAAGAGTATGGGCTAAGTTGTAAGGTGTAAGAAGACTGAAAAGGTAGGGGATGGGGTTTAGGTTTTCAAGAGCTTTGAATGCTAAGCAGAGTACTTTGTATTTGAACTTGGAGATAATAGAGAGCCATTGAAGTTTATTGAGTAGGGGGTAACTTGGTCAGATCAGCAGTTTAGGTAATTCACTTTATTGATTGAATTGAAGATGGATTGAAGTTGGAAGAAATGAAGCAGGCGAATCCTCCAGCATTCTATTACAATAGCCTAGGCAAGAGCTTATAAGGACCTACACTAGACTCCTTGTTTGTCCTTTCTCCAAGACCACCATAATAGAAGGGAGGTGATGCCATGACACCTCTGCAAGGTCACCTGCCTCACTTTCCCCTCCAGGGTCATCTGGATTCAGTGGCTAGATATAGATCAGTTTAATTGGAGATGGCCCTGGATGCAATGGGCCTTTTAAAGTTAAGGTTTTCAACAGGTGTCCTTTTGCTTTAGGCCACAACCATTCAGTGATTAAGGCTAAGTAGCAAATGGAGCAAAGAATCTCTTCTTTTACCTGGTCCAAAAAACAAACAAATCTAAATTAATTAATTAATTAATCTGTGAGGGGAAGATCCTAAATCCAATTCATTTGCATATCATGGTATCACGTCCCTTATGTCATTGTTCTCCAGGAAAAAGGAACAACTTCTGTAAGTAAAATTGGTCTGGAATTGGAAGACTTCTTCCCCTCTTTTCTTCTTGCCCTTCCTCCTTCTTTCTCTCCCTCCTTCTCCCCCTCCTTCTTCCCTCCTTCCCTCTCTTCCTCCCTCTCTCTTCTCCCTCCCTCCCTCTCTTCCTTTCTTTTCCTTCTTTGATTCCTGTCTTCCTCCCTCCCTCCTTCCCTCCATTTCTCCCTCCATTTCTTTCCTCTGACAAACAATCAATCTGATTCTAATTGCCCCCATCTGGTCATAGTTTGTGTCCTCCCTTATTCAGATGGAAAGTAAATAGCAGTCATTCTGCTTTGGTCAGAAACCCTGAGGGTTTTCTGTAGTGTGCTTTATAGAGCCCCCACACTGAGGTACCAAAATATACCATCCAGGATCTCGGGATCAGTCCAAGTCCTTGGTCTTAGAGGAAGAGTGATGAAGGCAGGAGACTCATGAAGAAGGTCAAAGATGGAGTCTATTTATTCCAAATTCTTTCACTCTTATATACCCTCATCCTTATATAACCAAAGCGACAGTGAGCACGCACTAACTATATACTGCACACATAGGACCACATAACAAAACTTGCTATTGTACATAATTTGCCACCTGGTATCACTCTTTCAGCTGCTATCACTCTGCTTCAATCTCAACACAGGTTATCACTGCCCCCTGACTTCTCAGGAAGGCCGAGAGCCCTTAGGAGAAATAGGAAGCCAAATCAGACATTGTTAGCAGGTTCCCTCTGGGATAAAGGGTCTTATACATGAGTTGTCCCCCACTGACTGTAACCCTCTACAATTTTGCTCTTCCAGATTTATTTATTTATTTAGATTTTATTGGACTGGGTGAAAAAAGAGATTCTTTGCCTCAATTGCTAGCAAACCTATAGCTAAGGAACACTGAATGGTGTGGCCTCATTCAAACTGAGACCTGTTTAAGGCCTTAGCTTGAGATGTCCCATTTCATCCAGGGTCATCTCCATTTGTCTCAATCTATTTCTTGCCATTGAATGCATGTGGCTCTGGAGGAGAAAGTGAGGCAGGTAACCTTGCCCAACTTTTCCTCCCTTACATCACTTCCCTGTAGTCATGGTCCTCTTCAAGAATGAAAGACAAAAAACAACAATATCCACATAGGATATCATACCCTTACCTAATAATCTAAAAATCATTTTCTTTTCTCTTTTGCACCTTTGAACTCTCCCAAGATATCTTGGAGTTTCCTGATCAGATTTCTTTGTTAAGGACCACACCTTAAACCAAAACCAATCTGATTCTAATTGGCCTCAATAGAACCTATTGGGTCATTGTTTGGGTCTTGATTGATTCAGATTGAAGGTAAATATACTAGAGTGATGGCAGTGTCAGAGAAGAGAAGGAAGACCATTTGAGAAATGTTACAAAGATGAAATCAATGGGCTTTGGCAACGAATTAGGAATTATTCATACTTATGGATAATCCCCAAATATAGAATAATTCCAAATTATGAAAGATGAGAGATAGTGAGGACCTGAGGATGATCATTCATTGCAAATCTTGAAAGACTGAAAGGATGGTACTGCCATATGTTCATCATTTGTTCTAGAAGAGGACCAGTGACTTAGGGGGCCAATGTCCTGGCTTTTGCATGAATTGGATTTTAGTGAGACAAGCTGCCCAAAGTCAGTAACCTCACTCTGTTCTTCAGGCATAAGAATCCAGCAACAAGACAAAAGTCAAAAACACTGGAAATGATCAATGTTCCCCTCTACAGGAATAGAGAAGGTCGATTTAACTATGGTTTAAAGGAAAAGATCATGAGTTCTATTTCAGACATGGTGAGGTGAAGATGTCTAATGGACATCAATTTTTGAGATATCTGAAAGGCAGGTGGAGATAAGAGATGGGAGGTTAATAAAGAGATAGATTAGAGTGATAGGAAAGTTTGGGAATGATCAGCATTCTTCTTATGTTTAGTCATGGGTGTTCCTCATATGGAATAGTAATCTGTAATCAAGTAGGCACCCAAGTGGCACAGTGATTGGTAAACCTAAGGAAAATCTAGGTTCAAATACTGCCTCAGATGTTCCCTGGCCTTTTTATCCTGATTAAGTTTTTTATCTGTAAAATAAGTATGAAAATAATTCCCAACTCATTGGGTTGTTGTGAGGCTCAAATGAGACAACACATGTAAAATGCTTAGTAAACCTTAAAGTGCTTTATAAAATTACTTGTCATTAATGTTGAGAGTCAGAATAGTGCAGTAGATAGAACATCAAGCTTATAATCAAAATGCCTACTTTCAAATATTGCACTTAACATATACCTGTGTGACCCTGGGCAAACACACATTCTCCTGACATTTCTGATACTCTAACTTATAGCTAAGTTGCTGATTTATGTTAACGGAGGATAATGATTACACTGATAATATTAGACACTAAATTTCCTTCTGTCCTTTCCCAACAAAAGAAAACAAAAAAGTACTTAGGAAGAGAAATTATTTCTAAAATATAAATAGATGTAATGGCACTGAAGTGATTACATCAAATAATGAAGTTCTATTTCATTGTAGAAATAATTGACAGCTCTCTGTGAAGAACTTTGGAATTAATTGTGTGAGAGGGGAGATGCTCACAAAGGAGTGCTTAGCATGGGGCAGCGTCATCAAAGAACCTCTGCCCTATAAATGAAACAGAATTGCAGTGGCTTAAAAGAAAACTGAAATAAATGCACAAATTTGGAAATATCTGCATTCCAAATGCTCATATGAAATATTAATGCCTAACTTATTATAGAGCCTTCCAAACTTCTGTTGGTCTGATCCGCCACAGTCAGACACATTGTACCTTGATCTCAAGATAATGATGTCATTTTGGTCCTCTTAAAGAATGAAGAACAACACAACAACCAACCAATCAACCAATTGAAAACCATGACCTCCCAAATGGATCAGGGCAGACCAGATTCTCTAATAAAGTTGTGAGATTCTTCTTCACTAGTCCAATTTTCTGGGTGTTTTGGACAAATCAAACCAGCTAAATGAAACTTTAGTGATGTAGCACAGTCCTGTCACAGTACTGATTGAAGAATTCAGAAAAAAATGAAAGTATATTTAGTGAATACTGAGATCAAAGAAAGTACAAGTTGAAGGGACTTCATCAATTACTTGTTAAAGTGCTGGGCTGGAATCAGGAAGACCTAGGTTGAAGTGTTCACTATCTGATGCTAGTTACTTGACAATAGGCAAATCATTTAGCCTCCCTTCCAAGGAGTCTTAGAACTTATTTTCATTTAAGTTTTAAAACAGATTTGAAAAGTGCATTTCAACATAATTGGTTAGTTTCATTTTTATTTTTTTTCAAAATTTATTTTTAATTTATTGAATGAAACAAGTATTTTCATAACTGCATAATAAGCAGATGAAACCACAAATCTATTATGTACAGCTAGCAATTCCTTTTAATTATCTATTAAAGTTATCATGTAAATTTATCTTTTTTTTCCACTACCTCCTCCAACTCTAGGGATGGCTGCCATAGACACAAATATGTAATTGGTTTATTTCAGTACCATTTCCTGGTAATCTTATACATTTTATTTTGTACATCGTTAAACATTATTTAGAGGATGGGTACATGAGCTTTATCAGATTCTAAAAAGGATGCATGATAAAATTTTAAGACTTTCTTCTCACTTAACATCTTTGAAGCTCAACACTGAAATCAAAAGGCTGGATTTGAGAGATGACTTCTACTTCAAATCCATGATCCTATTGGCATAGTACATCTGGAATTCTCAGAGGAATCTGTAATGTCCTTCCAAAAGGACTAGCTTCTCAAAATAGTTAGCTTTTGGATGTCATGGTTTTTTTCCTCCTCAATAATAAAGAGATGTTATCTAGCCAAAATATTTATGTTCATAGTCCTTTAGTTTTTAATCATCTTGTACTTAGATACTGATTTTCAATATCTATATTTGCTCATTCTCTTTATTAAAATTTGTTTTAATGATGATATTTAATCATTTCAAAACATTCCCAAATTGATTTGTACAGAGGGAAAACAATATCAAAATAATATGTACTTGTCTATAAAACTGCATTTTACTGTAATAGCTACTTCATTTTTAGACAATTCACCTCAATTTCTGAGCCAAAAAAGGGTATCTTTTATTGCATAGAAATGGCTTTCAGCCTGCAAATTAGCACTAATTACGGAGCAATTGGACATACTTTCCTCTCTCTGTGTCTTTCAACTGTAGGCTGAGGTCATTTTACAGACTGATAGAATGAAATGTCCTGATTTAGGCTCATTCTTTTTTTATATGTTGTCTACTTGACAAACACTTCCTTGTGAATGTTTATATATTAGAGGAATAGAATTGCAATTGTACTTTGTCTTATGTTATTTCTTCCTAGTTCAAATCAAAATACTAATTTGATATCACTTGCATATACATATCCATACACACATACATACCTCATAGATGCCACAAATTTACAGATACCTATAAATGTAAGGAAGAGCCCTTGCCAAAGATGAATTACCATTAAGTGGCTATGCAAAACCAACATCAATAGGCTATGAAAGAGTTTATTCATATATCTCCGAAACTCAAAGAAAAAACAAAACAAAACAAAACAATGGAACTCATAAAAGAATATCACATGGCATCCTAACAGTATGAGAACTTAGAAGCATGGGTTCCTTAAGAATTAATCATGTCAGGCTAACATAATTTCCTTTCTTGAAAGGGTTATTAGACTCTTCATTTCATGGTAATGGAATGATGAATGGTAGATATAAATAGGCTTTAGAATGTTAATGATGATTACTTAGATAAAAAAGTAATATAAAAACAGCATTACATATATATGTAGTATAAAAACAACATCACACACACACACACACACACACACACATATATATATACATACATGTATATGTAAATGAATGATTGGAAAAAATAATATTAAGAACCTATACTGTGCCATATACTGTGCTTAAGAGAAGGAATAGAGACAGAGGAGCAAAGATGATCTGGGAAGCTAAAAGGATGGTGACTGAAGTCATAATGAAACACAATGATATATTCCTTTCAGGAATAATGACAAAGTTGTTGTGATCTTGGTTCTAGTACTAGGAGGGTCTGGTGAAGTAATCAAGATGAACAGAGTGGAGAATGAAGTAAAACATAGCTGTGACTTGTCTGAAATTGCGTGCTAGTTGAAGAACATTTGGAAACATAAAACAGAAGTTTTGTTGACCAATGGATTGAAACCTCCAGGATGTAGCTTTTCTTCTGGAAACAAAGTGGATGGAGAGGTTGTTTAGAAGATGGCTGGACATATATAGAGTCAATTGAACCACAGCTGGGATCTGGGGCAAATTATGAGCCAAGTAAAGGAATTTCCAAATAGGACAGCAGAGTTGGAAGTGATCTGTTTATGTAATAAAGGGAAACACACGACAGATGAAAAGCCAAAAGCTACACTTTGAGCCACAATATATTAATTGGAATGAAAGAATATTATCATTGATATAGAGAATTCCTTATGAGGAATTGTGGAACATTTTCTGTTCCAATGAAGATTAGTGTCCAAAGTCATGTAGCCCATAAATATCAAAGGTAAAATTGAACACTTGTTTTCCTGTCTCAAAGGTCAGCTAATTTTCTACTACACGAATTTTCCTGGAAAGTAGTAAACACTGAACAAATTATTGCTGATTGATTACATATTTCTATATATCTGGATCTCTATCTGTAATGTGCATGTACATACATGTACATCAACATTACATATGTGTATACATTCATATATTGCTAATTAAAGTAGAACAGGAAATGGAAGTGCAAACAGAATGAAAGTAATCATAATACATACAATTCTTGCTTCATGTAAATTATCATTATGCAAATTTGACTTTATATAAATAAGCTTGAAAGAAATCTACATTCCCCCAAAAAAGCAACCCCAAGACACCTATGTTAACTTCACTGTACAGTACTAAGTTCACTCATTCTTTTTCTGTCTTGTGGCTAGGCACTCCATAATTCTTTCTCCTGCCCCTTAAAAAGTCTATGGATCAGGGGCTTGACTTGAGACTTTCCATACTCATAAAAGGGAACTTTGTCCCTCCCTGCCCATCTGCCAGCATGTCTTTGTGGCATGTATCCTGTTTTCACCTCTTTGTGTTTCCTCCTGTCTAAGTTTGGCCCCCATATCTGCTCCTGCCATCTCAGTTTTCTTCCCCTCTTGAACCATATGCTGGCCCGCTCTCTCCAATGGACTATGGTCCTATTTTTGACTCCCATCATCATTCTTTCCCCCATGACTAAGGACAAATGAGCAGTATTTAAAATTGTTTCATATAAAGGTCTATGGAACAGTCCACTTGTTAAAGCAAGAAATGCTTGTAGCTAAGATTCACCCAAAACTAGATTGAAAATAAAACCATCTCACCTACTTCTGAGGCACTTGAATCATGAAAGTGTTATCAAAATATGTAAGATAAGTTCATAAAAATATGTTTAAAAAAGCAAACCTCCTTTGTTGAGTGAGCCACATGATGTTGGAATCACAGGTCTAGATGAAGAATGCTGAATCATAGACCTACATTATTTATCCTTTGTCTACATGAACAATGAATAGATAATACCACTGAAAGGAAAATCAGCAGTTACTAGCCACAAAATGGCCATTTTTTTCTGACTTCTGCCTACACTCTCATTCAAAAAGAGAAAAACAAGATTAAGTATCACAAGCAAAATGAAAACTACTTCACAGTTAGTAGGGAGAATCTTTTACAGTCAGTTTGATTTTGTCTTAGGAGAGCTGTGATGATGGGAGGTGCCTATCATTCTGTCATGTGATCCCATATTTAAAATGAAAAGAAAGACATCACCCTGGCCATGGAGTGGTTTACCACTAAGTCCCTTAATGCAATTTGTGAACTTTGTTTTGTTTTGTTTTATTTTGTGCCCTGTTTCTTGTGTTCCATTCCCATGGTCTGGAGCACTTCTTCCTTCTATAAGTTTGAAATGAATTTTTAAAAATAAGCACTTGTACTTTGAACCATAAAACAAAATCCCAAACTGAAATCAAACAAAGGAGGTAAATTACTTTTAGTGCTCAGCAAAGAAACTTTTACTAGGTTATTTCCTGTTGTTTTGAAACTTGGAAAATCAATATAGAAACATATCATATTCTGAAGGCAGGTCATCTGTGCACTAGGTATTTTTAACAGGGGCCTTTGAAGGGGATACTTATGCCCCCTTGACATGAATCTACAGTTCTTTGCACTAAGTGTCCCCGTGAAACTACATTTTTGCTCTGGCTATCCATCTCAATGGTTATTACTTTTTACCGTTTCAGGCTCCCATCTTCTATTATAGATTCACTGATAGATCAATATGACAGTAGAAAGATAAAAGTCAGTTAGCTGTACATGTCTATTACAGGCCTAGAAATTCCAAAAACATTTCTTCAGGCAGGGTAGAAACCAACCACAGAACAGAGCTGTGATATGTCCAAATGGGTTGGGTGTTATTATTTTTTTTCTTTCGTTTTGTACAAATTCACATTTCTGAACATCTTTCTTAATTTTTTGAGGTCCTTCTGGGCTGCCAGAGAGAAAAGAGTGAGTGGATCCCTAGGGGGAAAATGATTTTAAAATACAATCTTCGCTTTTGAAAAAGAGAGAACAAAACACATTTGTTGCTACACAGAAGCAGTTTAAAAAAAAAGAATGCTGACATGTTCTGTTTCCAAACCATAGGCAAGCTGACTATAAAACCAAGTGATGATTCAAAGTCAGGATGGAAAAAAAAAAGACCTTTTCAATAGTGTAGTGGTGATGAGAATGAAGAATTTGGCTTTGGGTTCGCTAGAGATCTTAGAATCCCTCAGGACAGAATAACTCTAGATAATAATCAGCAACCATTTGGAGGAAAGGTAAAAACCTGACAACATATTTAAGGCATTGTCCACTAGATAGTATCTAATAACTACTTGCAGAACTCTGGGAATGCCTCAGAGAAGGAAGAAATGTTCAACGCAAGAGATGCCACAATTTAAAGGGAGCTTTAAATGAGGATAAATTAACACTCCCTAGCAGAACCTACTTAGTAGAGAACCCACTGTCTTATTAAGGTTGAAAACTTCATCAAAAGACCTTTGAGATACTCCCCTTCTAACTCCCCTTCTAACAAACATTTTCATGTGGACTCAAAAAAGTGTATGCTAAGAGAAGGAAGCTTAGTAAATATGGTTTCATTCTTGCTTACATATGATCAGACAAGTTTAGCTTCAGACCCATCACCAGTGCTATTAAATCTGGTAAGGCTGTGAGCTCTCCCACTTCCTATTGTAAATCATATGTTACAACTGGTTTTCCACTTGGAGGAACCTTTTAAAAAATGGTGGCCATCGTTCTTTGCTTTTCATTGAAGTGTTTTAGGAACAAGTAGAACACGAGTGATGGGATAGTTGAAATAGAGTACAGAAAGGGAGACCCAGGGCAGAATTTAAACATGGGAAAGTATATATGCAAACTTTACATCCTCTACAGACTCTCCAGAACAGAAAATCAAAAACATCCAGTTAATATCTCACATTGTGTTTTGTGACATTTCCTCCATCATTCTGTGTGCATGAGTAGTTCCACCTGCAGATATCTGGCTTATTTTTTGGAAAATAAGTATTAGGGTTACACACATTTTTCCTGATTGTCAGCTTTTACTTTCAGTATGCAGAAGACCAAACTTCTATCTATCCCTTAGTATAAATGTGCACATGTACATATACTTGTTGGTATATGTGTTTGTGTATATTTATAAATAGATCGAATGAGATAAAATGAAGAAAAAGAATGCTTGAAGATTTTGTACTTTGCTTAAAATTCTTCCTCTCCTACCCTAGGTCTCTAAAATATTCATATGTTTTGTAATTTACTATTTTTCTTTTTAGTTTTCATTTTAATCACATACATGTATATGTATATGTTGTCTCCACCTCCCAAGTGAACAATTTCCTCCATAAATGCAAATTAGCATCTTTTCTGTAACTTATATTCTTAAAAATTTACCTATTACCGGGGTCATTGAGTGTCAAGTGGTCTGCCTATCTCTGGTCACGTTACCAACATATGTCAGAGGACAAATTTAAACTCACATCTTCATGAATCTAACATTGGACCTCTATCCATTATCATATGGCTTCAGAGATATAGACATATAAAGACTTTCCATGTATATCCATATTATTTGCATGTGTGTATATTCATATGTCCTTTGCATATTTCTGCATGTGTATGTTTAGACAAAGAGACAATAAATATGCTGTGGTGGATTAAGTTATTCTTGGAGTCAAGAATACCTGAGTAGAAATCTTACCTCTTACTCATGCTGGCTGTGTAAGCTCAGCAAGTCACTTAATTATGAAGGATCCTAAGCAACCATTCCCTAAGAAAAGTTATGGAGAACATGCTGATGGGTATGGATAAAGAAAGTTTCTTCCCTTGGATGTTTTCTATATGAGGGCTTCTTAAACTTTTTCCACTAGCAACCCCTTTTCACTTGAGAAATTTGTACATGATTCCGATATGTAAAACATATACAAACTAAACATTTACTGATAAAAAATCATAATTTCATGAGCCCAATATACATTTGTGTGATTCCATATAGGACCACAACTTATAGTTTCAGAAGCTTTGCTCCATAACAATGAAATTACACGATGAGTTCCATATTTGGTTATGTGCGATATACACATATGTGTATATGTACACAAACATACATATACATGCATATCATGCATATGTATTTATTTATATTGTATTATATATTATACATAATCATTATATGTATATTGTACATATTGTATATGTACATTATGTCAATTGGACACACTTAAAATAGTGATGTTATTTTGATCTTTTTCAAGAATGAATGACAGCAGCCATATTAACAATAAATAACATGAGCATATTGTATATATATAGACATTACATATCTACATATAGGCATTATATGTAGATATATAATATTATAATGTTTTCCTTAATAGTCATTCAAGAACAAAGGACAAGAGCCATATTATGAATACATAACATAAGAATATTATATATATGCATTATATATAGTGTGCATATATATGATGTTATATGCACATATATATACATATATATAGTTGCTTAAGAAAAATAGGTATCAAGAGAACCTTGTACACAGTAACAACAAGATTATGTGATGATCAACTGTGATGGACCTGATTTTTCTTAATAATGTGGAGATTCAAGGCAAATCTAATAGACTTGAGATACAAAATGCCATCTGCATCTAGAGGGGGAACTATGGAGACTTAATATGGATTGAAATATAGTATTTTCACTTTTCATTTGTTTTTTTTTCCTTTTTCACTTTTTCCCCCTCTTTTGGTCTGAATTCTCTTCCACAACATGACAAATATGGAAATATGTTTTAAAGAATAGCACATATTTAACTTATGTCAGATTTTTGGCATGAGGAAGGTAAGGGAGGGAGGGAGCAACATTTGGAACACAAAATCTTACAAAAACAATTGTTGAAAACTATTTTTACATGATTTGGAAAATAAATGCTATTGAAAAAAATTTAAAAGCAAAATGAGCATCTTAAAAATGTTGCTATAATGTTAGTATAGTATTTTTTATGTTTAAGATATTTTCCATATGATTTCTCATTTGATCCTTACAACAATCAGTAAAGTAGGATAATATGACCATTTTACAAATGAGGGAACATAATGGTAAAGTGACTTGCTCACACTCACACAGATATTATATGCCTGAGGCTGAATTCCAACTCAAGTCATCCCTACTAATAATTCAGCATCTCTTGTAGTATGCCATCTAACTGCCTATATTATCAATTCCTATTTTGATGTCATTGCTACATTAGTTAGAGATTTAGAATTTGGACAGAATCTAGAACAACCCCCTCATCTCAGTAAGGAAACTGAGGCCTGATGAGATTGAATATGCACAAGATCAGACCACTAGACAAAGATTGGTGGCAGCTTCTAAAACTCTTCAGATTCCTTTCCATTATACTCTATTCTTTTACAAGCTCTTTTCTCCCATGAACTCTGTAATGCAGTTTCTGCAAGTGATATTACCCCTTTACTTCCCCATTTTTCAGAGGAGGACTTTGATTAATTTCACAGTTAGGAAGTGGCTGATTTGGGACTCCAACCCATCATTCCTTTCCACCATTTTGCTTTGTTTGAAAACCCTTGTAATAGATTCTATAAGGTGTATCAGAAAGCATGATTACTACCAAGGAAGATAAGAAATGAAAGGGCACAGGGTCCTCCATATGTTAAAGAGCATAATATTTCTGGAACTGTCCTACTTGGGTTCTTGTGAGTTCCAAATCAAATATGGCATTTTATAAAACTTAAAGTGTTATATACATTTTAGTTATTTTTTAAAAAGTGTAATGGCATTTTTCCTTAATTACACATCAAGGTGATTTTTGACATTCATTTTTATAAGATTTTGAATTTCATTTTTTTCTCTTTCCCTCAAAACCCTCTGCTTTTCCAAAAAATTGTGGGTAGTTTGATATAGGTTATAAATCTTATATCAGCCATTTTCCTTGATGTGATGGTGATTCAAGGATTACACATTAGCCTTTCCATTTGTCGGAAGATGTGGCTTACATTTTCATATTTTAAATCTTGTGGCTCTGGGAATAACTGGGTTTCATTATGTCCACATTCTACCCCCCGCATATTTCTTTCTTCTTTTTTTCCATTACAAAACATTTTGAAGATTATCCAGAGGCTTTTTGGTGGCCTCCCAAACAGCTGATGACATGAAGTCATCAGCATTTAAACTTGTTGGCTGAAAGATCTGAATTTGGCATTATTATTTTGTGTTATAGGGAAGGAGAGAAAATTAGAACTCCCCTTGATAAGTATGGAAGAACTCTTAGTGACCTTTACAGCATATGTATATCAAGTCAAGTCAACAAATATTTATTAAGTGTTTAATATGTGCCAAATTTTGCTAAGTTCTGAAATATAGATACAAGCAGAATAGAACAGTTCTTGTCCTTAAGGAGCTGAGCTGAATAGCTGGTGTGGTGTGAATAGCTGGATAGAGAAAGACATGTGGAAATCAGTAAGCAATCTGCCCTCCAGTTCTGTGATATTGAATTATAGGGCAAAGGAAAGGGAGAAAAAAGGCACACATACAGCTCTTAACATATGTTAAACTACGCTAAACACTTTTTACAATAGTATCTCATCCAATCCTACAACTCGGTAAGGTAAATGATTATTATCCTTATTTTACAAAAGAAAAAAAAAGAGAGAGAGAGAAAGAGAAGTTAAATGTTTTGGTCAGTGCCACACAGTTAATGTCTGAGGTTAAGATCTGACTTAAAAGACTTCCTGACTCTAGCTCTCTTTCTACTATGACACCAACTTCTTTTTTGGAGGAAGATAGGTGGTGCAGTGATTAGAACAATGGTTTTGGAATTAAGAAGATATGAGTTCAAATCCTATTTCTAATCCTTTCTGATGACATCTTGGGGGGGGGTGTCAAAACTAATGAGTTTTGCTTCTCCACAAATTATTAATCTTTCAGTGTGAGCATTTATATATCAGAAATGAGCAAATACTATACAGTAGGAGTTGATTATTATTGATTTTTAAGTCTTCTAGATTTAATGTCATGGAGAAAATATTAGCAATCAAGTTATAAATAAAATAATGAACACAAAATAAAATATTAACTTGAAAGTATGGCATGTGTATATATTTTTTTCTTTTTGGAGAACCAGTTGTTAAACTTTTCACAGTGCAATCCCATATGAGACTCTAGGCAAGTTATTTAATTCTTCCAACTTTTTTTAATCATCTCTTAAATGAGAAGGTTAGACTCCATGCCTTATAAAGTCTTATTTACATTCAGGAATTTTAATCAAATGATCACCTCCAGATAAACTCTCACAATAAATCTATATAAAGATCATTTTAAGTGCATCTCAATCCAAATGACCCAGCAAGAGAAAGACTAGAATTTGGATGGTCACAAGCTTTGCTGCTAAATTCCACCAATGTGTGCCTATTCACATGACTTCGTGGTGGAATTAGAGGCTGCTAAAATATTAAAAGGAAGCTGGTGAGAGGTTATTGATTGATCACCTCTAAAAGGAATATTTCATAATTTTAAATTCTAGATAAAATTAGCACAGTCCTTTCAATTCTTGCTAATGATCATGATGTTCCTTCCAATGTGGTGGGTATTTTCACTGGAGACTGAACATGAACATATATTCAAGGGCCTGGTCAAAGTCTATGGAGATCATGGATACACCAGCCAGATGAATCAAATGGAGAAGATGCTAAATATTGCTGCAATTGTTCACAATTTCATGCCCAGCTTACCTGGAAGGCAGGCTTGGCTCTAACTAGACCCATCAGCGGCTGTCTAGAATTTAATATTCTCCTGATAACAGCTCTTCTACTTAAAAAAAAAGAGGGGGGTGGAATGGGAAGGAAAGATGTGGCACAGGAAAAGTTTCATTGTTTGAAAATCTCATCAGGGCCATAATGAGAATTCAGGGAGGAAAAAAAAAAAAGAATAACACATTAGATCAAGTGGCAGCAAGTGCTCTGAATTATTCTGGGAAGTTTTAAAACCTGGGCTAGATGACATTATTTAAGTATTTATAAATGTCATATCATCTGTTATAGGAAAAGCTAATAGAACATTTCACAGACATTTCAGCTCCTTTCCCCCCACCCCCATCAAAAATTGCTTCTGTAATCTATTTCTATAAAATCGGCAAAAGTGGAAGCCGACATATTATGGGTCAATACCAGTGAAAGGGCTCTGCACAGACATAAGATTCACAGTCCATTAAGTTTCAGGTCGGCCCTGATATGGATTCCTCTGATGTATTACTATTATATCCTATTTTTGTTGACTCAGTTACTATGTCAGCAAAACCAAACATTTTGGCTTGTGGCCCAGCATCAAGCTGTCTATGGAGGATATGTTTTTGCCTCTACCTCCATGACAGTAATGAGGAGCTGCCATTAGTCTGATTTGCATAATTGTGTGCTTCCAACTTAGACTCCGTGTCAGTAGGAGACAACTTATTGTGATGAGACCCGCAGCATATTATCTGTTTTGTGCAATCAGCATTTATTTATGTAAATTCCATCATTACAAAGGGTCATTTTCCAACCTTCTCCCATGAAATCATATTCTCTGCCAATAACCAGGAAGAAAACACCATGGGAAAACAACTGGGTATATTTTGTCATTCATACAAAGCTTTTGGTCAAGAAGGTGGAAAGGGTCCATTTGGTTGTTGTTTCTTTGCATAAAATCATATAGAAATCAATGATCATCTAGTCTAGACTACACTATAACATACATTCCAAGTAGTCATTCTTTTTTCACTTGAAGACCTCCAGTGCAAAGGAATATCTATTACCCATTCCACCTACAGTTCACACATTTCCAAGGATTTGAAGAGTTTTCTCTTCCCAAGTTTAAATATTCCCATTTCTTTAACTGATTTTCATGTGACAGAAACTCAAGAACATTCATCATTTTGATTGGATTTCCTCTAGATTTTCTCTGCCATCCTCATGTCCATCATGGTAAATAGAAATGAATAGTACATTTCAAATGTGATCTTACCATGGAATAATAAAGAAGATCTCTTGCCTTGTTATTTCTTTACATTATGTTTTTATCCATGTAGACTAAAATGAAGTACTTTCTCCTTTCAGTACTGATCCATATGATGACCAAACAAAAATGTCATGGACTATTTATGAAGTTGTTGAACAGATTAATATTGAAGTACATAAAGGCAAGTATGCATGCATGAGTCAGGGGGAGGGAGTGCCCAACTTCTGAGATTTCCTTTAAGAATAATTTATGGTCTAAAAAATGTTGTTTTCCTTAGATGATGAGTGAGATGTTTTCTTTGATAAGAAGCAGTACTCTGTAATTTATTCATGTAAGAGATAAAACGGCAAGGATAACAAACTAGGAAGTCCCTCTTACCATTGCACCTGGATAGCAACCAGGAATAATTCAGAAAATGGGTATTCAGAAATCCATCTCCAAGACCCCTCTTGAAATAAATGTTGGCAAGGTCATATCGTACCCCTAGTCAATGGAGGCAGATGAACCTCTCAAGATTTGTGATTCAAGAAATGGAAGTTATACCACACTTTATACACCCACTTTGATATTCAAGCTTTCATTAAGTAAGAGAACTGTCAATATTTAAACCTACTTTAAAGGAAGGACAAGGAGTAGAAAAATAGCAGCTAAAATTTTTGGTCTGGTGGACATCTGACAAAAATAAACACTGACTCAGTGGTGAGTAATTAAAGCATTTGATCTATATAATAAGCACTAGAGAGATCATGTTTTTGATATAATTCTGGAGAAAAAAATGTTTAGAAAGGGGGAAAGAGAGAGACAGAGAAAGAGAGAGATAGAAAGAGAGAGACACAGAGACAGAGATAGAAACAGAGGCAGAGAAATGGAGGGAAGGAGGGAGGAAGAAAAGGAGGAAGAAGGAAAGAAACGCCTATCGGTTCTCAAGGAAGCCTACCAGACAGATACACTGAATTTTTAGGAAGCTTTTTTTTTTTTTTGGTATCATAACTACATTTTCCACTTTGCACTTTCCACCCACTATTCCTGGTTTTGCCCTCCAGGGTCAAATAGAACAAGTCTCATCCCACTTGAAGCATTCTGCCTTTGTGGCTGTCTAGAGAACTTGTATATTCCTAGTGTTGATCCCCATGGAGCAACATCAGTATTTTAGGAACTGTGATGACAAGCTCTGGCTGGCAGATGTGTGACATCTGATTGGCACAATTCTGAACCCCCAGTTATATCTATACCAGAAAAAGAGTGCCTGGGAAGAAAACCAGAAAAGAGAAAGTTGGGGTTTTGTGTGGAAAAGGACATCAAGAATCAGAGATCAAAAAGGGTGTGTGTGTGTGTGTGTGTGTGTGTGTGTGTGTGTGTGTGTGTGTATGCATGTGTGTGACAGTATAATCTTGGAAAGTACATTGTCCTTTAGGCTATTATTTGATGTGACTATTCTCTGCTAAATAAAACCAGAAATGGGGAAAAAAGTAGAAATCTTTTTGTACCCATATGGAGAATACGGGCAAAGAAAAAGAAGGAAATGCTCACAGAAACATAGAACTATGCAAAAAAAATTGAAACTCCTATAGGGATAATGACCAATAAGTGTTTTTAAAAAAAATGATCTGGGAGAATGGAAGGAATGCCCATGGAGGAGGAGTTGGGAGCCACCAAGTTCTCCCTATTCCTCTATCTCTAGCAGAAAAGTTAAACCACACAGAGATCAAAGGCAGAAAGCAACATTTCTGAAGGGATCACAGTATGTTTATGGAAGTAAAAAGTTGAAAGGCTATGTGAAATGTTACCTGAAAACCATAGGGAGAGAGATGCCAGAGGGGCTGGGAAGGAACAGTGGAAAGGAAAAAAAAAGATAAAGAAAGGAGGGGGATGAAGAAGCGGAGAGAAACAAACTGAAATAGGCAATCTGAAGAACCCAAGAATTCCGGGTGGGAGAGTTGAGCAAGATGGACTGAAAGAAATGACAGTAGCAGCCAAAAGAATAACTAAGTTTGGCCATGGGGACTGAAAGAGGCATCTGAAGAAAAAATGAAAGGCAGATTCCCCCCCCCCCCAACACACTACAAACTGTCTTTGAAAATAATTCTTAGCAGAATCAAAACCCATAAGACTTTCCTTACAATTTTGTTTTTAAAATTTGTTTAAGAAACAATCAAGAGACTTCTACTTTGGTAATTGAATGGATTTATAATTTCCAAAACAATTCCTTGAAGATATTCTTATTTCATGAGGCCTTACACCTCCTAGAAGGAATGGCAGCCTCGTGATGTTAGGTAACTAATAGCTAGTCCATATTCTTCACAATCATTTTTCTGTTTTTAAACCTTTTAGGGAGGTAGGTAATGGTGATAGAAATACAGATAGAAATGAAAGCAATGGGATATGAACAAAATATTCAATCACATCTTTTTTACTTGACGGATGACAAAGAAGGTGTATGCTGGTTGTTTTCTAATATGAAATGCACTCATATCAAAGATGACATAAGTAGAGGAGAAAGAGTGACAAATGACCCAATTGGCCCAGCAGGCCCCACCAAAATATTTGCAGGTTGCCTAGTAACCCAATTAAAAGTCTCTATTCAAATCCCAGATCATTAGCGATAAAAATCACTACCATTTGATGGCTGATCTTCATCTGAGTCTTAGGGGATAGCTTCTTACATCAAGAAACCACCAACCTAGTTGGCAATAATTGGTTCCCTTGGTGTTAGTCTCAGCCTATAGACCAAGAATTAAACAGACCTCTGAGGCTGTACTATTCCCTCTGCATAGGAGTGAGTTCATCTAAATACAAGATGAAGTACATCTGTGGGTTAATTCAAGGCTCTTTACATTGATGTTCTCCCATTGTTTGATAAATTGATATGTTTCTATTTTAGGGTTAATGATTCTCATGTTTCTTTTAAAAAGGCAAATATCAACCAGAGATATTATAGATAGATTGTTATTCAGGCCAAAAAAAAAAAAAAAAAAGGTCTCTTACTACCCTTCCGACTCTGACAATTTATGGGCCTCTGTTCTAAAACCAGGGTTGTATTTAAATTTATTTCTTCAAAATTCGAAATTCATCTTCTATGAGAGATGTAGATGTGAGGCAGAAAACATAAGAAAAATACTGATAGCATGTAGTAGAAAAGAGCTTTTAATTTAAAGGCACGAGATCTATAATTAGTAGAAATTCTTCCATTGGCCAATTCAATGATCTCGTACCAATTAGTTGAACCTCTCTCTAAATCTCAATCTTTCTACCTGTGAAATGAGCAAATTAAACTTTTAACTTCTCAGGTCTTTCCTTGTTCTGAAACTTGGTGGATTCCATGAAAAATTGGCTTTAGGCACAAAGTAACATTGAAAACTGAAGTACCAGAATATTCTTGATTGGAATATATAGATATAATAAAAGCAAAATCTTATTTTGACTCCAGTGAAGAGTTTGCTTTTCCACTTTCCTATGTTTATGGTGAGTCCATCATTAAATTCAACAGATATTGATGTTTAAGTCATATAAACAGAGATGCACAGTAATGCCATCTTGTAATTTTTTTTCCTGCTCTGAAATCTGGCCTTTTAAAGGCCACCATCAATGGTAGGTTTTCTGTGAAATTGATTCTTTTTTTAGATGAGGAGTCATAGACAAGCTGGAAGTAACCCAAACAAAAGGAAAACTTGTGAGCAATAAGCAATTTTAAAAATCTAAGAAATTGGCTATGGAAAAATTGATTAATGTAATGAAAAAAATATACCTTGTCTATTTGACAGACTAGAGAACTGATAATGGCCTTGCAATGTATAAATATATAATCTATGGAATAATATTTGGCATTAAAAAGATTAGAAAATTACATCATAAAACAAAATAATGAAAATAACAATTATGGTATGTAAATCCAGACTCTAATGGAAAGAGTCCTGAATTGCTTTCTAACTCAATTCTCACACTGACTAGCTATTTAACCATGATCTAGTTGCCAGATTTTTTGAGACTCAGTTTCCTCATCTGTAAAATGAAAGGGATAGAGAAAATCAACTCTAAGGCCTTTTTCCATTCCAAAATTCCACCCTTGATGATAAAAAAAAAAACAAAAAAAAACATTTCCAAATGTTTTTTCTGTGATGCATCTTCCCTCCCATGTCTTTATATCATAATTAAAAAGGTCAATCAAGTTTTATCTTTGCAAATATTCCAAAATCAAGGGGAGGAAATAACAGTTAAAAATATTGGAAGGCAAAATGTAAATCAGCAGCAGCCTTAGTACTTGTAAAATTTAAGCTAGATTTGATCAAATAATTGACAATTTTGAAGACAACATGATTTAGTAGTAAATGTGAAGAGAATCAACTCCATGTCTGTCCTCTTGGGTGTGGGGAAAGAAGTCAGGGATATGCTACAGCTTTTCTTTTCTTTTCTTTTTTCTTTTGTCTTCTTTTCTTTGCTTATTTTTTCTTCTTCTTTCATACTTTTTTTAAAGATAGCATTAACTAGAGTCATAGAAACAAAAGAACAGGGTCAGGACGGAGTATCTGCACTCCTTACAGATTCTATTATCCTCCTTTGTGTTCAAGAAGTATCATCTTCACACACCTCTCAGGTTGGCTAAAACGACAGGAAAAGATAATGACGGATGGAGGATGTGGGAAAACTGGGACACTGATACATTATTGGTAGATTTTTAAACAAATCCAACCATTCTGGAGAGCAATTTGGAACTATGCTCAAAAAGTTATCAAATTGTGCATACCCTTTAACCCAGCAGTGTTATTACTGGGCTTATATCCCAAAGAGATCTTAAAGAAGGGACAAGGACCCACAATAAAAAAAAAATGTTTGTGGCAGCACTTTGTGTAGTGGCTAGAAACTGGAAATTGAATGGATGTCCATCAATTGGAGAATGGCTGGGTAAATTGTGGTATATGAATGTTATGGAATATTATTATTCAGTAAGCAATGACTAACAAGATGATTTCAGAGAGGCCTGGAGAGACTTACATGAATTGATGCTAAGTGAAATCAGCAGAACCAGGGGATCATTATACACAGCAACAACAAGATTATACAATGATCAGTTCTGATGGATATGGCTCTCTTCAACAATGAGATAATTCAAACCAGTTCCATTTGTTTCAGTGATGAATAGATGTGATGTATTTCTTCTTTAAAATATATGATGGTTCTCTCTGGGAGCAGGTTTCTTATGGAGGTTTTCTGGAGGCATCCTTAGTTTCAGTTAAAAGTAATAATCATTCCAAATACAGCCAGCTGAAAAAATCCAAATATTTATTTCTTATCTCTTTCTAAGCCTGGCTAGCTTTCTTAGAGGCCTCTCTCTCTGCTTGGTTCTAAGAGCTCTTGCCGTTGTCCTTTGCCTCTGCTTTCTTCAGTCTCCAACCAGCACAAAGGTGGAAGATGAATCTCTCTTGCCTCTGAGAGAGGGCTTCTCTCTGAACTCACTTGACGCTCCCCTCTCAATCTTTTCAGCTGAAGTCACTTGACTGGCTCACTGAAGCTCTATTTATTCTCCTTCTCCGAGAGTGGAATTGTGGGATCCGAGAGTGGGATTATGGGTTTCCTCCCAGAGTGCTCTCTGGACTTAAGAGTTTCTTGCTTATATGAGCTCTCTAAAGGTGTGAACACAAGCATTGTTTCTCAGTTCCACTTAGTACCTTGTTTCTTCTGGCCCATAACATCTCCTTGTAAGATCAAATCAATCATACTGAACCATGCTAAATTAGATAATTATTGTCTCTATCAACTCTAATGACTTAACACTTTGTAAGGATTCCAACAAATAGTCATCTACACCCAAAGAGAGGACTATGGGAACTGAGTGTGCACCACAACATAGCATTTTCACTCTTTTGATTATTGTTTGCTTGCATTTATGTTTTCCTTTTCAAGTTGTTTTTTTTTTCTGGATCTGATTTTTCTTGTGAAGTGAAATAACTATGTAAATATGCATATATATATATATATATGTATATATAATTTAACATATACTTTCACATATTTAGCATATATTGGACTACCTGCCATCTAGGAAAGAGGATGGAAGGAAGGAGAGGAAAAGTTGGAACAGAAGGTTTTGCAAGACTAAATGTTAAAAAAATTACCCATGCATATGTTTTGTACATAAAAAGCCGTAATAATAAAAAGTATCATCTTTATTTTTTATTTTAATTTTATTAATTTAATATTTTCCCCAGTTCAATACATTGAAAACATTTTTTAATATTTGTTTTTAAAATTTTTGAGTTCTAGGTTCTCTTCCTTATCTCCATTTGCAATAAAGAAATCACAAGTGAAGTTATGCAAAACATTTCCATAAAAATCAAATTGTGAAAGAAAACATAGATCCTCTATCCTAATGAAAATAACAACCCTCAAGAAAAAATTAAGTTGAGGGGGGAAGAGCGAGAGTAAGAGCGCCCTTCAATCTGTATGGAGATTTGGGATGGTGATGGAGGAACACATGATAAGTAGAGTAGATGAAGAAATCCAGAATCATGAATAGATCCCAGAGTAGAATAAATGAACCATTTTTCAGAAAAAAAAATTAAATGAATAAAAAAATAGGACTATAAAGGGGAGCCAGTCTATAGAATCATAGTTGCCAGTATATTATATTCAAGAAAAATTAAGTTTGAGAGAAAGAAAGAGAGAGAGATTCAATCTGTAGTCAGACATTATCAGTTCCTTCTCTATGGATGGATAAGATTTTTCACTATAACTCATTCAGAGTAGTCATGGATAATTGTACTACTGAGAATAACAAATTAATTTACAGCTGGAAATTCCAGAACATTGCTATTACTTTGTATATAATACATTTCACTTTGCTTGAGTTTGTGAAGGACTTTCCAGGTTGTTGACATTATTTTTTTCCTGAGAACATCCTGCTCATCATTTCCCACAGAACAATAATATCTTATTACAAACACATACCACATTTTATTTAGCCATTCTCTAATTGATGGGTAACCCTTTAATTTCCAATAAATGTTTCCTAAGAAGAGAGCAGTTATGAATATTTTTATACATATGCATAAATTGCCTTTTGTTTTTTGGAATCTCTTTTGCTATTCATGCCTAATAGTGTTGTTAGGTCAAAGGATATCCACGAATTTATAGCATATAGATTACATGTTTTGACTATTTATCAATTGAGTTACTTATTATTACTACAATTACTTTTTTATAAATTTATATGTAAATATGCTTGAGAAATGAGGCCTTATCGGGGAAACTTGCTTCAAAATTCTTTTTACAATTACTATTACTAACCATACCCCTCTTTTATTCCCTATTTCCTTTTACCCTGTCCCTTCTCAAAAGTGTTTTAGTACTGACTACTCCCTCCCTTGATATGCCCTCTTTTATATCATCCTCCACCCATTCCTATATCCCATTCCCCAGCTATTTTCCTACAGAGTAAGATAGATTTCTATAACCATATTGATTATATATGTTAATTCCTCTTTGAACCAATTCTGATGAGAGTAAAGTTTGCTTTCTCACCCTCTCCTTTCTCCTTCCCCTCCACTGTAAAAATTTTTTCTAGCTTCTTTTTTGGACAGATAATTTGCACTGTTCCATTTTACCCTTTCCCTTTACCCCAGTACATTCTTCTCTTGCCCTTTAATTTCATCATTTGAAAAAAAAAATTGATATCCCTTCATATTCAACTGACATTGGTGCCTTCTGTCTATATTCATTCCAACTGCCATAATAACAAGAAAGTTATAATGAATTACAAGTATCATCTTCCCATGTAGGAATGTAAACTAATACATAATAATAAGTCCCTTATGATATCCCTTTCCCGATTACCTCCTTTTACTTTTCCAGAGTCCTGTATTTCAAAATCATATTTTTCATTCAGCTCTGGTCTTTTCATCCTGAATGCTTGAAAATCCTCTATTTCATTGAATGACCACATTTTCTTCTGAAAGATTAAACTCAGTTTTGCTGCTTGTAGTTCTTTTCTTGGTTATAATCCTAGTTCATTGCTCTTAGGAAGATCAAGTTTTAAGCCTTCCAGTCCTTTAATGTAAAAGCCACTAAACTTTGTATTTTCCTAACTGTGGCTCCATTATGCTTAAATTGTTTCCTTCTGGATGCCTGCAATATTTTCTTCTTGACCTGGGAGTTCTGGAATTTAGGTATAACATTCCTGGGAGTTTTCATTTTGGGATTTCTTTCAGGGAGTGAATCAGTGTATTCTTTCAAATTCTATTTTACTTTCTGGTTCTAGAATATCAGGACAAATTATTTTTATCATTTCTTGAAAGATGATGTCCAAACTCTTTTTTTTTTTTGGTCATGACTTTCAGGAAGAATAATAATTTAAAAGTTATCTCTTCTGGATCTATTTATCACATCAATTGTTTTTCCAATGAAATAATTCACATTTTTCCTATGTTTTTCATTTTTGGAGGTTTTGCTTGATTGTATTTTGATTTCTCACAGTCATTAGCTTCCATTTGTTCAGTTCTATTTTTAAGACATTATTTTCCTTAGTAAGCTTTTGTACTTTCTTTCCCAATTGGCCAATTTTACTTTTGAACACATTCTTTTCCTCATTAGCTTTTTGTATTTCCTTTTTCACCACTCTCATTTTTCCTTAATTCTTCCTCTCCCTCTTTGAAAAGGGATTTTCAAAATCCCTTTGGAGCTCTTCCATGGCTTGTATCTAATTTTTATTTTTCTTGGAGGCTTTGGATGTAGGAGTTTTGAGTTTGTAATCATTTTCTGAATGTGTGTTTTGATTGTTTTTGTCACCATAATAACTTTCAATGGTCAGAAACTATCTTTTGGTAGTCTGTTCATTTTCCTAGGCTATTCCTAAGTTTTTTTTTTAACTCTTTGTTAAAGTAGGGCTCTGGTTCCAGTGTGGAGAGTGCACTGTCCTGAGTTTCAGAAGGTTTGTGTAGTTGTTTTCGAAGATCCTTCTAGGAACTAACCACAAACACTCTTTCCTGCCCTGGAGTTTTTAGAAGTGTTTCAATAGCAGTAAGATCTAGTGTGCTTTCTGGAACTGGAGTTGTGCTGTTCTGGGTTATGCTGATGCAGCCTGCACTGGAACTGTATACTCGATTCTCACCCTGATGCCACAGACCCTCTCTGCTGATCTTCTGAGTCCTCCTGGTGTCCCTGGGCTGAAAGTCCCAGAAGACTCCAGCACTGCTGCTGATTGAGAAGTCTCATGTTGTTGACTCTGGGGTCTGGGCTATTATGGTCTGTACTGGGATTGCATAGTTGGGCTCGACCTGGTTCCACAGATCTTTTCTTTTGACCTTCTAGGTCTTTGGTGTTTCTGGGGAAGCCACCATTATTGCTGCTGATTCAGACCTTGGGCTGGGGTTGGGTCCAGGGCTGCACTGGCGTGGCCTACATCTGGACTGTATACTGGAGTCCCCACCCTGGTATCACAGACTTATTCTGCAGAGTTTCTAAGTTGCCTTTGGCTGAGAAAATATTTTACTCTGTCTTTGTGGGTATTTTGATGCTCCAAACTTTGTTTAAAATTTATTATTTAAAGGAATTTTGTTTGGTTTGAGAGAGAGGTTGGGTGAGTTCCTGTCTTTACTCTGGTAAAGAGTGGTTGCATCCCCCAGTATCATGTTCTTTAATATGAAAGTGCCCTGAATTACTTGGAAAGATTGGGACATTATAATCAGTGGACTTTTTCATCCTTCCCTTTTTTTGGAAAAGTCATAACTGGGGTTTATTATATTTAAAATGAAACTGGGAGGTAGGAAAGGTACTAGGTTCTAGTTTTGAATCTGAAATTGAATTTTTATTTTAATTTGAAATGTGTAGCATAATGCCCTTCAAAAAATACTGATTTTGAAGTTAAAATAGCTGTGTTTAAATCCTGACACTAACACTGCATAGAAGGGTAGATAGATGATAGATAAATATATAGATAGAAATATATATATATATATATATATATATATATGAAAGAAGGAAAAGAGGAAGAGAGATTGAAGAATGAAGTATGGGGAAAGAAGGGAAGAATGGATAGGAGAAGAGATAGACATATATTTAGATATATACACATCATTTTTGAAAGACACATAGCAAGGTACAGGGGCTAGAAAAGTGACATAAAAGTAGGGAGATCTAGGTCCAAGCAACCTCTTTCTCTGACCTATAATGATTGTGTAACCCGGGGCAGATTAGTTAGCATTTTAATGCTCTACACAACTCTCCAAGAAGAGAAATTGAAACAAAAATATGCCAACCTATTACTGTTGAAAGCAGTACACTCCTCCCAATGACTTAAGATTAAGATCTACAGCTATGTATTTATCCAGGGTATTTTGAAAATCTTAATGCTTAAAACTTCACTTCCATTCGGAACTGCCTAGACATGCATAGACATATTTAGTAACTCAGGGTACTGTTATGTGTGTATGTATATTTCAATGCACAAATATACGTCTGCTGAAAAAAACAGCAGAATCATGATATGATGTAGAAAAGCTTCTCGGAATAAGAAAGATATTAGTTCAAGATCAGCTTCTGACACATGTTGGCTGTATGATACAGTTCTAGATGTGAGTTCAAAGTTCTAGCAGGACATATAAAAAATCATTTATGGAAATTTGAAAAAGTGAGAATCTAGTGATAAAGAGAACTAGGATTTAGAAATAAATTTGGAAATTCACATAAAATTGATAATTCTGATTATGGGAATAGATGAAATCTCTAGGGAGATTAGGAAAGACACTAACTTCCCCTTTTAAATTCTTTCTTTCGTATTAGAATGTAAACTCTATGAGGACTATTTCTCCCAAGATTAATAAAAAAGTAAGCAGTTAAATACATGTTGATTAATTCAGAGAAGGTATGTGTGGGGGAGAAAAGGATCAATTCTTGGAGACACTCAAGTTTATAGTGTGGTATAAGGAAGAAAAGCCAGGGAAAGCAAAAAAAAAATGGAACATTCAGTCATTAAACATTTATTAATCAACTATTTTATTCCAGTCACTGTACTAAGCATTGAGAATACAAAGAAAGGTGAACTACAGTTCTTGCCCAAAGAGGGTTCATAATCTAATATGCAAAGAGATAGGATACAACCAAACTTTACATAGGATAAATCAGAGATAATCAACAGAAGGATTAAAAAAAAATTGGAATAGGCTTCCTGTAAAAGATAGGATTTTAATTGGGATTTGAGGAAGGCAAGAATGCTAAAAGTTAAAGATGAGAAGGGAGAGCATCCCTGGTGGGGGAATAAGATGGCCAGTGGAAGCATGAAATTGAAAGATGGAGTGTCTTGTTTGAGGAACAGCAAGTGGACAGTGTAACTGGATCCAAAAGTATAAGGAAAGGAGGAGGAGGGTAAAGTACAAGATGACTGGAAAGATTGGTTGGGGATAGGTTATGAATGGCTTAAAAAAATGAACCGAGAGTTTTATGTTTGTTCTTGAGGTAAGAAGGAACCACTAACATGATATAGTCAGGACTGTTTTTTGGAACCAGATCTTGCCCTTTCAGGGCTAAGGAGGTACCATGAATAGCCATTAATGATTTTGATAATATTCCTAATATGAATGTTGTTTCTGGCCACATTGCATCAAGTGTTCTTCTTTTTAGTCACAACAGGTTTCCCAGTATAACAATCTACTCATGGATGTTCAGAGCCTGAAATATCTCTAGCTTCAAAAATAACTATTAATGATTTGGAAGAGGGGGTCAAAACACACGGTCACCCCAGTCATGCTGATTCCCAGCATCTACCCTTAACCTACAGCTCTGAGTATAGCTGCAAGTCTTTGGGAAGAACTTTTAGCTTGAAGCCAGGTAAGAGGATCACAAAGTTATTTTCCACATCCATCATTTCTTTGAGTGATATTGCCTACAGGTGTTCAGTACCCAAGTACAGGTTGCTAATGCCATTAATGACTTGCTTCATATAAGCTTTCATGTAACAAGAAGAAGACATATTATAATTATTCCATCATTATTAATAATTGTTTAATAGCTAATAATCATTGTCATTGCATTTACATAGTTTTTTTTTTGTTTACTTTCAAAGGTCTTCACAAATATTATTTCCTTTTATCCTCCAAGAATCCCTGGGTACTGGGTGCCATTATTATTATTCCCATTTTATAGATGAGAAAACTGAGGCTTGTATAGATTGTCCAGTATCAGGGCAAATTACTTGTTTAGCATCACAAAATTGGTGAATGTGTGAAGTTGAATTGGCACTTAGTTCTTCCTGACTGCTTATCCAGCATTCTATCTTTGTAAAGTACCACCAAAGTATAGATGTCACCTTTCATTTATTCAAGAGTTGGTCACTAATTTATTTCACAATAATGTGTGGAGATGGACAAGAACAGGGAGGGAAGAAGGAACCAATAAAAGGAGCCATGTA
This sequence comes from Antechinus flavipes, assembly GCF_016432865.1. Lineage (NCBI taxonomy): Eukaryota > Metazoa > Chordata > Mammalia > Dasyuromorphia > Dasyuridae > Antechinus > Antechinus flavipes. The sequence goes on along the minus strand of NC_067401.1, from coordinate 442,349,740 downwards.
GACATGATAGGATTCAAGTTGAGTCTTGCTTGAAGGAAGCCAAACAGGATCTCTATTGGCTTGGCTTCATGGGCAAATAGAAATCAACTTTCTCCTGCTCTTCTTCCCTTACTTTTTTGTGTTCTTTTCTTTCTCATTATCCATCATACTATCTCTCATCCTCATCTTTCTCAAGTTTCTTGGAGTCTTCCCCCTAATTACCTCATTTCCTGCCCCGTTCTTCAGAGGATTTACTTCAGAAATCCCATATGTAACTTTTTTGGATGAGATTCTCTGAGAATCTTTTCCAGGTCTCTCTTTCAATTAATGCTTTTCCTGATTTCCATAGTTCTCAGGAGTCTCTCACCTTTGTGATAGTGAGCAATTCTGGTATACTACCCTAAGTACATACCTTGGTAGACTAGATCAGTTGAATTCACAGCTCCAAGAGTTGTGAATATTCGACTGGTAAAAGGACTAGGAAAATCATAGGAGGGGGAAACTCCTCTATCTTCTTTATAATTATGGTAGTCAAGGTCATGTAATTTTAGGCTCTAATAAATGAAGTTTTGTTTCTGGAACTAAGGAAGTTACAGTACATTAATCATAGTCAAAAAGCATTCATTAAGCTCTTACTCCATTCCAGGGACTGTGCTAATGAGACTACATCTGTGATATTGCATCTAATTTGGGGCATCATATTTTTGCAGGACCATTGACAAGCTAGAGCTCATCTAGATGGGGCACACTAGGAAGATGAGGGCATTAAAATCCATCACTTAGAGGATTTATACTTGTATAGCCTGGAGGAGAGAAGACTTAGTGGGCATATGATTGCTATATTCAAATGTTGAAGGGTTGTCAAGTGGCAGAAAGAGAAAAAGTTGCACAGCTTGGCCCCAGAGGGCAGAACTAAGTGTAATAATTTGAAGTTATGAACAAGAAGATTTCTATTCAGTAAAAGGAATTTGTTTTTTCTTTGAGTATTTATGGGAGGAAAGGAATAAGTATCTAAGGTAGGAAATATCCCGACTCCAGGCCAAGCCCTCCATCTTACAACAACACTTAGTTGACTAATTCACTCACTTTTCTCATCCTTCCCTAAATTGTAGTTCTTTGAACTAAGTATAACACAAAAGATGTAGTCAGACTATTGCTAAGAGAAGCAGAACAATTATGTGCTTGCTTGTAGACTTTAAGCTTCTTGACGTAGCCTCAGGGCAAATGTGGAATTTGATCTGAATTTTAAGAGATGTCACTGAGGATGCAGAGCATTTCAGGCTTGGAGGGTATCCAGTGCAAAATCACATAATAGATCCCTAATAAATGCTGGTTGGTTTATCAGCTAATTATATAGAACTTGAGAAACAAGGCTGAACTTTGAATCAGGCTATGATAGGTGGTTACCATTCACTCAACTAATTTTTCTTTTTAGTCTAATTATCCATCAGATTGTTGTCTCTTTAGAGAGTGCTGAGGATTATCCTAGATGTATTTGCTCAATACTTCTTTTTCTAACTAAAGTCTTTACCAAGTTAAACCTGAATAAGGAACTTGGAGACCACAACCTGGTACTCTTATCTTTTTCTTTTTTTCCCCATATTCTTCTTTGTGAACTCAGAAAGAAAATTTATTGCTTATTTTTAAACCTTTTGTCTCAAGGCTTATTCCTTTCTTTATAAGGGAGGGTTGACAGCGAAAGTGGTGTGGAAAGTATTTTGTATTTGCCTAAAAGATCAAATCATAGATTTGTTTTGCATAATGGTAAGTGAAACATAGACGGGGAAGTAAACACATTGAAAACAGAATCAACATATTTGTAATGCAACAACAAAACACACCATTGTAACTCTTGACCATTAAATTAAAATATTAATAGAGTCAGACTATCAAAAATGCTTTTCTTTCTTAAATCCTGGAGAGCAGAGGCTGTCTTAGGCCTCTTTTTAAAATCCTCATATTTTTCATAGTTCTTCAGACAAATTTAATGTTTATTAATTGATTTCTTGATTTTGGCAGACTCTTCCATTGGGCCATATTTAAGAAGGTGAAAAGGGACAAATGTAAAACCTTTAGTTGGGTTAAAAGATTGACTTTATAAGTACAGTATGGAAGAGGCTCTTCTGACAGAGTATGAATTACAGGGATTAGAAGCTTCATGACTTAATGATACATCTATAAAAGCATAATCTCCAAGATTATCCAGGATTGAGTAACAGGACTATTATTACATGGCATGATTAGGCTACATGTGGGATACTGAGTTCAAGTTTAAGAATCACCTAATACAGATAAAACACAGCATTCAGAGAAGTATCATTGGAGTGGTAGAGAGAAGTCTCAGGTCCAGGAATTGGTATAATTTAGCTTAGAGAAAAGAAAATTTAGAAGGAAATGATAGCTTTCTATAAGTTTATGCAGGATTGTTCTATGAAGGAATATATAGTGTTTATCCCCAGAGGGCTGAACTAAGAGGAGTGGGAGTTTTCAAGAATAAAAACTAGACTTAATGTGAAGGAGCATGAGAAGAGAGACAAGCACAATTTATAGAAGAAGTAAAGTTTTGTAAATGTTTCATGGCCTTGATGTGACTTACTCTGTTCTTCCAGGGAGAAGCCCAATTTTTGTACCTATAGAATAATATGAATTCAGAGTCTTTTGTTAATTCATCGCTCCAATCTCCAATTTACTTACCACTTAAAAACATTCACAACAACCTTTGAGACAAACTTGTTGGGAACTTAGCTTTTCCAGACTATATTATTACCATAAGTTAAAACACTCATAAACTCTATTCATCAAAATTGAAAACTAAAAGGAAGTTAGCTTTCCTAGGCTACTTTGATTGACATATCTGTAGACATGTCTAAGACTTGGTCTGCCAGGTGAATTCCATCTAGCTTACTGACCCTCCTTCTTAAGTTCACACCTTTGCACCTGGGAAACCTCAAGACTATATTTCTCCTATAAAATATCTAGTTTTGATGAAGATCTTTGCTAATTCCTTTTCAGAACTAAGCCCACTATGAAGTTTTTTCTCTCATTCCCTTCATAATACCTTCCTCTAATGGCATCTTTCTCCTTATTCTAGATAACTTTGGTCAGTCTAATCTGTCAATCAATGGCTTATTTTCATCTCACAGAGTATTTCCTTTCTCCTGGTTAATTGTGATTTCCCCTGGGAAACTTGTATTTTTTTCCTTGCTATCTGTATGCTCTCCCAAGTTTATTTCACACTTGCCACTCCTGGTGTCATTGTCTTTTATTTTGTCTATAAACTCTTCTATTTAATAAGTCTTCCTTTTGGTGAAGAGAATGGCCATTGTGGATTTATTATAAATTTATTACAAACTAGATATTACTACTTGATCTCACCAGTCTTTTTTAGAAGGTAGGAGACCCTATACGGAAGCCCTGCAGAATTTCTGAGTGGAAAGGAACCTTAATGTCTCTTCACTTACCTATAAAATAATTCCTGCTTCAATATATCCCCAAAGTGATTATCTGAAATGTGCTTAAAGAATAGACAGATATTTGCCTGTAATGGAGATTTTCGTGGTCATCTAGTAGGATCAAATTCCTTCCAATTGTGGGCTTATATGATTCTTCTGGCTTGTACATTTGGAATAGTGGAAACTTCTCCTCATGCCTCCTTGTTCTATTTTCTTTCCAGATGGACAGGTATTTATCTTTTTACCCATCTTTTTGCAGAAGACACTTCATTGACTTTAAATCTTTAGTGATTTTATATAACTTCTAAATTTTAAAGGATACTCTTATCATGACAATTCTGCAAGGTAAGTAGCCCCAGCAATATCACTAGTAGAACTAAAGGCTAAAGAAATAAAAAAATGAAAGAAATAAGACTCATATATAGAATAATTTTTTAAAAAAGGATTTGTAGCCATTTATTATGGTAGCAAACAAAACAGAAGTTGATACTCATCAATTGGACAATGACTGAACAAATGATTAATGAATTTGGTGAAATTTAATGGAATGGAATTGTGCCATCAGAAATGACAAAAGGGATAGTTTTATAATGTGAGAAGTTATTATTAATAACCAACATCTTAAAATGTTTCAGAACTCTCCCTTCTTTTTTCCAAGGTCCTGACTTTGTTTCCTTTTCTTGTAGGACATTAGTGATAATGAGATTGCATTAAATTTCATCAGTCCTGGTCAGAACTCAACCAGCTTGACTAGAAATTTAATCTAAGGTGGGGAGGCCCATGATGTTCTGCTAAAGTCTGGATGGAGTTAATAGGAAAGACATTTTCTCAAGTTCATTCTCTAAGTCTCAAACAATTTCTACTACAGATGTTGTTGTTATTCAGTCATTTTTCAGCCATATTCAACTCTTTATGATCCCAATTTGTGTCTTTTTGACCAAGATATTAGAGTGATTTGCCAATTTACAGATGAGGAAACTCAGGCAACAGGGTTAAATGAGTTATCCAGGGTCGCACAGTAAATATGTGAGGCCAGATTTGAATTTATATCTTCCTAATTCCAAGACCTGGGATTCTATCTTTTGTAATCTAGCTATTTCTTGTCTGAAGTTAAGAATAACACTGACTATACAGAGCTGTTGTGAGGATTAAATGAGTTAATGTCTATAAATTTTTGATGGTAATGATGATGAGGATAATTTACCTAAACTTGACTTCTCATTATCACCTACCTCCATTTTTATTTGTTTCCTTCTGAAAATTTAAATGTTTGGACCTCATATTTGGCACAATCTTCCATCTCCTGTTCACTATACTCCATCCCTTTTCCTCCCCAACCTTCAGTTGACAATTTAGTTCTTCCCCTGAAAAACCATTTTTGATAAACCAACTGCTTTCTTTGATGAGCTATACAATAACAGTTTCATTTCTCCTCTGACTCTGAAAATTTTTGTTTTAACATCATGAAAACCTAGGGTGTAGAGATAAAAGACATTACAGAGAGCTTCAGTCTTGTTGGAAATTCAAATTCCTCAGAGTATCTTTAAGATTGTCTCAACATCTCAATACATATACTTTATTTCTGCCTCATCCCCTGAGATCTTAAAAAAAATGTGTATCCTGAAAAGCAAATCTCTGTTCATTTATGACTTTGTGTTGTATGTGCTTGAGCCCGTGAAGCTATTCATGTAAAATAGAATAGCAACCTGTGCAACCTATGATGGATGTCTGGCTTGATTTCTTTATGTCAATTGAATTGTAACCAAATCTCTGTTATATGATTTTTATATAATATTCTTTTACAATTATGCTCTCCCAAATCTATTTTATAATTCCTGATACTTATTTTGTATTCACACACACACATATATATTCATATGTGTGTATACACATATATGTATGTACATATATACATATATATTTATGTTTATGTGTTTATATATTTGTACACACATATATACATAAGTGTATATCTGTATGTATACATTGATCTATGTAAATTTTCCCAGTAGATTTCTTGAAGAGAGAGAATTTTTTTCTTTTTTAATATTTATATTATAATATGCTGACATATGCCCCCCAAATTAGAATCATAGATCTGAAATTGGAAGGGAACTAACAAGTCATTTCATTTAACTCTTTCTTTATAGATGGGAAAATCGGAACCTAATGAGGGACAAAATTTACCTAAAGTCCCAAAAATAATACTCATACCCAAATAATTCTTAGCTTATTAGGTAATTAGTGAATTAGTCCTATTTTATAATAGCAAATGAAGGATCAGAAAGTTTTGCATTTCTCAAATTCATTCTGTAAGTCTAACACTATTTCTAATCCAGATGTTGTTTAGCCATTTTTCAGTCATGATCCCATTTAGGTTGATTTTAAGGTAGGTCTTTTCTAGTCAGTCAGTCAATGAACTTTTTTTGATTGCCTACTTAAGATAGGCATTGTCTTAAACTCAGGGAATACGATTATTAAAAAAAGAAAAGAAAAGAAAAGAAAAAGGAAAGGAAAAAGAAAAAAAAAGGCTAGTTCCCTTCCTCAAGAATTTTATAATCTAATTGGGAAAAACAATTCACAAAGGATGCTGTAATGAGAGAAAGAGGAAGTACCTAATACATGGGGTATGATGGAAAAATTCAGGGAAAGGAAACCAGAAGGGAAAGGAAGAGATGGTTGGCCTGGGCACCCTTCTTAATTGGAACTTCCTCCCCTCCAATCAAATATAGTCCAAGCTTACCATTTTCTTCATTCTGCTTTCCTGTTTCTTGATTAGCTTAACTTTATACTTGTATTATTAAAAGATACAACCTCATTTTTGCAGACCCGGAATACATAATTTACATGTTTCCAACTTAAAAATTTTGTTTTGTTTTGTTTTTGCAAAAATGAGGAAATGAGGCTCATCTATTGTTTAGCAGTTTCCCATTGCCATGTAAAGTCAAAGGAAATAGAGACCAGCCATGCTCAAGGTTCTTTGTCTGCCAGACTATTTGCTTCATAGTCTGCAAGCAGCAAAATTCCCAAACACATCTTTCCCCTTCATTTTACCCCAAGAGGAAAAAAGGGAAATGTATTCCTTATGTTTTTGCTCTATTGATATTTAACTCATCAAAGTGTTTATCTTTTTTCAAGATTTTGGCCTAATGAGGTTTTATTTTTTTTTCTTTTCAGCATTGATAATTCAAATGTTACTGACAAAAAGGAAAATCAGTCCCCCTCAAAATGTTGGATTAAGAACAAAACTCGAAACTCTTGAGTTTATACTTATACCACTGCTTTGTCAACTTGAAAAAGATTATTTTCTCCACCTTATTTGACTATTGTCTGGACAAAGTTAATGTAAGAAAGTTAAAAGTAATATCTTCCTGGGAATGATCACGGGTAAAGGCAGGCTTCTGTAGTTTTAATTTTTTCCTACTTGGAGGAGGGTATGTCATTTAATCCAAATCAAGATTATGACAAGAAGTCTTTTAAAATGTCAAAAAATAAAACAAAACTGTTAAACGAGTGGGTGGGCTTGGCCCAAGCTAAAGTACCTTTATTCTTTCCTAATTGATTCCCTTTCAGTGATTTAACTGGAAAGTTTATTTCTGGTTTTACCATTTACTCAAATTTCCAGTTCCAACTAGATCATTGGTTATAAACAAGCCCCACAGGGAGGGACCAAGTTTTTCAATAATCTGAACAAAATTCTGCCAATATTATTTCAGTCAATGCCTAAGAAGTTCTTTTCAAAATTAGTGTGAAGTGAGTAATTAAATAGAATTATTTATGCCTTCTTCATACCTATTTCACATCTTTGATTTAATTCCATCACTCTATGTTCCCATCTGATAAAAGTAGTAGAGAAAAGTAGAGTGGAAGTTACATATCTTTCAGCTCCCACAGTTAGAAATACTTGTTGATTGATTGCTTGTATTAATACAGGAAATCTCTTCTACAACATATTCAACAAGTGGTCATCCAGCCAATATTTAAAGATTTCTAATGAGGAAGAACATATCACCTTTCTAAATAATAAGCTTCCTTTAGGCTAGCTCTAAATCTCAAGCAGTGTTTTTCTTCTAATATCAAACTAAAATTTACTTCTTTTGCAACTTCTGCCTGTTGTTTCTTATTCTTTATTTTGGAGTCAGGATTGAGCCCTGATCTTTTTTTTTTTTTTCAAACTCAGTGCTGTGGGTTTGTATTTTTACTGGTTTCAAGTATATTCTGCCAATAAGCTCATGTGAAATGAAAACTGTTACCAAAAATAAATAAATAGATTAGTTCTTATAATTTTGCATCCCTCAATAGTTCCTTTATAAAATAAAAGAAGAAACCTTAGGCTGTAGGGGGAAAATCAGTTACAACTGAATGAAATGAAAAGATAAATCTTACTTTGTCTTGATAGACCTTCTGATGTCAGACATCTAAGTTTAGATTTATATTTAATGTAGAAACACCCTATGGCCCCTCAATAGAATGTTAATCTGAGGCATAAGCATCAGCAGAGACAGAGAAGAGATAATTTGTTCACTGTCTCCAAAATAAACATAATATAGGAAATTTAATAGTCTGCAAAAAATTTGTCTCTTGCATAAGCTTCTCAAAAGTTATGATTTAATCACATGTGGCATAGCAGAAACTATTTTATTTATAAATATTTTTGAATACCTCTGAAAGTGTTTGTAAATTTAAACTTTATAAATGACTGTTGAAACCCTCAAATTTACTAAATCTGTTTCTCCTGTTTTGAGATTTTTTTTTCAGTCTCCGTGGAATGAAACTGACACATGATTTGCCTAAATGGGATTGAACTTTCCAAACAAAAGAAGCATCTGTTTTTCTAATTTCATTTGTGAATTTATGTGATTTTCACAATTGGTTATGCTGCAAACAATATATTTCAGATTACAATGACATTGATTATAATTCTGCTTTGCATTAACAGCATTTTTCATCTGACAATGACTACTGACAATAAATATGACTTTTTGCCCCTCTAAAATCAAGGAATTATGCTATCTCATATTTTTCAAGGCTTGAAAAATACTTTTATCACAAAGATCTTAGGAGGTAACAATTGCAATACCTGAATTATAACACATCAGAAAACTATTGGTCAAAGAGGCTATGATGTGGTTTGACCAGGGAAAGTTGTCTTGCTATCTAATATGCTGGAACAAATCACTTCTGGAGCATTGTGTTCACTTCTAGGCACTGCATTTCAGAAAGGACACTGGTAAACTAGACTGTACCCTCAAGGGAGAGGAATCAGGATGGTTGGAAAACTTGAGATCAGGCTGTCTGATGATAGGGAATTGGGGATATTTAGCTGGAGAAAAGAAGAGAAAGTTGGGGTATGACAGCTGTCTTAAAATATAGGAAGGGCTGTCAGGTGGAAATAGAATCAGACTTGTTCTTTTTAGCCTCAGAGGACTGGATTAAGAGCAATTGATAGAAGTAGCAAAAAAGGCTTAATGTAAGGAGAAAACCACCAAATCAAAACAAAGAAATAAACAAATCAAAAATGAAGGGCTTAACAAGAAAAGCTAACCCAAAATGGAATGGACTTCTTCAGGGAGGGAAAACTCCATCATTCAACATCTTCTCGCAAAAGCCAAAGAAAGGACAACCTTTGGGGTATGTTTTAAAATTAATTCTTTTTGCAGGTATGTTTTGGATTCTGATATTCTCTAAACTCTGAAATTTTATAACTTGCTCAAGATCACTTAGCTAATAAACAATCAAAGTAAATGTGTCACCCAGGTCTTCTGCAGTAGAGCTTGTAATCTTAGTGGACATTGGGTCCAGCTTTCATGATTTCCAGATAATAAAACTGAAGCCCTAGATGTTATATGATTTAGAATTAATCAAAGAATCAATATTTATTAATATTATTACTAGTATGTAGTACATAGTAGAGATACAAAGAGAGGCAAAAGACAGATAACTTTCCTTCCCATAAGGAATCCCACCAATCTAAGATGGAGCAGGGGGGAGAACTATGCAACAAATATTTACAAAGAAAGCAATATTCTGGTTACAGGTCATGATCTGGAAATACTCTGATGGATAAGAAGACAATCAGGAGAAAGTAGTATACAAAATCCTAAAAAGAAGAGAATATCAGGAAAAGGAAATTCTGAATAATATCAAATATTGTAAAGAAATCAAGAAGGATGAAGATTGAGAAAAGGCTACATCATTTAGTAACTAAGAAAACACTGAAGAGAGCCATTTCAGTGGAATAAGTCTGGAAGCCAGATTATAAGGATTAAGAAGAAAGTAAGAAAAGAGAAAGTAGAATTAGCTATTGTAGATGGTGTTTTTGAGGAATAGCTACAATGGACTGAAGAGATATAAGGCAAGAGTTAACAGTGGTGAATGGGTCAGGTGATTTTTTTTTTTTGCTTTTTTTTTTTAAATGAGAGACATGAACATATTTGTGGGCAGTAAGAAATAAGCCCATATATGGGAAGAGATGGAAAGTAAGTGAAAGAATAAGGATATTTGGGGTCTGGCAGATTCTTAGAGAAGAGGGGATATAATGGGTTAACTTGTTCAAGTAGAGGGGTTCAGTAAGGAGTAAGACCATTTAATCATGTGAGATGGGTGAAAGATAAAAGCAGCAGAAGAGTGATAGGAGAAGAGGAAGAGGAGAGAAGAGAGAGCTAATGGCTTAATTATTTTCCCCTGTAAAATTTAAGCAAAGGATCTCAGTGGAAATTTTGGCAGAGGGGGAGACATAAGAGATTTGAAGAAGTATGAAAAGGTTTGGAAAAGGGGTTGTAGAGAGTGTAAGAGTAAGTTAATAAGAGAAATACACTAGGATTGCCTTACAGCAGTGAGAGTTCAGTTGAATTGTGTATCATAAATTTATATTGAACTCTATCAGAAACATTGTGTGGTTTTCCCTACCTGTTTGGGTGACAGAATTGAAGGAATGATTCAAGACTTGAGCTTGGCTAAACATAATGATAGATGATGAGGGCAATGAAAATGATGACAATGATGAGGATATGGAAAACTAACCTAACTCTAAATTCTTCTGAAGCAGTATTTTCATTTCCCACAAAGTATTTATTTTTGTTCTTCTTTATTTCTATAGCTCTACAGTCTTGATCCTAATGAACACCATTTTGCACTCCCTTTTTTAAAAGTAGAATTTTCATTCCCACCTGAACTAAAAATGTTAAACTGTTAATAGCCTCCCTAGAGTTTTACTTTGTTATAATATCCTTAGTGATTTCATTAGTGTTTAGAAATACCACAATTTCTTGCTTATGCAGGAGAAACTCTCAATGGCCATGTCCTTATGATGAAAACAAGATGTTACAGGAAGAAATTAAATGGAGATCATTTCTAACCAGAAAAATCAGAATAGCCTGCATAAATATTTTGTTAAATGTTGTTTTCTGCTACAGCAAAGAAATATTTCCAGCAAGATGTTTAATTAAAACCTAATTCAAATAGGCCAGACTCTAAATTATATGTTAAATTATGGTTACCTGTGGATAAGTCGTGTCTCTTCCAGGAGCATGTGAAGTCCTGGAAGGCAAACACTATGACTTTTTTGATCATCTTTTTTTGTACCCTCAGTTTGTAGTGGAAGATTTTGTGTATTATGGAACTTAATTACTTTTTCTCATGTTATTTTTGGATAACTAATCCCTTTGCCACCATCTTTTGATTAATTGAGATGGAATATGAAAAATATCTTAGACTGTAGCTATTACAACTATTCTGATCACTCAATAATTTAGTAATAATAAGTAATAGGAAGTAATAAGTAACTAATTAATTCATGAATTAACTCTTATTAAAAGCATCATAATCTGTAATCAGAACAGGGAGACTAAAACATTTCTCTAGGGCATTAAAAGCATTTGCAGTTCTTTAGCAATATAGGTATAATGGAGGTTAGCACTCTGTTCACAGGAATAATTAGGTGAATTGTTTTTATTATTATGAGATCACAGCATTATAGATTTGAAGGCCATCCAATTCAAGCCCCTTATTTTCTACAAGAAGAATCTGCAACTCAGGGAGATTGACACTTACCTAAAGTCACATGATTCATCACTGGTAGGTTAAAGTTGGAATGTGGGCTATGGTGGGTTCCAGCTCACGTTAAAATGGTCTTCTGATGCCATGGTCTAGAAACCTCTGTTGATCCACAGGACAAAATTCTACTGAAGCCTGAGGGAACTCTTTTTGCCATTTACCTTGGGCTTCATTTGAGGAATGAGTAAGGAGTACAAAATGCTTCTTTAGTTAAAGTTCTGAGTATACTAAAAACTTCTTCGTGGTAAGACATATTTTCATTTTCCAGTGCCTAACACAGTGTCTTTCCTACAATAGACATTTTTTGCCTTTATTTATTTATTTATAACTTAAATATAAAACAGGAAAAAAAATTCCCATATGCAAGAGCATGAAGGAACATGACTATTCAAAATTTAAATTTATAGATTTCCATTTCAAGAAAGGCTATATAATAAATACTCCAAATATATATATATATATATACACACATGCATATAGACATACACACACACACACACATATATATGTATGTGTATATATATATACACACATATATGTGAGATATTTGTAGTAGAAGACTTATACATTCCACTTTTAAATCCAGCTTTTAATTAATTTTTCTTCCAAAAAATGAATTTCTGAAACATTTAATATTCCCCTAAAATGTTAAAATTCCAATGGAAGCACAGAGATTATCTATTTTATTTGACATGAAAATTTGGGTATTCAATGAATAAATCAGTCCATGAGTCACTGCACTGTACTTAAAGTGATAAAATTCTATGTATTGATAAATTTATTAAGAGAAAAATCTGTCAATTGTACACTAACTGTGAATAGGGCTTGGGTATCTCCTGAAATCAAAGATATCTCAATTAACTGTGGCAGGAAGTCTTCTGATTGAGTAACCAATAATAACCAAAGGAATACATATCAAACCAAAGCATGCAATCAAAACTCTAGATAATTGAGTACCTTTAATAAGAATAAAGTGTTCCAGTGTAATCCCTGAGAAGGAATGAAGTTGGGGGAGATTTCAGGAGACATTTCACTAGCTTTTGTCCCAGTATCTCCCCCAATCTCTTTATCATTAGGGGTCCTTTTGAATGTCAGAGGTCTGGAAAATATTGGTCTTTACATCTTCTCATTGTGGTCCTAGCAGAGTGTGTGCAACAGCCTATCACAATTCAAGAATGTGAGAACCAAAGCTCTCTGGACATGATAAGAAGACGGATTCAGGACTCTCCATCAACAGCTCAGCAGCAAATTTATACCTGTTTTTTTTCCAGGGAAAACAGACATGTTGAGTGAAGACCTTCCAGAAGCTATGAACTGTCTTCTTGTAATATGTATTAAATCTGAACCTGTTTTCCCCAGACTCTGTATCTATTTGTAGGAGAGTAGTTCACATAATAAAAATGCTTTTTTCCCCTAAAATGCTAACTAAATATGATTAATAGATAGCAATAGGTGTGATCCAAATGAGGTTATAAAAAGTTGTACATGACGGAAATGAATAAAAAATAACAATACTTATTACCAATTGAGTCTTTTTTCTATAACTATTGATGATTATATTTCTTCTAAAAACTGTTCATATCTTTTAACCATTTATCAATTGAGAAATGGCTCTTTTTATTTTTATATATTTACTTCTGCTCCTTACATATCTAAGAAACGAGACTTTTGTCAGAGAAACTTGCTGTAATTTTCTCCTACCTGTAGTTTCCTAATTTCCTTATAATTTGCCTGCATTGATTTTGTTTGTGTATCACCCTTTATAATTTAATGTAATCAAAATTATTCATTTTATATTTCATATTCCCCTCCATTGCTTGTTTGTTCATGAACCCTCTCTATCATAAATCTATGGGTAATTTTCTCTGTCCTCTCCTGATATATTTATATCACTATTTGTCTAAATTATGTAACACTTTAAATTTATCTTATATGATATGAGATGTTGATCTATGTCTGATTGTTACCAGACTGTCTTCCAGTTTCCTTAGAATAATTTTTTTTTCAAATAGGAAGTTCTTGTTCCAATAACTTATATTTCTGGATTTATCAAACAGGACAATATTTTACTCATATGCTTCTATATGTTGTTTACATATTTTATTGATAAGCCACTCTATTTCTGGAAAGTCAACAAATTAATTCCCCATCTTTGGATGGATAAGGAGATACAACTCCAAAGTGTTATATGCTTTGACTGAGAAATAGAGAGTAAATAACAAAATTGGTTTTAGATTGAACAGTGCTTTAAATGGGATGTTGTGTAGTTGACCAGTAATTATAGCATTGGTCTTAACTAAAATTACTGGGGATGGGTGTTTGGAATTAACAAATGATTAGAAACAAATAGTTAAGTTCCTCAAGGGGAAAAATACAGCTTAAGTATATTGGGGCTATGACTAATAGCCCCATATGGCTGATAATGGTTCAATCCATTAATTACTTTGTTGTAATGTTTACTTGGTCTTTTAAGAAAAAAACAACTCAATGTTTTCCCCCTCTTTTAACATTTCATAACATCTTTCATGTCACCTTTTAAAATACGCATTTACACACATATGTATCTATGCATTATATGTGCAAATACTAATCCATAGTATTAGTGTATTATAATACTATGCAAAATGTAGGCTGTTTAGTTTCCCTTCAACTCTCCATAAAGTAATTCTTGATTGTGATATATATGTATTATATTATTTAGCCTACTATAGCATATATCAAATTATAAAAATTTTAGATTCAAGGTAAAAAAAGTCACATACATATTTTATAATGATTTGAAATGGAATTTTCACCACAACCACCATTTTCCTTTTAAATATGAGCTGTATTTTAGGAGCAGTCAGTCACAAAGATATAATGATTCTTGTTCTTGGGACACATTAAGAGAGAAGGAACCTTATCTCCAGGAAAATCTGGTCTATGACCCTTGCCAAGGACAATCGTTCCAATCCTTATCACTTTCAGTCCTCATCTAATGGAGTAATAAAGGAAATGGAAACTAATGGGGGAAGAAGAGGGGCACCAAGGTGATGGTCCCTTATATGTGCTAAGCTAAAGTCAAAAGGAGGAGCATGTAGAAGATTGTTGTGGGGAAAAACTATGAATTAGTATTAGAGAACTGAGGTAATGACCCTGTCACTTCTTTCCATTCAGAACTTGGATTAGTGGTTTCTTGGTTTTTTAAATCCCAGGACCAACCAGGAAAACATTTCTAAATCAAACCTAGAGGAATCTCTAGGAAATAGAGTAAAATCTAAATTGCATTGTTTTATATGGAGGGAAACTGAGGGAAAGAGTCATAACATTGCTTCTTGTTGCATATGGCGATGGGAATAGACTCTTAGCCTTCAATTCTGTACTCTAGTCATTTTCTCCTTTCCCAGAGGAAAAGTTTATAAGCAGTTAAGATGCTGGCAGCAGCAATATCAAATACTAGCATTTTTGTGGTTCTGATTTATTTGCTGTTCATTTAAGGGTGTGACTCTGTTCTCAAAGTAATTTGCACATGCCAAAATATGTTTCCAACTGCCAAGAAAATCCATAAATCTCATGCTTTCAATGTGCAGAAATGCAGTACCATGAGTACAAAACAGAGTTTCTGGATCTTTTGTATGATGGAAGGCCCTTTAAAGCTATATTGCACTTGCATGTACATATATATATATATATATAGATAGATAGATATAGATATATATAGATATATATATATAGATAGATAGATATAGATATATATAGATATATATAGATATGTAAATGTGTATGTGCCTATTTATCTGTATGTATACATAGGTACCTAATTATTTGCCCCTCAAAGACTAGATTTTTTATCATTCTGAAAAATGTTGTACAATTAGTACAAATCAAAATATTTGGTGGCTCCAAGCATTAAGATTTTTGACTTTTGATTCACTAGGGGGTGAACATGGGAGTGTTTGATGAGAGAAGATATTGCTCTGAGGCATTTAAAAATGAAATGAATAAAATATAAATGACTCATTGGGTATTCTTTCTGCTTTTTTTCAGGTTAGTTATTACATTAGGATTGTATGATAATAAGCATATTCCTAGGCAAGACAGTTCTGGAATGTGTCATCTGTGGCTGTCCTAACTGGTTAGCAGATGAAGGTTTTTTGAATATATAGGCTTATTTGGGCTCCAGCAGCTGCCTGATAGCATTGAATGTTTTTTCTAGCTCCTAACTCTCTTCACTATTTTTAGAATCATTGGTTCAATGATTAGTTCATCAAGCATTTATCTTGTCTTCAATCAATAGAGTAGTAGGCAACCTAGTTACTAGAGAAGGTCAAAGTTTGGATACACATGGTCCTTGCCTTCATTGAGCTTATAGGTCAGTGGAAAATGATACTACCCCGATAAAAACAATTAAAATATTAAATTGTTCATGGAAAATGAATTAAAGAAGTGCAAGCAGTGTACTAGATATAGAGTCTAGCTACTTTCCATCTAGAAGAAATGAAAAGATACTTTTTTTTCTTTTTTTAATAACTTTTTATTGACAGAACCCATGCCAGGGTAATTGTTTTACAACATTATCCCTTGCACTCACTTCTGTTCCGATTTTTCTCCTCCCTCCCTCCACCCCCTCCCCCAGATGGCAAGCAGTCCTATACATGTTAAATAGGTTACAGTATATCCTAGATACAATATATGTGTGCAGAACCGAACAGTTCTCTTGTTGCACAGGGAGAATTGGATTCAGAAGGTATAAATAACCCAAGAAGAAAAACAAAAATGCAAGCAGTTTATATTCATTTCCCAGTGCTCTTTCTTTGAGTGTTGCTGCTTCTGTCCATCCTTGATCAATTGGAATTGAGTTAGATCTCTTTGTCGAAGAAATCCACTTCCATCAGAATACATCCTCATACAGTATCGTTGAAGTATATAATGATCTCCTGGTTCTGCTCATTTCACTTAGTATTAGTTCATGTAAGCCTTTCCAGTCCTCTCTGTATTCATCCTGCTGGTCATTTTTTACAGAACAATAATATTCCATAACATTTATATACCACAGTTTACTCAACCATTCTCCAGTTGATGGGTATCCATTCATTTTCCAGCTTCTAGCCACTACAAACAGGGCTGCCATGAACATTTTGGCACATACAGGTCCCTTTCCCTTCTTTAGTATCTCTTTGGGATATAAGCCCAGTAGAAACACTGCTGGATCAAAGTGTTTGATAATTTTTTGAGCATAGTTCCAAATTGCTCTCCAGAATGGCTGGATGTGTTCACAATTCCACCAACAATTTATCAGTGTCCCTGTTTTCCCACATTTTTTCCAACATTCTGCATTATCTTTCCCTGTCATTCTAGCCAATCTGACAGGTGTGTAGTGATATCTCAGAGTTGTCTTAATTTGCATTGCTTTGATTAATAATGATTTGGAGCATATTTTCATATGGCTATAAATAGTTTTAATTTCTTCATCTGAGAATTGTCTGTTCATATCGAAAGGATATTTTCTGAAGCAGGTGGCACTTAAGTTTGCAATTAAAAATGGGCAGAAATTAAATAATTCTCAAAAGAAAGAATTCCATGTATAGGTAGCAGAGTGGGTCATTAGACACTGGTAAATTCAACAAGTATTAGAGTGGCACATGGAGGGGTTGAGAATAGGGTATGGAACATACCATGGTTGTTGAGGGCCTTGAATAATATAGCAAAAAGCCAGATTTATTTTGTAAACAGGAAATAACCACTACATTTTTAAAATGGTAGATCTTTGCCTAACAAAGACTGTTGAGTCAGTGGCATGTATGAAGGCTGAATTAGGATGAAGAAAAATGGAATACAGTGATGATTTGTAATATTCGAAGATCACCACAAGATGAGAGAGACAGGGACACAGAGAGAGACAGTGACAGACAGAAACAGTGACAGACAGAGACAGAGACAGAGAGACGGAGAGAGGAGGAGGAGGAAGGGGAGTAGCAGGAGAACAAGGAGGAGGAGGAGGAGAAGAAGAAGAGAAATAGAAATAGAAATAGATGAATATAGAGAGATAGATGGAGAGATATAGATAAGGATAGATCCATAGAGATAAAAGTAGAAGATGAGAGAGAGAGAGAGAGAGAGAGAGAGAGAGCGCTGCAAGGAACTTTAGAGGTTACTTGGAACACCTCTTATTTTATAACAGAAGAAATTGAGGTAATTCAGAGAGGTTAAAGGAGTTGCTGAAAGTAACATAAGTATTAAGTGGCAGAACCAGAATTTGAAGCTTGGTCACATGACTCGAAAACCTATATCCTTTCTATTCCTTGTAGGGGGAAAGTTGATGGCAGAAGACTGTAAGACACATTACAAAGGTTAATTAAGCCCATAGAATTCTGTACCTGCTTAAAAGAATAAATATTGTAAAGTCAAAGATAGTAACAAGGTCTTAAACATGCTGACACAAAAAAAGAAACAAACCCATTGAGAAATAGAAAAATTTGACTGTGCACACATTAAGAGGCTAGTCATGATATATCCAGATAGAGTTGCTTTTTGTTTTGTCTAAGCCATCAGAAAATATTGATAATATTAACTATTAGGATGATAATGATGATGATTATGATTTATGTAGTGCTTACTTTGTGTCAGGCATGTTGCAAATATTATCTCATTTGATTTTCACAGCAATCCTGGGAGGTAGGTGCTACTATCCCCATTTTACAGATGAGAGAGGTAAACAGAGTCCAAGTGACTTACCAAGTTTATATAGCTACTGTCTAAATGTAGATTTTAAAATTAGGTCTTCATGCCCAAAGTTGCAACCTAGTTTCCTACATACTTTCATACATACATACATAATGTCAACATTACTTTCTCTCAGGGCTAGCCTAAATGCAAAGCTGTGAGTTAGAGAAGTTAGTCTTTAATTGTTGATTATACCCAACATCTAACCTTGCCAATTCATCCTCTTCCATGCAAACCAATATCTCCTCCCTTATCTTCTCCATCAAATCATTCCAATCTGTTTTAAAGGGTTATGTCATAGTGCAGATTTAGATTAACCTCTTGGGAACTAAAAATTTTTGCACCAAGCTGTGCAAATATATTATTCCAGAAAGAATAGGCAATATATTTCAGCAAAAAAGAATTCTGAGTACAGTCAAAGTATCTTAGTTCACATTCTAGTCCTACCAATTTTATTACCTATGTGACCTTGAGCAAGTAACTTTCTGCTCAGGGTCCTCAGTTTCCTCATCTATAAAATGAAGGTGTTGGATTAGATGAATCCTTATAAGCCTCTGGGTGTAAAATCTATGACATTAAAAATAAAGTAAAATCTAAGATAACATGAAATTTGCATTTGAAAGAGTATTCATACATTTATGTTTTAACCAAAAGACATCAGTTCCCACACATCTATTGGTCAGAAGGCAAGATCAGTGAACAAGATATTTTGAGGCAAGAAAACTTTTCTGATTCATTTCTATACTAAGACTATAGAGGATCACTACATTGTATATCTCCATTTTTTAAATGTTGGTCTGGCCTCCTTCAAATTCTCCATTTGACACCTTTCTCTTAATGTCCAGTTCCTATTTTTATATATAGACTACAGTAGTAGATTTTGCATCTCATGGATCATGAGTCAGAGCTCCTCTGGTAATTTCCAGGGATATCTATGGATCAATACTGAAAGAACATGTTACTGTAAAATGGAAAAGCATCCTATATTGGCCACCAAGCAGAAGGAGACTATTTGAACTGAGCCATAGAAAAGAAGAAATGTCATTTAATTGTCCCACAAAATACTTCAGATTCTATATTTTAAGCTTCAATCTCCTGAGATAGTGTAATAGCAGATATAATTATATTCAGATCCTCTTCCCAAATTCCACAAACCAATTTCCCCCCCAAATATTTCCTTTTTAAAATTTCAATGTCATTTCCTATTCACCACCAGGATTTTCTCCATGAATGTTTATCTTAATAGAACAGGAGTCAAAACAAAAAGGTTTTTATTTACTTTAAAATGATAGATAGGTTAGGAGAGGGAGAGAAAGAGATAGGAAGAGAAGAGGAAAGAGAGAGAGAGAGAGAGAGAGAGAGAGAGAGAGAGAGAGAGAAAGGGAGAGAGAGAAATAGGAGTGAAGATAGGAATTGGAGTATGAGTTGGACAGGACCATCATTGATTAAGAGGAAATGAACAGCTTTGATTTCCAACTTAAAATCTGTTTGGGTCTTTTGGGGGGAAGGGGGAATCTTTCTTTTAAACAGTTTGATATTAGATTTTTAATCCTATTAAAATGCACTTGGACACTCTGGAGGCTGAAACCAGAGTACCATGTTTCTTCAATTTTTACAGCCTATATAAGCATAAATTTCTTAAATTCAGAAAAACCTCATAAAAGTGAATCCAATTATATGAGGAAGCCATTTTTATGGGAGGTTTGTAGGTGAAAAGTGAATGTGACTCTGGTAAACAGTGTTACTTCTTTCATTTTTAAGAAAATGTGCCTATTATAGTGAGAACTTTATTTTCATTAATTTTGGTTCTTAAACAGATATACCATATTTACACATTATTAAAAATTGGCTAAATTATAATTTAAAAGAAGTAAATTGCAAAGATGTTAGAAAGAAATATTAAAAATGAATTAATCCAGGCCAGAGGAACCCATTCATTGCATCTCTATACTATGTATAATTTAATTTCACAGTGCAAAAGATTTTATAGGTTTAACATTCCAAAGCCAAATGCATTATAATCTAATTAGATATTGCCTAGACTCCCCATTATTCTTATTTCTTTATATATCTTACATGTATTGTGCTATCAGGTTGTGCAATGGAATAATTAAGAACTCAACCAGGTCTAATTTTAAATGTGGAAAGAATTGTTGATTTACACTTTATTTTCTATATATACTAATATTTGGACTCAAATATTACAGTATCTTTATAATTCCATCTTTCACAGAGATTCATATCGTAGCAATTCTATGTAGATGTTTAGAGGAGAACATTAGAATGGGTTGTTAATAAGAATTATGATTACTGTCACATACTTTTTTACTGGAACATTAATTTACTATATCCTAATATACTAAAATAGTAGTATAAGATGAAATATTACTTGCAGTACACATAAAATAATACTGTCTATGCCAACAATCCAAATAAAATAATTTTAAGATACAGAATTTACAAATATATGTGGTTAATATGCTTAGCATAGCAGAAGTTCTCTGTTTTGAAAAATATTTTTGAAGCCAAAATTTGATAATAAATCTCTTAAATATGATGCATCCCAATTCAGTGTGATATACAATTCAATTCAATTCCATAAACATTTATTAGGCGCGATACTTACATGCTCTAGGCACTATGCTCAATGCTTAGTGAGACAGTAGCTAAAATAAAACAGTTCCTGTCCTTAAAGGACTTACCATCTCCTTGGGGAAACAGTGCTGAAAAATAATACAAAATGTATACAAAATAACAAACTGTAACAATACTATGATTCTTCTGTATATATTAAATTATTTGTGATTCGTGATGCTTAAATTCATAATAAAATGGATTTGAAAGTATGCAAAATAAATACAAGGTTTCTGGAGGAAAGCACTAATGCATAGAGCTTATGAAAAACCTAACATTCTGCTCCCAGGAAATGATACACATCCCAATATAAAGTGAAGCTGATTTGTGAGATCTATTTATATCAAACATTATGGCAAAGTCTTGAATTGATTGAAAGCTAGCTACTGAAGGCCACAGTACACTTTGGAAACACACAGTACACAACATTACTTCAGAAAAACTAGAAAGATATTTAAAAGCAGCTGCACAAAACAGCTGAAATTGGGACATTGCACCCTTTACCCTGGAAACATATGCCTACTTTAATAAATTGCTAAAGTAATAGATTAGAAAATGAGCAAATAAAGGAAAAAAAATTCTGACCATAGAAAGCTACAATGGTGGCAAAGAAGAGCAAAACATAAAAGAAGATAACAAAGTCAAAGCTCTTACAAACAAAGTCTCTAAAAAATAAGAATTGGTCTTAGGCTATGGAAAAGCTAAAAAGGGGATTTTGAAAATCAAATAAGAGAGTAAAAGAAAAACTTTGAAGAGAAATGGAAGCAATGAAAAAATAAGTATGACAAGTTAATGAGGAGAAGCATGCTATAAAAAGGGAAACTGGCCAAAGGAAAAGGAGACATAAAAGCTCATTGAGAAGAATATTTTCTTAAAAATTAGATTTAAGCAAATGTAAGCTAATACCTTTATGATAAATCAAGAAACAATCAAAACTAAAAGAATGACAAAATAAAAAGCAATATGAAATGTCTTACTGGAAAACAACAACAACAACAACAACAACAACAACAACAACAACAACAAAAACCAAACAACTCACCTGGAAAACAGATGCAGGAGAGATAATTTTTAAATTATTAGTCCACATGAAAGCCATGATTGGAAAAAAAAAAGAGAGAGAGAGATACTAGACATCATCTTTCAAGAAATTATCAGGGAGGGTCAGCTAGATGGTGCAGTGGATAGAGCACCAATCCTGAAATCAGGAGGACCTGAGTTCAAATCTGACTTCAGACACATAACACTTCCTAGTTGTGTGACACTGGCAAGTTGTTTAATCCCAATTGCTTCAGCAAAAAAAGAAAGAAGTGATATTTTAGAATCAGAGGGTAAAATAGAAATTGAAAGAATTCATGAATCACTTCCTAAAAAAGATCTAGGGTGAAAACTCCCAGGAATATTTTAGTCAAATAGGAGACTTTCAAGGATTTGAGATTAAAAGACCAGAGTTGAATAGAAAATTTGACTTTCAAATACAGGTCTGAGGAGAAGCATCAGGGGGCAATCAGGAAAATGATATCATAAAGGACTTTATAAATTTAATCCATTTATATTCCTATATGAGAAGATGATATGTAACTTATAAGAACTTTCTCATTATTAGAGCAGTTACAAAAATCATATATAGAGAGAAGACATATGTGTGAGTTGAATATGAAGGGATTATATCTAAAAAAATAAAATTAATGGGTGAGAAGGGAGGGGAAAGGGAGTGACTGAACCTTACTTTCATCAGAATTGGCTCAAAGAATAAATCACATACACACTCAATATGAGTAAAGAAATCTATCTTTTTTTGCAGAAAATTAGGAGAAAAAGGAAATAAGAGAAAGGAGAAGTGTGGGTATATAGGGGAAGAGTGGTCAGAAGTAAAACACTTTTGAGGAGGGACAAGGTAAAAGAAGAGAGACAAGAATAAATAGAGAATAGTAACTGTGAAAATAATTTTAAACAAATTTCTCTGAAGGCCCCATTTCTCAAATATAAAGCAAACTGAGCTATATTTATAAAAAAGTAAAAGCCATTCCCCAATTGATAAGTGATCAAAAATATGAAGTTTTTAGATAAACTAATCAAGCTATTTATATTTATATATAAAAGCTATTTATATATATAATAGAATATATATAGCTATATATA
This sequence comes from Antechinus flavipes, assembly GCF_016432865.1. Lineage (NCBI taxonomy): Eukaryota > Metazoa > Chordata > Mammalia > Dasyuromorphia > Dasyuridae > Antechinus > Antechinus flavipes. The sequence continues at coordinate 442,326,776 of NC_067401.1, read as the reverse complement.
TTCTATATATAGAGCTATATTATAGAATATAGTGAAATATTCTAATTTACTCTTTATTTGATCAATGCAAATTAAAATAATTCTGAGGTATTATCTCATACCTATTGATTAAAGGGCTAGAGTGGGAAATGGCAAATGGGGGAGGGAATTCAGGGAAAATGAGCAATTAATATATTCTCATAGAATCATAAACTGATTCAACCATTCTTTAGAGCAGTTTGGAACAATGCCCAAATCAAATTATGCATGCCTTTTGAACTAACAATTAACTAGTAGTTCTTTATCCCAAAAGAGATTTTTTTTTTAAGGGAAAGGACTTACGTGTACAAAAATATTTATAGCATATTTTTTTCCCAAGGCAAAGAGTTGGAGATTTAGGGGATCCTCATCAATCAGCAAATGGATGAATAAATTGTGATGTCTGATGAAATGATGGAATACTATTGTTCTGTGGGAAATGATGAGCAAGATGCTCGCATAAAAACCTGGGAAGTCCTCCATGAGCTTATGCAAAATGAAATGTACTGCGTACAAAGTAATAGCAAGGTTATAGGAAGACCAATTGTAAATGACTTTGCTATTTCCAATAGAACAATCATCCACAACTATTTTGAAGTATTTGAACTATATGATGAAAAATCTAACCCATACCCAGAGAAAGAGACGATTGTGTCTCAATACAGATTGAAGTCTACTTTTCCCCTACACTTTATTTTTCTTCAGGGTTGTTTTTTTTTTTTTTTTTTTTGACGGAAAAATCTATATTTTTCCACAACATGACTTTTATGAAAATGTTTTATATAGCTTCACATGTGCCTTCTCAATGGGGTTGGGATGGGGAGAGAGGAATGGATAGAATCCAGAACTCAAAATCTTAAAATTAAATGTTAAAATTATTTTGCATATAACTTGAAAAATAAAATATGATATAAATGGAAAAAATAATAAGAATATATTTTAATTAAATCAACATATTTGAATGAAATGTGACTAGGCCTACACACAGGGTCAAGTCAATTTGCATAAAATGAAGATGCTATCTTAGAACTGTAGGGAGAGGTTGTGATAGTATGGATTAGAATGGATGGATACTGCATGGCATTTCCAGCATATGTTTTAGGAGGAAAAGAAGGTTTGAATTGTAGCAGAGAAGAGAGATTATCAATGAAATTCAATAGTTCTGTATCAAGTGAAACTTAGAGACCATTATATTACCATGCCTTCTGTTCTTGTTGTAACACAGTGTTACAGTTCTATGATCAAATGATTAATTAATAAATACATATTTATTAAATACCTGCTATATTCTAGACACTATATTTGTCACTAGTGATACAAAGGAAAAGTAAACATAGTCCCTGCTCTTAAGGACAATCTAATTAGAGAAGGAAAAAAAAATATATATATATATATATACACATATATAAAACACAAACACATCTATATATATATATATATATATATATATATATATATATATACATACACATATATAAAACACAAACACATCTATATATATATACACACACACACACACAAAGATATATTACCATGAAGTAATGTTATTTTTTTCTTTTCTGAACTTGTCTTATTTTGAGTCTTTCAGGATACAAATTTAATTTTATGCATAAATACTTCACTTCCATGCTTCATGGATCAATTGTCTATCTTGTGACTGGTGGCCTTCCTATAGGATGACAAAACACCATGACTAAAAGGCAATCATTTTATGACATGATTTAAGGGGCACAGAAAAGTTCCCAAAGGCAAACAGTCATCTAATGTCTCAATGTCTACAAGTAAAGGAAAGCGTTGGATTTCTAGCTATTACCTCATTAGGAGCCCTTGGAAGAAAGTCAGTATCAAGCAGTAGACATTTAATGTGGCAGGCAGCTAGACAAACCAACTGCCAGTAAAGGATAGACTTCAGACAATGGCGTTCAGAGAATACATGATCTGTTTATGCTCCATTGCTTAGTGTTAGTAGAGTTATGCAGGCGATTATGGCCTTGCTAAACTCTACCATGGATAAAAGCATAGCCACAAAAAATGTATCCTTTCATGAAACAATAATCCTAACCAGACATTGTTCCATGCAGTGTAAAGAATTTGTTTTCCCTAGGCTAAAGGGATATGGTTGGGGGCAAAGATAGAAAATATTCTAAATACAAACTGTAAGGAACAATATGTTATTTATTCTTCAATATCCAAGAGAACTGAGCAGTAACAAAAACCTTGTGGAAGCCAGTTGAAGATGCAATTAGCAAAGCATAACTATAAAAATCATTAAACCCTCAGGCTAAATTGCAGAATTGTGATGAGGAAAGGGGAAATTCTATTGTACTCTGAACTTCTCTGACTATATTTCAAGCAGTGTGTCTAGCTTCCATGGTCAGATTTGTGGAAGAATCCTGGAAATTCTGCATAGTCTCCTGTTTAAGGTTCTAGATATTATAGTTGATTGAAGGAATAGGGAATGTTTGGCTTGGAGGAAAGAAAATTTAATGGAAGAGAAGATGAAAGGAAGCTTGAGAATGAGATATAATTTCATTTATATGAAAACTTCTCGCTTGGAAATAGGATTGAGCTTTTTTTGCTTGTCCTTAAAATACATCATCATCATCTTCTTTTTCATCATCATTACAATATTAGTAACTAGTAAATAGCCTACATATAGTACTTCAAGGTTTGTAAACCATCTGGAAATATTACCTTATCTTATTTTCATAATTCTGGGGAATATGACATTATTTCCATTTTGCCATAAGGATACTGTGGCAGACAGATGTAAGTGACTTTCTCAGAGTTACACTGCTAATAAATGTCTGAAATCCATATGTCTGACCATCTTAGGTCTTCCTGACTCCACATTCATTGCTCTTCCTATAAGAACTAGGAGAAGTTGATAAACAGAAAGGAAAACAAGGTTCTAATAATTAGATTAATTAAAACATTAAATTTGTTACATCTAGAAGAATTTGTTGGTTTCCCCTCACTAGATGTCACTTACTCAATATGATGGCAAGAATAATTTTGTTCAGATATAAGTTGGACTAGCTGGCCTCTAGAGGTATGAAATTTGATTTTCTGTGATTATTTTAGTACAAAGGATGGCAAAATATTATTATAAAATATGAATAAAAATTAAGTAATGAAAGAAATGAAAGGATTGAAGAGTACTTTAAAAATCTTTCTCTAGAATAACAGGAATTCTGTCTCTTAGAATGGAGTAATATTTTAGAACACAAAGAACATTAAATAATATTTTGAATATTCAAAACTTTCTTCAAAACCTTGGATAATGAAAAAATATTAATCATACTGATAATATTAATTAAGCAGGCATAGTTACTATATTAGATTGTAGAGTTTAGATAACAAGAAAACTGAGTTTAATAAAAAGATTAAACTGATAGATAAGATTTAATGACATGAAATTTAATACAAACAAATATCAAGTCCTGTATTTGGGTTTAGACAATAAATATACACATATGAAATGAGGACTCTGTGGGTTCAAATAATAAACGTACACATGAAATGAAGACACTTATTCAAATGTAAACTTAGGGTTTAGTGGAGTAATGATAGAGATGAGGGTAAGGATGATTATCATGATAAACTTATAATGATACACAAAATATAATGCTTTAAGCATTTTAGAATCTTTTATTTGCATTTTATCAACATGAATCAATCTGATGACATGATATTTTTAAAGTGTAGCCTTAACATACATTTTATACCAGCTTGATGCCCACAAGAGGGCTTAGTCCTATTTAATTTTGCTCCATTCATCTAATAGTTTAGTTCTTGATGCCTCATTTTAGGGACGATAGTAACAAGCTAGTATACTTCCAGAAAAGAGCAATTGAGATGGTGAGGAGACTAGGATTCATATTGTTTAGTTGAAGGTACTGGGAATGTTTATCCTGGAGAACAGAAAACAAAGGATGTATAATGATTGCATTCAATCAAAAAAGGCTATCGAATGGAAGCACCAAGTTTTTAAACATATGTTTCATAAATTTCTGTTGAATTTAGTTGATATTAGATGTTCTGTTTTACTTGAAAGGAGAAATATAAGCTATGAGTAAAAGTTTCAGAGAAGCAGATTTTAACTTGTATGGGCAGAAAAATCCTAACACTTAAAACTGTCATAATGTGAACTTCTCAATTTTGGGAGATAGTGGCTTTTTGGACAGTTGAGAGTTTCTAGGGGAGGCTAGATGACCACTTGTTGAGGATTCTGTGAAAGGGATTTTGTCAAGTGTGGGTGGAGCAAATTGTTTCTGAAGTCCCTGCAAGCTCTTATGCAAACCCCATACCTTGTGGAAATATATGGTAATCAAGTGCAACACAAGTTCAGAGTGAATGTTTGTTTAAAAACATGAAAGAGAGAAATGGTGGAACATTGTAAGCAATAACATGCAATAAGACAAGTAAAAACATCTGAAAAGAAAATTGTTTGTAGAAGGATAGGAGTGAATTCCAGCTAATCTAGGGAAGCATTTGTAGATGAAAATTATTTGTTCTTTTTTCTTGAAGAGAACCATGATATCAGGAAAATGATGCCATGATATGCAAGTGAATTGGATTTTAGTGAGGGAGGACTGTGCTAGCTCACTTGCCTTAATTTCACCTACAGAGCCATCTGGGTCCAGTGGCAAGATGTAGAACAAAATGATTATAGATGGTTCAGGATGAAAAGGGATGGCCTTTTTAAAACTAAGATCTTCAACAGGACTTACTTTGACTGAGGCCACAACCATCTAGTGATTGTGCTAGGTAGCAATTAAGGCAAAAAATCTCTTCTACCTAGTCAAAAGAACAAACAAACAAACAAACCTAAATGAATAAATTAATTAATGAATCTGGTTGGGGAAGACCCTCAGAGTTTCTGGCCAAAGCAGAAATGACTGCTATTTACATTTAATCTGAATCAATCTAGACCCAAACAATGGCTAAATGGGACTTGGCCTAGGATCTGTTGGTGGCCAATTAGAATCAGATTGGTTTTGGTTTTAGGCCTGGTTTTTAGGAAAGAAATTCAGTAAGTAAATCCCAAAATATCTTGAGAGAGTTCAGAGGCGAGAAACAAATAATTCTTTTAAGAGCATATCTAGTTAAGTGTATAATACTCTTTATGGACACAGGGAATGAAGGAGGGAAGAGAAAAGGAGGGAAGGAGGAAGGGGAGAGAAGAAGGGAAAGAAGGAGGGAAGAAAGAAGGAAGGAATGAAGCAATGAAGGAGGGAAGGAAGAGAGGCAGGGAGGGAGGGAGGAAGGAAGGGAAAACAAAAGGAAAGAAGAAAGAAGGAAGGGAGGGAAGGAAACAAGAAGGAAGGAAGGAAGGAAGAAAGGAAGGAAAGGAGGAAGGAAGGAAGGAAGGAAAAGGAAGAAGGATGGGAGGAAGGATTGAAGGAAGGAAGGAAGGAAGGAAGGAAGGGAGGGAGGGAGAGAAGGAGGGAGGGAGGAAGGGAAGGAAGGAGGAAGCAAGAGAAGGAGGGAGGAAGGAAAGAAGGAAAGGATGGAGAGTTGGAAGGAGGGAGGGAAGAAAGAAAGGAGGGAGAGAGGAAGGAAGAAAGGAAAGAAGGAAGCACAGAGGGAGGGTATAGCATGTGGAACATAGTTAAGGAAGCCTTTTTTAGTATTTTACTAAATTTATTTATTTATTTAGCTTTAGCTTGTTGCTTGTTTTATTTATTTAGCTTGTTACTTGTAATGGGCCAGAATTCTGGAGAAATTCTTACAACAAGGTATTAACTCAGTGGAATTGATAATACAATGATTATGTAGTTTAGCATGGTCATTAATAGTTCTCTAGTTCAGTGCATGCACTTAGTACTTAATATAATTCTACAAGATTGACACCTATTCTACAAGATTCACACCTACAATGATGCAATTATAATAAAGTATATAAGAACCAACAAGGACTGGAATAGAGACATTCACTCCATCTCCTAGCACCCTGGTGTCTAACCTCCTTCATTTCTCCATTGAGACCAAGGCCCATCTGAAGGGCCTCCAGAAAGCTAGCCCAGGCCCCAGGCAAGGAGACAGATTATGAAGGAGACAATAAAGAATTTGGAGTTTATCCATGGCTATTCTCATGGAGATTACTCTGCTGAAATGAAGACTAGTCCAAAGACCTACAGAAAACTAACCAGAACATTAGTTACTGCTCTAGGAGATTTGCAGGGCATAGCCAGTTGGGCAGAAAAGGAATTAAGTACCTTAAGTACTTTGCTGATGAACTTACTTTTTACTTTCAAAGCTCTGCTTCAATTATGCCTACACCTGAGCATGTGCCCTTAAGGTATTCCCCATCTCCTGACCCTTCTCCCTCAACTCCACCTTCCTAGGCAGAAGGAGGAGGAAAGGGAGGGGCAGTGACACCATCAGCACCACCCATGAAGCACTTTTGCCCATCCCCTATGTACTCATTACAAGAGGCAGGGCTTAGCTCCAGGACCCTAGGCCAAAAACATACTTCAGTTAACAAAAGCATGTCCAAAAGTTATATTGTTATATTACATGGTTGATATCTTAGGATGTGCACCTGAGAAGCAAATGTTAGAACATGTTTACAAAAGAACACAGAAACATTAAAAAACTATCAATTGTATATAGGTCCAGAAAAAATTCAAAGACATGTTTCTTTTCAATATTTAGGATATGAAGTATATCGTAAGATGCTTACAATACAAAAACTTTCTTTAAGAACAGAGAAGTTGAATACCTTAAATGACTTTCAGAAATTGATAGTAAATATCCAATGGATGCATCCAGTGTTAGACTTAACTACCTACAAATTACAACATTCATATGATATTTTAAGGGGAGACAATGCTTTAAACTCACCTTGCCAGCTTACAAAAGAAGCTCTAGAGGCTTTGAGAGAAGTTGAACTCAATTTATCCAATGTGGTTGAAAGAGTCATTCAGAAATCCTTGGAAATATCAGTTTTTGCTTCAAAAAAGGCACCCATAGCAGTCCTTCATCAAGGAGATAGTGTGAGCAAGTGGGTGACCCTCCAAGTACAACCACACCAAATCCTTATTCCTTACCCAGTGCTTGTAGCTGGAATCTTATTAAAGGCCATTAAAGGAGTAATACAATTATCTGGGATAAAACCAGACAAGATATATACCTTTTATACCTATGCGCAAATTAATACATCCTATGAAAACATCTCAGACTTCATTTTTTTTTTTTTTGGCAAATTTTATTGGCCACAGCTCCAAATTTTACTCATGGATCTCCATTAAAGATAACCCAATTATTACATAGTTGGCAATGGATTCTTGAAGAAAGGTTTCTAAAGTTCCTCTTAAAGGACCAACTATCTTTACAGAGGCATCCAAACATAACATTTGTGCTGTACACTCTCTGATTTAACTATAAAGAAACTAGTCAGAATTCCTTTTCAGTCCACTCAGCAGAATGAATTGTATGCAATCATAATAGATCTTACTTATTATCCAGGAGATGTAAATATAATATCTGATTGACCCTATTCAGTAGGTGTGATACAAAGAATTGCCACAACCCAAATAAAATTTGTAGCTTTTAATACACATCAGTTTTTTAAGGAACTTCAAGAGCAAGTAAGAAAGCATCCAGGTAAGATTTATATCTTGCATGTCCACTCACACAATGGACTTCCAGGTCCTATTTTTTATGGAAATTCAAAGGCAGATCACCTTTCAACCATGTTAGCCAATACTCCTTTATTTAAAGCAGCTCAAGAATCTCATTCTAAATATTATCAGGCTGCTCGAGCTTTACATTTGCAGTTTGAGATAACAAAAGAGGAAGCTAGGAGTATAGTAAAAGCCTGTACAGCTTGTCTTCCTTTCCATGCTCCTACACTCCCTCCAGGGAAGAATCCCCATGGTTTGAGACCCAGTGAAATTTGGCAAATGGATGTGACCCATTATAAATCTTTTGGTCATCTCTCTTTTATCCATGTTGTAATAAATACCTTTTTAGGATTTACTTTTGCAATACCAGCAGCAAAAGAGACAGCCCCAGTGGTTACTGAATTCCTTATGCAAGCTTTTGCAATTATAGGTGAGCCACAAGCAGTAAAACAGATAATAGACTTGCATAAACTTTTAAATATTTTGCACACCTTTGTGTACAGTATTAGATTTTACGTACTTCTGGCATACCTTTTAATCCTCAAGGACAGGCAATAGCAGAGAAAAGAAACAGAGACATCAAGATGCTCCTCCAAAAACAAAAGAAAGGGGGAGCCACAGGTAACCCTAAAGAACTTCTAAACTTAGCCCTTTATACTATTTTTTTTTCATTTTTGATGGAGATGCACTGACTCCTGCAGACAGGTTTTATAACCCAACAGAAGGGCAGTGTCCAGTGTGAGCAGCTCCACTATCTTTAGATAATCCCTGAGTAATGTGGAGAGATCCAGAGAATGTTGAATGGAAGGGACCAGATAGATTAACTGCTTGGACAAGCTTGCTTGTATCTCTATAGATTGAGAAGGAATCAGTTGGTGCCAATGAACCATATTCGCCTTGTCCTTCAGAGAGAGATGGAAAAAGAGAAGACCCAAGAAATGAAGGAGAAGACTTAGGAAACATAGGGTGGTTCCATCTCTGACAATGTGTGCCACTGAAAGAGCATGGCAGTAAACCCTATGTGTATGGCAATTGACTCATGAACATCAAAAATTGTTAATGAGACAGTTGCAGGACTTCAAAACCTGCAGGAATCATTGGATTCCCTGACAGGTAAAGTGATGGTCAATAGATTGGATTTTGGACTACCTCTTGGCTGCTGAAGGAGGTATATGTGTAACTGTTATTTATATACCTTCCTAGAAGAGAGGCATTTACATATCAATAGCAAGATGCTTATAGTTAACACATGCCCGGTGTGCTGTGGTGATGTGGTGATATAATGGTTCTATAGTTGGCACATGCTCAGTGTGTTGTAGTGATGTAATTGTACTAAGGTACTTAGGAGTTGAGAGGACTTAAAATAAATGGACTCCATCTGTAACCATCCTCCTGGGTCTCCTGTAGATGGCTGGGACTCTGAAAAGGTTTACTTGAATCAGAACAGTAGAATACTTAAAGCTAACCACCTACTCAATGTGATATAATAGTTCTATAAACATATATTTAGATGATATGGTAATGTGATGGCTCTCCTCAGTATTGGTACCTGCTGAATGTGGTGTGGCAAGGTAATCATAGGGAAGGACTGGAGGGCTAAGGGAGAAAGTCAGAGTCTCTCTGCCACAGTGAGCTCAGCAGGGAAGACTTCAGGCTCCAGACATCAGAGTCCAGGATTCAACTTTGATGAGCCATGTGGCAGTTGCCTGCCTCCTTCACTTCTCCTCTTAAAGGCCAAGGACTTTGACTGATCCTGACTCTGACTGGTCCTGAGGCCCTCCAGCAAGTTAGCCCGGGCATTATAGCCTCCTGTCTTCTACATTCATCTACTAAGACCAAGGACTTGGGCTGGTCCTGAGATCCTCCAGAGAGCTAATTTGGATGTTATATTTTAGCACCCCAGCCTGGGGGTTCTAGAAAGCATAGCATATTTTGGCACCCCAATCTGGGGGCTCTAGAAAGTACACTATAAGTGACATTATGAGAAATAAAGAAATAATTAAAAATGGAAAAAAAAGACAATGTGAAATATAACTGATATGAGAAAAGATCCAGAAGACATAATTTAAAAACTATTAGAATTTAAGAAATTATCAATACAATCATTCTGATATTCTAGAAATAGAAGATAAAATAGAAATTGGAAGAATCCACCAATCACTTACTGAAAGAGATCCCCAAATGAAAATTATAGCCAAATTCCAGAGATCCTAGATAAGGAGAAAATATTGCAAGCAGTAAGAAACAATTCAGATATTAGGGAGCCACAGTCAAAGTAATATGAAAATAACTTCTACATTAAAGAATCAGAGGGTTTTGAACAAGACATTCTGGAGGGAAAAGAAGCTAGGTTCACAATCAAGAATCACCTACTCAGTAAACCTTAGTATAATCCTTCAGAGGGAAATGGATATTCAATGAAATAGAGAATTTTCAAGAATTCTTGATGAAAACATTAGAGCTTAATAGAAATTTTGACTTTCAAATACAAGACTCCAGAGAAGCATAAAAGGGAAACAGGAAAGGGAAATCATAAGGGACATCCTAAAGTTGAACTGTTTAAATTCTTACATCAAAAGCTGATACTTGCAACTCAGAACAACTTTTTCATTACTACAGTTAGAAGTAATACATATAGACAGAGGACAAAGATTTAGTTGAATGTGAATGATTGATATCTAAAAAAATAAAAATAGCAGGTGAGGGAGGGAGCAACTTATTAGGAAAACGGGAAATAGAAAGGTAGAATGGGATAAATTATATCACATAAAAGAAACAAGAAAAACTTTTACAGAGGAGGGGGAAAGGGAGAGAATAACATATATACTTAATTAGATAGAGAAGTTTCTCTTGCTCAACAGGAAAGAAGGAAAGGAAATTAATGAGAGCAGTAGGGAGGGGACACTTAACAATACTACTACTAGGTTTGTATCCCAAGAAAGATTTTTTTAAAAAAAGGAGAAGGGTCTATATGTACACAAATATTTAGAGTAGCTCTTTTCTAGGGGCAAAAGATGACCACCAATTGGGGAATGATTGAATAAATTGTGGTACATAATTATTATGGAATTCTATTGTGGTATAAGAAATGCTGAGTAACTTTTCAACATTGAAATGATTCAAGACAATTCCAATAAACTTGTAATGGAAAGAGCCATTCCCATCTAGAGAGAGGACTGCGGAGACTTGAGTGTGAATCACAGCATGCATGGTATTTTCACCTTTATTATTGTATTGTTTACTTGTTTTTGTTTTTGTTTTTCTTTCTTTCTCATTTTTATCCTTTTGATTTTTTTTCTTGCACAGCATGATAAATGTAGAAATATGTTTAGAAGGACTGCACATGTTTAACCTATATTGGGGATGAGAATAAAGGGAGAAAAATTTGGAACAACAGGTTTTGCAAGGGTGAATGTTGAAAACTATATTGCCATGTATTTTGAAAAATAAAAATCTATTATAAAATTTAAAAAGAAATGATAAGCAAGATAAACCAGTTAAACCTGGAAAGACTTCCATCAACTTGTGCAAAGTGAAATATACTGTGAACAAAATGAAAGTAGTATTGTAGGATGATCATCTGTGAATGACTTGTCTATTCTCAGCCATGCATTGATCCAAGGCAGCTCTGAAGAATGCTGTTTATACTCAGAAGGGGAATTGATGATGCCTCAATACAGATTGAAGAATACTTCTTAAACTTTATTTTTCTTGAGAGCTTTTTTTGTTTTTGGTCTATGTTTTCTTTCATAACATGACTATTATGGATATGTTTTGCATGACTGCACATGTTTAATCTGTATTGAATTACTTGTCTTTTCAATAAGGGTTTGTGGGGAAAAGAAGGGAGAGAATCTGAAGTTCAGAGTTTTTAAAATGAATGTAGAAAATTGGTTTTACATGTAACTAGGGAAAATAAAACACTATATAAATGGGGGAAAAGGGATGGGAAGCATCTTGATGATGTAGATATGCTTCAAAGTGTGTCCTGTGTAAATATATATATATATATATATGTCAGAGAGATGGTTGCTGATCATTTATCAGAGCACCTTTGCTTGTTGACAGCCCTATAGACCAGAGAACTGAAGAAGTGCATGTGTCAATGGCTTTCTTTGCTGAGAGTTTATATTTAGTAAAAAAAAAAAATTCCTTTAATAAAACTTATTTTACTGATAATACAATCTTTCCAGATCTTGCACTTACTTGGGTAATACATTTTCCTGGCCTAAAGTAGTTATATGGTTAATATTTGTAAATTCTCCTAAGTCTAGCTCACTTTGTTCTATGTTGTAATAATCTATTTTTGAGAAAATATAATTTTAAAGACACTCATTAATATGGAAAGAACAGCCAAAACAAGAAAAATCCTGTCTCAAAACCATCTTTCTTGTATTATATATCACCCAGTCAGCTACTAGTGTTTTTGAGATCAGGGTCATAGTTATTTAGGGCTTGGTTTCTTCCAGGTACTTTGAACAGGTATTGTAATTGCCATGCATGAAATTTGCATGTCTTTACCAACTTATTGTTGCTCTTGAGAGAGGACATTTCTTAGATTTTCCCAGTTCATATATCTAATCATACAACTTTTCCCAAATATCATTTATTTATCAAACATTCATATTATATGTTTAATTATGCTTCTTCTCTTTAAAAGCCCTGTATTCCTTAATCATTCAAACCTAGGGCAAACAAATAACTTCTTTAAGCATGATATGCTGGGATTAGAAGACCTGACTTCAAATACTAGTCTTGCTACTTATAGCTGATATGACTGTTGCTAAATCACTTAACATCTCTAGGTTTTTATTTATTTATCTGTAAAATAAAAAAAAAAAAAGTTAGGACAGATAGCATTGAGAGTCTCTTCTAGCCCGAGAAGGATTGAACTTATTATCTTAGAATTTGACATTGTTTCTTATACAAATCACATTTTCTCAGGACTGAATAAGAAGAAAATCTAACCTTCTATTATTCAGATTTATTGTGTATATATTTTCCTTCATTGAGATTGTCTCACCTTTATTAGTGTCATTTTTGTTCATCCTGCAAGCTCCTTATGAAATATTTGATTTTCTCCCTCTATGGTCCCTTGTTTTGCATTTTCCCTTTATCCCCCTACTTTAGAGTAGTTCCTCTGTCTAAATTCTTCCTTTTTTTGGAGGAATCTTAGTCCCATGTGCAATTGGATTATTATTCTTTATTCCTTTGGTCTTCTCCTAAATTAATTTCTCTGGATGTAATTATTATTCTTATTTCCTCTTTTCTTGTGAGAACTTCAGATTTCTCTCTCCTGAGAACAGCCTTCCCTGCATCCTTTCTTCATGAAGAACTGTTTAGACACTCCTCTTTTTTGCTGTATCTTTCTTTCTACCTTAAAGAATTTCTGTTATTCATTCACCATTTCTACAAATATCCATTTTTAAAAATTACTTATTATTGTTCTACAAGAAATGATTAGCAGGATGATTTCAGAGAATCCTGGAGAGACTTACATGAACTGATGTTAAGTGAAATGAACAGAACCAGAAGATCATTGTACTCAATAACAGCAAGATTATGTGATGATCAATTCTGATGAATGTGGCTCTTTTCAACAATGAAATGACTCAGGCCAGTTCCAATGATCTTGTGATGAAGAGAGCCTTCTGCACCCAGAAAGAGGACCATGGGGAATGAATATGGATTAAAACATAGTATTTTCACTCTTTTTTCTGTTTTCTTGCATTTTGTTTTCTCTCTCATTTTTTTTCCTGTCTGATTTGATTTTTCTTGTGCAGCATGATACTTGTACAGAATAATTGCACACATTTAACATATTGGATTACTTGTCATCTAGGGGAAGGCGTGGAGGGAATGGAAGAAAAAAGAAATTGGAACACAAGGGTTTGTAAAGATGAATGTTGAACATTATCTGTGCATATGTTTTAAAAAATAAATAGCTTTAATGAAATATAATGAAAAACCTACTATATCCCATATGATAGAGAAAATAACAAATTCAAAATAAATAAAACCCTAACTGCGATTTTAAAAAATAATCCCTTTACTTCAGTGAGTAGCTGTTACTTAATACTTTCCATTTTATCTTATACTTTCAGGTCGTGTATTTATATTTATTCAAGCAGATATTATCCAATAGGGGTTTGTATACTGGTTCAAAATCTTAAAGTAACTAGTTCTATGACCACAAGCACATTCTTTAACTTCTCTAGATTAGTTAATTACTGTGTTCCCTATCTCTTAGATATTATGACTTTAATTGCTTCTTTGTTTAGTCAGAGACCTTAGTACTGGCTCAATAAAGCTATTCATTAATATATGCACTTACTATGTATGGGGTATACAAGAAGAACTAGAATCTCTATTGTGAAGGCTTTTAAGTCCTTTTCAGAGATGTCCATTCACCTTTGGTATCCACCTGTCCCCCAAATCTCACCTGTGTCTCTAAGAATCTATAGCATGAAGACCAGCCAGATCTATAAAATTGTCTTGGGAGATGAGATAAACCAAGTTGATATTGGTGAGTTCGAGGGATGTCTACCTAGACATATGGACATTTCCCCTGATTGGATATATGAATGAATTCAATTTGTTGAAATGGTCATGAAGGTGAGAGAAGCAGGAGCTATGGAATGCTTAGAGCTTGGTCATATGTCAGAGATGCTAAAGTCATCCATTGCATTACTAAGTCATTGAAAGTCTTCTTGACTTTTTTCTTGCCACCATACTTCAATGAATCTGGAAGAAAGAGTGAGGCTGACATTTTGCACAACTTTGCTTCACTTAAATCCAATTCACATACATGACAAGACATTACTCCATGATGTCATTTTTGTTCTTAGAAAACAAAGGGACAAACAACAACCAAAATATATATTTAGGTAATTTGAATAGATTAGTTCCTTAATACTTTCTTTTTAAAAAAATAAAGCAATGGCATTTCCTTATTTTCCATACTTGAAACATTTCTCTTTACTATATATAATTTTCAGATTATAATATGATATATTGATAGCATCTTTAGCCACATGTCTCCTCTACCAATTACAGCTTTCTTTGCCCTTATTGTAAGGCCTTACAAGATGCTTCATATTATTTTCCTTCTGACATAGTTCTTTTTAATGTTTGTATTCTACAGCACAAACCCCACAGGATCACTTTTATTATGGCTCTTAATATATGGACAGATACTTAACACAATGGATAAAGTGCTGGACCTAAATTAGAAAGACCTGAGTTCAATTCAGCATCAAATAGTTTTGAGTGTTTAAGTTAAGGTGAATTAGTTAATCTTTCTTTACCTCCTTTTCTCATCTGTAAAATAACACTTAGCTCCCGGGGTTGTTGTAAAAACTAAATGAGGAAATAATGGTGAAGTACTTATTAGCACAGTTCCTGGCACATAGCAACTTTCCTATAATTGTTCATTGTTACTGTTTTTGGATAATTGTTGTTGTAAATAATTCACATCCCCTGTGTGTATTGCTTCATTCTGAAAGAAGATCAATAATCTATATCCCTGGCTTTTTCACTGAACATGAACAAATTTTCATGTCAGTCTTATTTGACCATTTTCTTCTGATAAAATATATATTTAAATTGTCTTTAAATTTAAATTATAATTAAATTCCACTAAAGTCAAGGGACATTTGCTAAATGTCCACTATGTTCCAGATTCTGTCCTTAGAGCTAGAGTTCAAACAACTAAGTTTAGTACTACAATGGATAAAGTGTGGGAACAGATTGGTGAAGATCTGATTCTAAATCTTATTCTATATATTTACCAATGGTATGACCCTTGACAAGTCACTTCATCTTTGTTGTACTTCACTTTTCTCAAAAAATCAGAGGGTTGGACTTGATGGCCTCCAAGGATCTTTTAAATTCTAAATCTATTATCTTTTGATTAAAAGTGAATCCACTTCTCCCTTCAGGGAACATACATTATACTGAGGATTAGGAGAAAGAGAGAAAACAGGAACAAAACTTGGGTCCTGACCTATTAGTTCATTAATATATGGGATTCTTTGTAAACAAACTCCTTCCTCTAATAAAGATCAACAGCTCATCTGCAACTTTTCAGAGTTAGAAATTTTTCTAGGCCATTAGGATCATTCACATTGGTCATATATCAGATATAGAACGTGAATCTAGGTTTCCAGCACTGAAAAGCTGTTTATATATCCACTATGCCACACTAAATCTTGTGCATTTATATTATATTTACCTCTGCATATATATTTATATTATATTTTGGTATAAATATGTACAAAGTAAGTGCAAACTGCTTATTGGGAGGGGATAAAGAGAGATAGGGCTAACAACTGAGAGTTGTATCTGACATCAAAACCTTTTCCCATTAGACAAAAAAATCCAAACAGATAATTTCTTTGAATTCATCTCAAATGAATCGATAAACTGAATAAGAACTGTCTCTTTTCTTCATTTGCAACTAGCCTATTGACATGAAGAGAATGATCTCAACAACTTCACTGTTACAAGCTTTCTTCAAATAATAGTAATAAAGCTCCTACTGTGTGCAATTAATTCTATTAGACATTGAAGGAAAGTATAATGGTACAAGAGATGCTCTGTCCTTTGAAATAAATAACCACTGTGTTAGGTACGTAGAGAAAGAAAAACAAAAATGGAAAAATCTATGTCTTCACCATTCCTAAATTTCTCTATTCAAAACATTGTTCCCTTAATTTCATTAATTTTGTCTTCCCAAGCTTTTCTGAAGGATTTCCTATGTTCCAGACCTTGAGCCATGCTTGGGGCTATAAGTAATATCAGAAAGGGAATCCAGTCTTCAGGAAGCTTCCAATCTAATAAGTGAAGACAGTGCCTAAAAGGAAGCTGAAAAGGAAATGGAAAGGGGAAAGATGTCACTGATAGGATCTAATGGTAAAAGAAACTAGGAAAATCAAGAACAGAAAACCTGAGAAGAATTGAGTCAGCATGGCTGGTTTTATGTTAGCTTCATTAAATTGAAAATTTCAGGAGGAAAAGACTTCAAAGTCAAAGAGATCTTCCAGTATGAAAAGACTACAAGCATAGAGGAATATTCCAGAATGAAAAGACTGTTGGGTGATGAAGACAACTTCCAGAGGGAGAAAGTTGATAGAAGATAGAGAAAAATATCTGGAGAACCAGGAGTGGGACCAAAGAATTCATTCTCCTTCATGATAGACTAGGGCTTTTTTCTCCTTCCAGAATTCATTTTAGTTCTTGACAGATAATGAGTGCTTAAGAATTTTTCTCATTCACTTATTCATATTATAGCATGGATCAGAAACATCTATACAAATAGGTAAATGCAAAATATAGGTGTAGTAAATGTAAAATATTTTTGGGAAGTGAAAACTTTGATATCTGCTCATAGTTACTATTTACATGTATATCTTCTCATTTCTTCACATTTCCACCCTTATAATTCTTATGAAAAGCAAAAATTCACACAATAGAAAAATATATTTTCCCCTCTTAGTCATTTTTTCCTTGCCTTCTTTTTCCTAACTTGACTTATTTCTGCGATTCCTGCTTTCATCCTGCATTCAAAATTTTCTGCAAAATTTCCATTAGAAGTTGATAGATGGGATTTTAATTTTAATTGAATGTGGAAAGTGGAAAATAACAGCAATAGCAGAGCTTAGCCTGTTTTCCACTCCCCTACCATGCCATCTGTTTGCCACCCAAGTGCCCAACTCAGAGGTAAAATTCTACATTATCTTAATATCCCTTCTCTAAACCAGTTCCTAGACTTCTTAGGAAAAAAAAGTCATTTCCAGCTTAAAAAATGATTTCCAGGTCATGCTCTAGCCTGTTGAGATCTTTTTGAATTCTGATTCATTCACATAGCATTAAAAACCTATCTCTACTTAGTGTGTTCTACAAGGTCAATTATGATATCATCCCGAGCTTTGATCCTAATCATTAAAAAAGGAAGTTAAAAACACAAAACCAATGGAAACCCCTCAGGCATTCAACCAAAGACCTTGCTTTGACTGGATAGTACCCTATTAATGTCTATACTTTAGATGTACTTTATGCATTTAAAAATATAATTTTGGCATAGGAAATATAGGTTTCTCCAGAATTCCAAAGGAGTTCATGAAAAACACAAAAGTTAACAACATGGAGACTTTTATCATGATGGTAACTCTTTTCAAGTATGCAAAGCACTTTTGCATGAATAATTTTATTTGAGCCTCAAATTATCTTCTGAGATAGAAATTATCTCCATTATAAGGATGAGAAGTGAAGTTCAGAGAAAATCATACACATAGGATCTGCATACAAGTCTCTTCTATTTGCTCATCTACCACTATATATGCAACATTGTACAGCCTACTCCTATCTGCAAGTACAAATCTGAAAGCCCTTAGAGACTAATTTTCTTCTTAAACTGTAGCCATTCCTATGGCCTCCCAATTCCAAGATCTTGTTCACCACTTCTTAGAGATCCCTGATACAACCCTTTATTTCACCTAGTTCCTAATGTGCCTAAACACACTAAGGAAAGAGAATAGACTTCTGCATTCTCTCCTAATCTCTTTGCTGTCCATCCTTGAAAAAAGCTCAGAGTCATTGTTTAGATTTTTCTAAGGATTTTGTTTTTTGGCTGCTGCTTACAATTGAGAAACGGATGGTTTTACAATAACAAACAAAAGGAGAAAGTTACAAAGTTCCCAAAAGCTTTAAAAGTTAACTCTGGGCTGCTTAAGTCAAGCACACACTAATTCTGTTTAAGCTGTAATCCAATATATGTTAAACATAGTAAATATATGTTAAATCTAATATATGCATACAAATTTATACAATTATCTTGCTGTACAAGAAAAATAAGACCAAAAAGGGGGAAAAAAAGGAAAAAAAGAAAAGAAAATACAAGCAAACAACAACAAAAAGAGTAAAAATACTATGTTGTGATCCACACTCAGTTCCCATAATTCACTAGCTGGGTGTAGATGGTTCTTTTCATCACAAGATCATTTAAAATGGCTTGAATCATCTCCTAGTTGAAAAGGGCCACGTCCATCAGATCATCATATAATGTTGTTGATGACATGTATAATGATCTCCTGGTTTTGCTTATTTCACTTAGCATCAATTCGTGTAAGCCTCTCTAAAATCATTCTACTGATCATTTCTTCTGGAACAATAATATTCCATACCATTCATGTATCATAACTTATTCAGCCATTCTCCAACTGAGGGGCATCCACTCATTTTCCAGTTTCTTGCCAATATGTAAAGGACTGTTAGAAACATGTTTGCAAATATGGGCCTTTCCTTCTTCTAAGATCTCTTTGGGATATTGGCCCAATAGAAACACTGCTGGATCAAAGGGTATGC
Source organism: Antechinus flavipes (assembly GCF_016432865.1). Taxonomy (NCBI): domain Eukaryota; kingdom Metazoa; phylum Chordata; class Mammalia; order Dasyuromorphia; family Dasyuridae; genus Antechinus; species Antechinus flavipes. The sequence goes on along the minus strand of NC_067401.1, from coordinate 442,307,763 downwards.
ACAATTTGATAACTTTTTGAGCATAGTTCCAAATTGCTCTCTAGAATGTCTAGATCTGTTCACATTTCCATCAACAATGAATTAGTACCCCAGTTTTCCCACATACCCTCCAACATGCATCATTATCTTTTCCTGGCTTCTTAGCCAATCTGAGAGATATGTAGTGGTGTCTCAGAGTTGTCTTAATTTGCTTTTCTCTGATAAATAGTTATTTAGAACACCTTTTCATATGACTAGAAATGGTTTTAATTTCTTCATCTTGAAATTGTCTGTTCATATCCTTTGACTATTTATCAATTGGAGAATGGCTTGAATTCTTATAAATTTGAGTCAATTCTCTATATATTTTAGAAATGAGGTCTCTATCAGAACCTTTGAATGGAAAAACATGTTTTCTCAATTTAATGCATCCCTTCTGATCTTCTCTGCATTAGTTTTGTTTGTACAAAAAAAATTTAACTTAATATAATCAAAATTACCTATCTGCTGTTCAATTATGAGTTCCACTTCTTCATTGGACACAAATTCCTTCCTTTTTCGCAGATCTGAGAAATAAACTATCCTGCATTTTCTAATTTGCTGATATCACTCTTTCTGTCTAAATCATGAACCTGTTTTGACCTTATCTTGATATATGGTGATAGATGTAGGCCAATGCCTAATTGCTTCCATGCTAGTTTCCAATTTTCCCAGCAGTTTTCCTCAAATAGTAAGTTCTTATTGTAAAAGCTGGGGTATTTGGGTTTGTCAAACACTAGATAGCTATAATTATTTAATATGTTATCCTGTGACCTTAATCTATTCCACTGATCGACTATTTATTTCTTAGCCAGTATCAAATGGTTTCGATGACTGCTACTTTATAATAATTTAGTTTTAGGTCTGGTACAACTAGGCCACCTTCATTGGCATTTGAAAAAAAAATAATTCCTCTTGAAATTCTTGACCTTTAGTTCTTTGAGATGAAATTTGTTATTATTTTTCTAGGTCTGTAAAATAATTTCTTTGGAGTTTAATTGGTATGGCACTAAATAAGTAGATTAATTAGGTAGTATTGTAATTTTTATTATATTTGCTCGACCTACCCAAGAGCACTTGATATTTTTCCAACTGATTAGATCTGACTTTGTGTGGAAAGTATTTTGTAGTTGTGTTCATATAGTTCATCACTTTCTCTTGGCAGATAGATTCCCAAATATTTTATACTATCAACACTTATTTTGAATGGAATGTCTTTTGTATCTCTTGCTGCTGTCCTTTGTTGGTAATATATAAAAATGCTAATGATTTATGTGGATTTATTTTGTATCCTGCAGCTTTGCTAAAGTTGTGAATTGTTTCTAATAGTTTTTTGGGTTGATTCTCTAGGATTCACTAAATATACATCATATCAACTGCAAAGAGTCATAATTTGGTTTCTTCATTACCTACTCTAATTCCTTTAATCTCTTTTTCTTTCCTTACTGTTAGGAGTTCAAATTTTGGAGTTCTTGTTCTTCTCAAAACACAGTCGGTTTAGCTTAGGGCCCTCCGAATATCTCCAAATCCAAAGGTTCTGTCCTTCAGCCTCTGCCTCTGCTTTCTTCAGCCTCCAACCAACACAGAGATGGAATGTTTCTCTTGTCTCCTTCTGGGGAGCCCAGCCACCAACTACAGTGGTGTGAGATGAAGATGAATCTGGTTGTCCACTGAACTCTCCACTCGTAGCTTTATCCTCTGAAAGCTCTTTGTCTGCCACCAGCCAGCCAAGTGGAAAAAATGTGTTCTGTCTTGCCTTGCCGCGGAGAGAGGTCTTCTGGCGTAACTCCACTGAAATCCGTCAAAGTGTTCTCTGCACCAGAGTCGCTCCTCTCGAGTCCAGCTGAACTCTCTTCTGCGACCAGCCAGCCAAGAGGAAAATGTATTCTCGAATAGCTCTCTCTCTCCTTATATGGGAATCTTCTGAGAGAATGGGATTATGGGTTTTCTCCCATAGTGCTCTCTGGCCCAAAGAGCTTTAAGGGAGGTGTGAACTCCCTTGGAGTTAGAAAGTTTACTTTGTGAAGCTGGCATACTTGTGAACTCCAATGAGTAAAGGTGTGAACACAAGCCTTGTATTAATTAGTTCTACTTAGTACCTTGTTTCAGGTTCTGGCCAAAATCTTCTTGTAAGATTAGATCAACTCTAATTAGTTAGCAGTTAGTAAGGATTCCAACACCTTACTGCCAAAGAAAACATCTCTAATTCAATATTAAATAGTAATGGTAATAGTGGGCAACCTTATTTTCCTCCTGATTTTACTGGAAATGGTTATAATTTATCCCCATGACATATGATGCTTGCTGGTGGTTTTAAAAAATATGCGACTGTGGAAGAGGAAGGAATTTATGATCAAAGAAGAACTAGAGATCATGATTGATCACAAAATAGCAAACTTTGATTATATCAAATTGAAAAGTTTTTGTACAAACAAAACTAATGCAGACAAGATCAGAAGGGAAGCAATAAACTGGGAAAACATTTTTTACAGTCAAAGATTCTGATAAAGGCCTAATTCCCAAAACATATAGATAAATGACTCAAATTTATAAGAAATCAAGCCATTCTCCAATTGAAAGATGGTCAAAGGATATGAACAGACAATTCTCAGACAAAGAAATGGAAACTATTTCTAGCCATATGAAAAGATACTCCAAGTCATTATTAATCAGAGAAATGCAAATTAAGACAACTCTGAGATACTACTACACACCTGTCAGATTGGCTAGAATGACAGGGAAAGCTAATGCAGAATGTTGGATTGGATGTGGGAAAATAGGGAAACTAATACATTGTTGGTGGAATTATAAATACATTCAACTATTCTGGAGAACAATTTGGAACTATGCTCAAAAAATTATCAAACTGTGCATACCCTTTGATCCAGCAGTGTTACTACTGGGCTTACATCCCAAAGAAATGTTAAAGAAGGGAAAGGGATCTGTATGTGCAAGAATGTTTGTGGCAGCCCTCTTTGTTGTGACTGAGCAGATGCCCATCAATTGGAGAATGGCTGAATAAATTGTGATATATGAATATTATGGAATATTATTGTTCAGTAAGAAATGACCAGCAGGATGATTTCAGAAAGGCCTGGAGAGACTTAAATGAACTGATGCTGAGTGAAATGAGCAGGACCAGGAGATCATTATGTACTTCAACAACAATACTATATGATGATCAATTTGATGGTTGTGGCCATCTCCAACAATGAGATGAACCAAATCAGCTCCAATAGAGCAGTAATGAATTGAACCGACTACACCCAATGAAAGAACTCTGGGAGATGACTATGAACCATTACATAGAAATACCAATCCCTATATTTTTGTCCACCTGCATTTTTGATTTCCTTCAAAGCTAATAGTACACTATTACAAAGTCCGATTCTTTTTGTACAGCAAAATAACTGTTTGGACATGAATACTTATATCTAATTTATACTTTAACATTTAACATGTACTGGTCAACCTGCCATCTGTGGGGGGGATGGGGGGAAGGAGGGGAAAAATTGGAACAAAAGGTCTGGCAATTGTCAATGCTATAAAATTACCCATGCATATAGCTTTTAAATAAATAGCTATGATTAAAAAAATAATAAAAAAGTTTTCATTCATACCCTATGGAATTAATCTTCTTTGACTAAGATTCCTTGATATATGTTGTCTTCCCCTCTTAGAATGTCAAGTCATGGAGAGCAAGGACTATATTTTTTTTCTTCTTTGTATCCCTAGACTTATCTAGTTTCTGACATATAGCAAGTATTTACAAGACACTTATTAAATCATTTTTGTAAAAAAAAAAAAAAAAAAAAGAGTCACAATGAGAATTTTCAATGCTACAACTTTTGCCCATTTCTTTTTATCATGGAATTCTATCTTTTCAGTGTGATGACAGCATTCATTGATTATTTTAATATTTTCACTTAACTGGAAGCACCATGAAGTAGAAATTTCATTGTGGTATCAGGAAATCTGATGTCCAACACTTGGTTGTTGTGTGAATGTGAAATTTCATCTGCCACTTTCTTCACTTTCAAAGAAATAATTTTGACATAAACATAACAAATCTTAATCAAAATCTATGAACTGTGATCCTTGTTCTCACCACACGAACTACCAGGTCAGTTCCATTACTCATCACATATATGTTTTATGATATCTCTTCATTCTTCTTCATCTTAAGTAGTAAGTGGAAGCTACTTTTCGCAGGAGAGCAGAATGTAAAATGAAAGGGTAAGTTCTTTGGAGGTAGGATCATTTTCATTTTATCTTTGTATCCATGAAACTCAGCCTCATGCCTGGTATAGAATATATTCAAAAGATATTTGTTGACTTTAATTTGAGCTAGAATGACAAAAGACTTCCCAAAGTCATTTCCAAAGTCAATATTCTTTCCTGCCTGTTAAATTCCTATTGCACCTTTGATTCCTTGCAATTTTTGTCTTATTAAATAATGGTATTCTGTATTCAGAATCATTTACTATCACATAAGATGTTTTTAATTAAGCAAATGTGATTTAGTAGATAAAGAGGCAGCCCTTGAAACAGGAGAATGGATTCAAGTCTGATCCTCAATACACATCACTTCACCTCTCACTGTTTCAGGTGACTCTTTAAGACTCTAAATTAGAGAGAAATTGTCATATATGTCATTTTGAAAAACTTAAAGAACTATATAATGAATATTATTATTATTATTATTATCAAAGTTTCCTCTCTAGAAATTGCTACAATGGTAAAATTATAATTCAAAGTAAAGGAGGAGCTTACAATTTTATTTTAGAAGGGGAAAAACAACCATTTCATACAATGATGATATAGACAAGTACAACCATCAAGAGAATGAATAAGGGATATGCAAGGAAATATCTGACAATCAGATTGCCAAGAAGAAAACAAAGACACACTTAAATTTTTTGAATCAGCATTATTAACATCTTGGTCATCATTTTCTTAAGTCTAGACAATCAATAAAGTAATAAATCAAACTCTGATTGGTTGTAATTGTCTATTTCTGTTATATAAATGCTCCCACCAAAAATGTAATCACTGGGTGCTTTGAGTCAATCTGAGGCAGCTCCTGAATACTACTATTCACAATTATAGCATCCAATAATTTTATGTCTTTTCTGCTCTTGGTCTGAAAACATTCTATAAGTATGTATTTAGACATAAGCAATTTTTTTAAAAAGATAGAGATATACAAATACAGTAATCAGTAATGTTTGAAATGGAAATTCAACAAAAATGATCAATGATAACTCCCAAGACCAAGTGGGAAATCATACTTCCTTCCTATCCATAGAAATAATGAATGAGACATTACAGTACCCAATATAGCACATGTGATCAGACCTATTTGCTTTTTAGTCAGTTTTGTTTGTCTAGAAGCATAATACAGAATTTCAAAACCTGAAGGCACATTTCAAAAGTGAAAGGGAGATAAAGACTTGGGGATTCCCTAGATTAGCTCACTCTCACTGTTGATCTTGGTTGGAAGAAGATCAGGAGGGTGATTACTGTGACCAGATTTTAAGAAGGCAGTCAGTCTGATCTGGCAAAATAACGTCAATGAGAAAGGTAGAATTTTGGAGAAGGGACAAATATAAACAACATTTTGGAAAAGATATCATGAAGTCATATGTAAATATGACTATAAATGTATGACTTCTGGAAAAGTCCTGAGAGACTATGAATTTAAATCTTATTTTGCAGATGAAGAAGCTGAGGCACAGAGAAATTTAGGGACTTTTCCTAGCATCATGTAAGTGTTAGATTTGATCACAGGATTTCCTTATTCAAAATTCAGTACTTTTTCAACCATTTCATGCTGCAGGCTAAAGATGAAGAACATCCTCCCTTTCTTTGGTGAGCCCCAGTACTTTCAAGGTTAGTTGTTTAAGAGGTAAAGCATTAATTTCTCTTCTCCTAAGCTTTCCACCACCTGTATGATGGCAGGTGCAAAACGTGTATCCTCATGTTTACTTCCTAGGGAATACTACCCAAGCTGATTATAGCTTTTTACTTAACCATGAATATGTGGGGTTTTATTTTATTTTATTTCAATTGGTTTTGTAACAAGGAAGAGTTGTGTGTGTGTGTGTGTGTGTGTGTGTGTGTGTGTGTGTGTGTGAGAGAGAGAGAGAGAGAGACAGAGAGAGAGAGAGAGAGAGAGAGAGAGAGAGAGAGAGAAATAGGATGCATGTGTCTGTATAACAAAATTTTGTGTGGTTATTTATATATAAGGGGAAATGACTGTAACATGTAAAAGTTATAAAAATTAAACTTTTTTTAAAAAGTCAATAAGGTCATTAAAACAAAATCTGAGATTTTCTTCTTCTTTTTTTTTTTCCTTTTCTTCTTTCCATTTAAAAAACTGTATTTTTGGTTACTTAAGAAGCATGTGTTAATTCAATTTGATTCACAGAATCATAGAATTAGATTGAGAAGAGACCTTAGAAGCTCCCAGGACCAACCCTTTCATTTCACTTTTGTGGATACTAGGTCTCAGAGAAGCTGAATGGTTTGCCTAAGGCTGTAGAGTTAATACTCAGACCCAAGTCCAGTCTTCCAGCCCACTACTCAAGATAGTGAGTTACTTTTTAATATTCCGATGCTAAGGGAGGCCTCCTAATGGGATTGAAAATTTCATTGCCATAAAAAAGAGAAGGGAAAAAAAGGAAATATCAAACCTATCTAAGTAATTCCCCTAAAATAATAAAACAATTATAAGACAACATAAAAGCCATATAAAAAGCTGGGTGAAGGGAAGATCAAAGATTCTTGTGTCAGGACAAGATAGAAGGCAAGCTTCAAAATTCAAAGCTTTTGTGAGCTCTAATCATTCCACTTGCATTCATAAAATCTTAAACATTTTCTCTTCTCGTTTTTGATGTATAATATTCAATCAATTGTAATAGAATGTAAGTGCACAGTAGTGGGAATGGGCCCTAAGCATGACATGCTGCCTGTAGGAATGAAAATTGTATTTTCTCACTGAGTATCCCTATGCCTAGTCTAGAGAAAGAGAGGAAGACATATCTCTGTTATTACTGGTTCTTTTTCAGGTTAATTGAAACAGACAGATTGTTCCCCTTGTAGTAACCATTTTGAAGTGAGGGCAATCCCTGGCTGGATCCACTAGTGGGCTGGTATAACTTCCCCAGGCAGGATCATTCTTTTAACATATGGAAACTTTGTTTTATCTATTGGAGATACAGATGATATTTCAAAACTGGCACTTCTTCACATTAAAGCAGGATAAAACAAAGTTCTATGCAATGTAAAAATTTATAGTTAATTTTGATCAAAGGGGTAAAATTGTTATTTTAATTTAACAAATATTTAATGAATATTTAAAAACATCTAATAATTATAACTTATATAACACACTTTTGGGATACTTCTCTAGGGCACATCAGTGACTTCCAGGTTCTAATGTTACTCGTTTGGTCCTTATTTCTAAAACTATATTTTACAAGTCCCCATTGATGTGTTTTTCACAAATTTTCAGCCAACAGAAACAATTAGCTCAAAACTACAACTAAAATGGCAGAATAATAATAGTAGCTATGAAATTATGACAAAAATTTCTGGTGTCCATGAGAAGAGTAGACACAAGCTTAGAGTAGGCTTAAAAAGGTAGTAAAACAATCATTTAGGAAACACATGTGTGGCCAAGGAAATCCATGCCTCTGTCACTGAAACACTTTCAGGTCTTTTTATTTTCATCTTTATTCTTGCTGGGTAAGTATAGCATCTGAGCTGAAGTGATTGTTTCTAAACAAGTTGTTATTAGAATGGACTTAACTCCTGAAGCTATGCCTGAGAGACTGGATGGACTGGTCCACTGGAATTCTGTCTTGTTCCTTGCTGGATAGTCTCCATTACTTCCAATATTAGGCTCAGATGCAACCTTCAAATGAAGTGCTGCTAGGTTCTTTCAGAAAGAGTAGATATTGTGAATCTAGTAGAATTATAAATTTGTCCAATTTATTCTTTCACCTCTGGAGACATTCACCTTCCATGTGGGAGGTAGAAGAGGAAAACCCTCCCAGGAAACTAATGCCTTTTAGGCATATCACTTCTCCCCCCAACAAGTGCTTCATCTAAGTGCTTTGATTTATTCTTCTCAAATACATGTAAAATATATATTTTTTAGAGTTTTGAATTCTAAATTTTATCCTCCTCTTCTTTCATTCCTCCCTTCCTGAGATGGTAAGCAATCTGATATAGATTATGCTTATGTAATAATGTAACATACTTCCAAATTAGTCATTTTGTGTGAGAAGGTTTCAAGAAAGAAAGAAAAAAGGAAAAAAGAAAGAAAGAAAAAAGGAAAGAAGGAAGGAAGGAAGAAAAGAGGAAAGGAAAAAGGAAAGGGAAGGGAAGGGAAGGGTGAGGGAAGAAGGAAGGAAGGCAAAAAAAAAAAAGAAAAAAGAAAGAAAGAAAATAGTATTATTCAGCCTGTATTCAGAAAACATTCATTCTTTTTTTTTTTTTTTTTTTTTTTTTTTTTTTTTTTTTGAGGCTGATAGCATGCTTCATCATGAGATCTTTGGGATTGTCTTGGATAATTTTATTTCTTCCTTCCTTTCTTTTTTCCTTTCATTTTTTTCTCACCTGATATACATGTTCTGATTTTTGTTTCTTACCCTCCACATAAAAGACCTGCTATAAATATTTCTATACAAATAAATAGGTTCTTTTTCCATTTTTCACTTGTTTGGAATATTGACATAGAAGTGATACTGCTGAATCATAGGGTATGCACAATTTTATATTGTGCTTTGGATATAGTTGCAACTTTTCAGAATGGTTGCATCAGTTCACAACTTCACTAATAGTACATGAGTGTTCCAGTTTTCCCTTCAAAATTATCATTATCATTTTTGTCATGTTAATCAATCTGGTGGAAATGAGGCAGTATTTCAGAGTTACTTTAATTTGCATTTCTCTAAATATAGAAATAAATGGACTTTTCCTTAAAATAGTCAGGAGCATATATTTAAAACCATCAGTAAGCATCATATGCAATGGGAAAAACTGGAACCTTTCCCAGTAAGATCTGGAGTGAAGCAAGGTTGTCTACTATCACTATTATTATTCAATATCGTATTAGAAACACTAGCCTCTGCAATAAGAGTCGAGAAAGAGATTAAAGGAATTAGAGTAGGCAATGAGAAAACTAAACTATCACTCTTTGCAAATGATATGATGGTATACCTAGAGAACCCAAGAGATTCTACTAAAAAGCTATTAGAAATATTTCATAACTTTAGCAAAGTAGCAGGATACAAAATAAATCCCTATAAATACTCAGCATTTTTATACATCACCAACAAAATCCAACAGCAAGAGATACAAAGAGAAATTCCATTCAAAATAACTCTCGACAGCATAAAATATTTGGGAATCTATCTACCAAAGAAAAGTCAAGAATTATATGAGCAACATTACCAAAAAAAAAAACAAAAACAAAAAAACAACAACAAAAAAAAAAAAAACAACTTTCCACACAAATAAAGTCAGACTTAAATAATTGGAAAAATATTAAGTGCTCTTGGATAGGCCAAGCGAATATAATTAAGATGACAATACTCCCTAAACTAATCTAATTATTTAGTGCTATACCAATCAGACTTTCTTTTTTTTTTCTTTTTTTTAATTTAATTTTTATTTAATAATTACTTTATATTGACACTCGTTTCTGTTCCAATTTTTTTCCCTCCCTCCCTCCCTCCGCCCCCTCCCCTAGATGGCAAGCAGTCCTTTATATGTTGGATATGTTGCAGTATATCCTAGATACAATATATGTTTGCAGAACTGAACAGTTCTCTTGTTGCATAGGGAGAATTGGATTCAGAAGGTATAAATAACCCGGGAAGAAAAACAAAAATGCAGATAGTTCACATTCGTTTCCCAGTGTTCTTTCTTTGGGTGTAGCTGCTTCTGTCCGTCATTTATCAATTGAAACTCAGGTCTCTTTGTCAAAGAAATCCTCTTCCATCAAAATATGTCCTCATACAATATCGTTGTTGAAGTGTATAATGATCTCCTGGTTCTGCTCATTTCACTTAGCATCAGTTCATGTAAGTCTCGCCAATCCTCTCTGTATTCATCCTGCTGGTAATTTCTTACAGAACAATAATATTCCATAACATTCATATACCACAATTTACCCAGCCATTCTCCAATTGATGGCCATCCATTCATTTTCCAGTTTCTAGCCACTACAAACAGGGCTGCTACAAACATTTTGGCACATACAGGTCCCTTTCCCTTCTTTAGTATTTCTTTGGGATATAAGCCCAATAGAAACACTGCTGGATCAAAGGGTATGCACAGTTTGATAATTTTTTGGGCATAATTCCAGATTGCTCTCCAGAATGGTTGGATTCGTTCACAACTCCACCAACAATGCATTAGTGTCCCAGTTTTCCCGCATCCCCTCCAACATTCATCATTATTTTTTTCTGTCATCTTAGCCAATCTGACAGGTGTGTAGTGGTATCTCAGAGTTGTCTTAATTTGCATTTCTCTGATCAATAATGATTTGGAACACTCTTTCATATGAGTGGTAATAGTTTCAATTTCATCCTCTGAAAATTGTCTGTTCATATCCTTTGACCATTTATCAATTGGAGAATGGCTTGATTTCTTATAAATTTGAGTCAGTTCTCTATATATTTTGGAAATGAGGCCTTTATCAGAACCTTTAACTGTGAAGATGTTTTCCCAGTTTGTTGCTTCCCTTCTAATCTTGTTTGCATTAGTTTTATTTGTACAAAGGCTTTTTAATTTGATGTAATCAAAATTTTCTATTTTGTGATCAGTAATGGTCTCTAGTTCATCTTTGGTCACAAATTTCTTTCTCCTCCACAAGTCTGAGAGATAAACTATTCTATGTTCCTCTAATTAATTTATAATCTCGTTCTTTATGCCTAGGTCATAGATCTTATCTTGGTATATGGTGTTAAGTGTGGGTCCATGCCTAATTTCTGCCATACTAATTTCCAATTATCCCAGCAGTTTTTATCAAATAATGAATTCTTTTCCCAGAAGTTAGGGGCTTTGGGTTTGTCAAACACTAGATTGCTATAGTTGACTATTCTGTCTTGTGAGCCGAGCCTTTTCCACTGATCCACTAATCTATTTCTTAGCCAATACCAAATGGTTTTGGTGATTGCTGCTTTATAATATAATTTTAGATCAGGTACAGCTAGACCACCTCCATTTGATTTTTTTTTCATTAATTCCCTTGAGATACTCGACTTTTTATTGTTCCATATGAATTTTGTTGTTATTTTTTCTAGATCAATAAAATATTTTCTTGGAAGTCTGATTGGTATAGCACTAAATAAATAGATTAGTTTAGGGAGTATTGTCATCTTTATTATGTTCGCTCGGCCGATCCAAGAGCACTTAATATTTTTCCAATTATTTAAGTCTGACTTTATTTGTGTGGAGACTTTTTTATAATTTTGCTCATATAATTCCTGACTTTCCTTTGGTAGATAGATTCCCAAATATTTTATGGTATCAACAGTTATTCTGAATGGAATTTCTCTTTGTATCTCTTGCTGTTGGGTTTTGTTGGTGATGTATAAAAATGCTGAGGATTTATGGGCATTTATTTTGTAGCCAGCTACTTTGCTAAAATTATGAATTATTTCCAATAGCTTTTTAGTAGAATCTCTGGGGTTCTCTAGGTATACCATCATATCATCTGCAAAGAGTGATAGTTTGGTTTCCTCATTGCCTACTCTAATTCCTTTAATATCTTTCTCGACTCTTATTGCCGAAGCTAGTGTTTCTAATACGATATTAAATAATAATGGTGATAGTGGGCAACCTTGCTTCACTCCAGATCTTACTGGGAAAGGTTCCAGTTTTTCCCCATTGCATATGATGCTTACTGATGGTTTTAAATATATGCTCCTGACTATTTTAAGGGAAAGTCCATTTATTCCTATGCTCTCAAGTGTTTTTATTAGGAATGGATGTTGGATTTTATCAAATGCTTTTTCTGCATCTATTGAGATGATCATATGGTTTTTGTTTGTTTGGTTATTGATATAGTCAATTATGCTAATAGTTTTCCTAATATTGAACCAGCCCTGCATTCCTGGTATAAATCTTACTTGGTCATAGTGTATTATCCTGGTGACGATTTTCTGTAATCTTTTTGCTAATATTTTATTTAAGATTTTAGCATCAATATTCATTAGGGAGATTGGTCTATAATTTTCTTTCTCTGTTTTCAGCCTACCTGGTTTAGGTATCAGTACCATGTCTGTGTCATAAAAGGAGTTTGGTAGGACTCCTTCTATCCCTATTTTTTCAAATAGTTTATATAACATTGGAATTAATTGTTCTTTAAATGTTTGGTAGAATTCACATGTAAATCCATCTGGTCCTGGGGATTTTTTCTTAGGGAGTTGATTGATAGTTTGTTCTATTTCTTTTTCTGAGATGGGACTGTTTAGGATATTTACTTCTTCCTCTGTTAGTTTGGGCAAGCTATATTTTTGGAGGTATTTTTCTATTTCATTTAAGTTGTCGAATTTATTGGCATAAAGTTGGGCAAAGTAACTCCTAATTATTGCTCTAATTTCCTCTTCGTTAGTGGTGAGTTCTCCCTTTTCATTTTTAAGACTAACAATTTGATTTTCCTCTCTCCTTTTTTTAATCAGATTTACTAAGAGTTTGTCTATTTTGTTGGTTTTTTCATAGAACCAACTCTTAGTTTTATTAATCAATTCAATAGTTTTTTTACTTTCAATTTTATTGATCTCACCTTTTATTTTTAGAATTTCAAGTTTAGTGTTTGACTGGGGGTTTTTAATTTGTTCCTTTTCTAGCATTTTTAGTTGCAAACCCAATTCATTGACCTTCTCTTTCTCTATTTTATACAAATAGGCCTCTAGAGATATGAAATTTCCCCTTATTACCGCTTTGGCTGCATCCCATACATTTTGGTATGATGTCTCATTATTATCGTTTTCTTGGGTGAAGTTATTAATTATGTCTATGATTTGCTGTTTCACCCAATCATTCTTTAGTATGAGATTATTTAGTTTCCAATTATTTTTTGGTCTACTTCCCCCTGGTTTTTTGTTGAATGTAATTTTCATTGCATCATGGTCTGAAAAGGATGCATTTACTATTTCTGCCTTACTGCATTTGAGTTTGAGGTTTTTATGTCCTAATATATGGTCAATTTTTGTATAGGTTCCATGAACTGCTGAAAAGAAAGTGTATTCCTGTCTGTCTCCATTACATTTTCTCCAGAGATCTATCATATCTAACTTTTCTAGTATTCTATTTACCTCTTTGACTTCTTTCTTATTTATTTTGTGGTTTGATTTATCTAATTCTGAGAGTGCAAGGTTAAGATCTCCCACTATTATAGTTTTACTGTCTATTTCTTCTTGCAGCTCTCTTAGTTTCTCTTTTAAGAATTTAGATGCTACCCCACTTGGTGCATATATGTTTAATATAGATAGTGCTTCATTATCCATGCTACCCTTTAGCAAGATATAGTGCCCTTCTTATCTCTTTTAATTAGATCAATTTTTGCTTTAGCTTGATCTGAGATCAGGATGGCTACCCCTGCTTTTTTGACTTCACCTGAAGCATAGTAGATTTTGCTCCAACCTTTTACCTTTAACCTGCATGTATCTCCCCACTTCAGGTGTGTTTCCTGTAAACAACATATTGTAGGATTCTGGCTTTTAATCCATTCTGCTAACCGCTTCCTCTTTATGGGGGAGTTTACCCCGTTCACGTTTATGGTTAGAATGACCAATTCTGTATTACTTGCCATCTTGTTAACCCCGGTTTATGCTTTTCTCCCTTCTTTCCCCTTTCCCCCCCTTCCCAGTATTAAGCTTGTGAGCACCACTTGCTTCTCACAGCCCTCCCTTTTTAGTATCCCTCCCCCCGCCTTAGAGTTCCTCCCCCTATCTTACCCCTTTCCCTCCCAGTTCCCGTATTCCCTTCCGCTTAGCTTATTCCTTCCCTTTTCACTTTTCCCTTTTCACTTTTCAATGAGGTGGGAGAAGTTTCACCATAGATTGAATATGTCTTAAGATTTTTCACTTAAAGCCAATTCTGAAGGCAGTAAGATACCCACTATATTCATCCCCCTCCATTCTTTCTCTCAAATATAATAGGTTTCCTATGCCTCTTCATGAGATGTACTACCCCCACTTTACCCTTTTTCTGGTACAATGTCCTTTCCACATCAATTTCTAGAACAAGGTATACATGTATTCTTTATACATCTATATAGTCAAAATATAGTTCCCAAGATTAATCTTTACCTTTTTAGATTTCTCTTGAGTTCTATATTTGTAGATCAAACTTTTTGTTAAGTTCTGGTTTTTTCATCAGAAATAGATGAAATTCGCTTACTTCGTTGAATGTCCATCTTCTTCCCTGGAAAAAGATGCTCATTCTCGCTGGGTAAGTTATTTTTGGTTGCATACCAAGTTCCTTAGCCTTTTGGAATATCATATTCCAGGCCCTTCGATCTTTTAATGTGGATGCTGCCAGATCCTGGGTGATCCTTATTGTGGCTCCTTGATACTTGAATTGGGTTTTTCTAGCCGCTTGCAATATTTTTTCCTTCATCTGAGGGTTCTGGCATTTGGCCACTATATTCCTTGGCGTTTTGATTTTAGGATCCCTTTCAGTGGGTGATCAATGAATCCTTTCAATGTTTATTTTTTCCTCTGTTCCTATGACTTCTGGGCAGTTCTCTTTGATAATTTCCTGGAAAATAGTGTCCAGGCTCTTTTTTTCATCATGTTTTTCTGGAAGTCCAATGATTCTCAGATTGTCTCTCCTGGATCTGTTTTCCAGGTCTGTTGTCTTCCCCAGAAGGTATTTCACATTTTTCTCCATTGTTTGATTTTTTTGGATTTGCTTGACTGATTCTTCTTGTCTCCTCAAGTCATTCAATTCCACTTGCTCAATTCTGATTTTCAGTGAAGTATTTTCTTCACTCACTTTTTAAAAATCTTTTTCTAATTGTCCAATTGAGTTCTTTTGTTCTGTGGAATTTTTTTCCATTTCGCCAATTTTGTTTTTTAGAGAGCTGTTTTCTGTTTCCAGTTCACTAATCCTATTTTTCAAGGATTTTACTTCTTTATCCACTCTCTCTTTAACTTTCTCCAGGCTCTTTTGCCAAGCCTCCCTCTCTTTTTCCCAAGCCTCACTCTGCTTTCCCCATTTTTCTTCTAGCTCCCTTGTGAGAGCCTTTTTAATCACTTCTATGAGGTTCATCTGTGCTGAGGAACAGATGATCTCCTCCTTTGGGGATTCACCTGGGGACTGTCTGCTTTTAGTCTCCTCAGGATTTAGAGTCTGCTCTCTATCTGTATAGAAGCTGTCAAGGGTTAAAGTCCTCTTCAGCTTCTTGCTCATTCTGTCTAATAATCAAAGACAAACTACCAAAGAAAAACAGAAAAAACTGGAGTCTTTCTTTTGGGGGGGGGGGGGGGGCTGGGTGTGTTATCGAGCTTCCTCTACAGACTGCAGGAGGCAGCAGTGAGGCACTAGCAGGACTGTGTTGCACGTGCGCTCTGAGATCCCAGAGCGTGCTGAGTCACTGTGGGGGGGAAAGGGAGGGGCGGACAGGTCCCAAGAGACTCCAGCTGTTTGGGGTTGTATTCTTCAGCCCCGGTGTTTTTAGCTTCTCTGCTGGGCTGTTGACTTGCTGCCGGAGCAAAGTATCCAAACCTGTAGCGAAGCTCTCCCCACAGAGACGGCTGCGATCACTCCCCACCTCCTCTCCAGTCTCCTCCTGTGCTCTCACTGCCGCTGCCCTCAGTCTGCGCCCGATCTAAAACCGTCCCAGCCCTCCAGTAAAGACAGACCTTTCTTGGCGGATCTCAAGGATGGCTTCTCTTGGTAACTATATGTGGTTTTTTTTCAGTCAAGCATTAATTCAGAGGCTTGTAATGAAGTGGATAGTGAGAGAAAGCGTGGAGCTTATGCAGCAGTGAGCCTCCTCTCCGCTATCTTAACCGGAAGTTCCCCCAATCAGACTTTCAAGGAAACATTTTAATGACCTAGAAAAAAATAACAACAAAATTCATATGGAAAAATAAAAGGTTGAGAATCTCAAGGGAATTAATGAAAAAAAAAATCAAATGAAGTTGGCCTAGCTGTATCTGATCTAAAACTATATTATAAAGCAGCAGTCACCAAAACCATTTGATATTGACTAAGAAATAGATTAGTTGATCAGTGGAAATAGGTTAGGTTCACAAGATAGAATAGTCAACTATAGCAATCTAGTGTTTGACAAACCCAAAGATCCTAACTTTTGGAATAAGTATTCATTATTTGCTAAAAACTGCTAGGATAACTGGAAATTAATATGGCAGAAATTAAGCATGGACACACATTTAACACCATATGCCAAGATAAAATCAAAAATGGGTCTATGATTTAGGCATAAAGAACGAGATTATAAATAAGTTAGAGGAACATAGGATCTCTTAGACTTGTGGAGGAGAAAGGAATTTGTGACCAAAGATGAACTAGAGACCATTACTGACCACAAAATAGAAAATTTTGATTATATCAAATTAAAAAGCCTTAGTACAAACAAAACTAATGCAAACAAGATTAGAAGGGAAGCAACAAACTGGGAAAACATCTTCATAGTTAAAGGTTCTGATAAAGGCCTCATTTCCAAAATATATAGAGAATTAACTCTAATTTATAAGAAATCAAGCCATTCTCCAATTGATAAATGGTCAAAGGATATGAACAAACAATTTTCAGATGATGAAATTGAAACTATTTCTACTCATATGAAAGAGTGTTCCAAATCACTATTGATCAGAGAAATGCAAATTAAGACAACTCTGAGATACCACTACACACCTGTCAGATTGGCTAAGATGACAGAAAAAAATAATGATGAATGTTGGAGTGGATGCGGGAAAACTGGGACACTGATGCATTGTTGATGGAGTTGTGAACGAATCCAACCATTCTGGAGAGCAGTTTGGAACTATGCTGAAAAAGTTATCAAACAGTGCATACCCTTTGATCCAGCAGTGTTACTTCTGGGCTTATATCCCAAAGATATACTAAAGAAGGGAAAGGACCTGTATGTGCCAAAATGTTTGTAGCAGCCCTGTTTGTAGTGGCTAGAAACTGGAAAATGAATGGATGCCCATCATTTGGAGAATGGCTGGGTAAATTGTGGTATATGAATGTTATGGAATATTATTGTTCTGTAAGAAATGACCAGCAGGATAAATACAGAGAGGACTGGTGAGACTTACATGAACTGATGCTAAGTGAAATCAGCAGAACCAGGAGATCATTATACACTTCGACAACGATATTGTATGAGGATGTATTCTGATGGAAGTGGATTTCTTTGACAAAGAGACCTAACTGAGTTTCAATTGATAAATGACGGACAGAAGCAGCTACACCCAAAGAAAGAACACTGGGAAACGAATGTGAACTATCTGCATTTTTGTTTTTCTTCCCGGGTTATTTATACCTTCTGAATCCAATTCTCCCTGTGCAACAAGAGAACTGTTCAGTTCTGCAAACATATATTGTATCTAGGATATACTGCAACATATTCAACATATATAGGACTGCTTGCCATCTAGGGGAGGGGGTGGAGGGAGGGAGGGGAAAAATCGGAACAGAAATGAGTGCAAGGGATAATGTTGTAAAAAAATTACCCTGGCATGGATTCTATCAATATAAAGTAATTATTAAATAAAAATTAAAAAAAAAGAAAAAAAAAGAAATGACCAGCAGGATGAATACAAAGAAGCTTGGAGAGACTTACATGAATTGATGCTAAGTGAAATGAGCAGAACCAGGATATCATTATATACTTCAACAATGATACTGTATGAAGATGTATTCTGATGGTAGTGGATTTCTTTGACAAAGAGCCCTAACTCAGTTTCAACTGATCAATGATGAACAGAAGCAGCTACACCCAAAGAAAGAACACTGGGAAATGAATGTAAACTATTTGCATTTTTGTTTTTCTTCTCGGGTTATTTTTACCTTCTGGATCCAATTCTCCCTATGCAACAAGAGAACTGTTTGGTTCTGCACACATGTATTTTATCTAGGATATACTGCAACATATTTAACATATATAGGACTGCTTGCCATCTAGGGGAGGGGGTGAAGGGAGGGAGAGGAAAAATTGGAACAGAAGTGAGTACAGGGGATAATGTTGTAAAAAATTACCCTGGCATGGGTTCTGTCAATAAAAAGATTTTATATATATATATATATATATATATATATATATATAAAGAACAATCATTTGTAAATAATAATAAAAATAAATTATTGTTATCATTATAAAAATTGTATTTCTATAGTCAATAGTACATTTCATCTTTTTGACAATTTTTTCCAGATATTTGGATAGATCTCTGATGAGAGATTTACCTAACTTATGATGATGATCTATCATATTTCACAAATCATCATCTCTGCACCAAAGTAGCCCACAAACATACAATAAACTCATATGCTCATCAGTATTGAGCAATCACAAATAATATTGGAGTTAGAGATCATAGTGTTATTTTGTTTTTGAATCAAAATTGCCCCTATTGCTCTAACCAATTAGGCAAAGAAAAGATAAGAAGAAATCTGTGCTCCAGAGAAAATTATTTTATTCCTGTTGATTGAGCAGCTGTCTCCCTGACCTTTTTGTATGCAAATGAGTTACTCATATCCTTTATAAGATGCAAAATGATCCATTGAAATATAAAAGTCTCACACTTTATTTGGTACAAAAGTAATCTGAATGAAATTTCTCCTTTCATCTCATTGTTTCTGTTGTTTGTCCCTTAAATCTTGCAAAATTTTCCAAAGTCTGAAAGGGGCAGACATTTATACTGCCACTTATGTGTTGGACAATTGATAAAACCCTTTACATTATCACATTTGAACCCCGTAACAACGTTAGAGTATATTACAGGAAATATTCTATCCTGGCTCTTTTTTTGGTCATGAATTTCAGGTAGTCCAATAAGTAAGTCTTAAAATAGTTCCCCTTGATCTGTTTTCTGGGACAATGGTTTTTTTTATGAGATACTTTACATTATCATCCAGTTACTGAGACTTTTAATTCTGTTCTAGTATTTCTTTTTTTTCCCCAATCTCCATAGAATGAATTAACTAATTTTGACAATTTTAATTGTTAGGGAGTCTGTTATTTGGATGAAGTTTTGATACTCTTAAACTACTAAGCTGTTAATTCACTTTCTGTTTCTCCTCTTCAATTGCCATTTCTTTTCAAATTATTTTCTTCATCTGTTTCATTTTATTTATAATTCAGCCTTCAAAGGGAAATTTTTGTTTTATTTCTTCTAGTAATTCAAATTGATATTATAGGAAAGATTTGTTTTCTTTTGTAACTTTCTTTAGTGGATGTTTGTACTTCCTTTTCTACTTCAATAATTCTTCAATGAATTTTTGTGCCTCTTTTGCCATTTGGCCAATTCTGTTTTTAAGGGCCTTATTTGCCTCAATGTTTTCTGCCTCTTTTAACAAGCTATTGACTTTCCTTTTCATGAGTTTCTTGTATCACTCTATTTTTCTTCTTATTTGCTCATCTATTTCTTTTATTTGATTTTACAAATTGTTTTTGAGTGCTTCCTAGTCTCTTTTTTCATTCTGAGACCATTTCACATTTTTCTTTTCATCCTTTGGATGTAGAAGTTTGACTTTGTTCTCTCTCTCTCTCTCTCTCTCTCTCTCTCTCTCTCTCTCTCTTTCTTTCTCTCTCTCTCTCTCATTTTCTCCCCCCTCTCTCTTTTACTCTCTCTCTCTCTTTCTCTCTCACTCTCTCCCCCCTCTCTCTTTTACTCTCTCTCTCTCTCTTTTTAATTTGTATTTTGATCTTCTCTGTCACCATAGTTACTTTTTATTGCCAGGTTATTTTTCATTGTTTGCTCAATTTTTCAGACCATTTGTTGACTTTTAACTATATGTTAAAATCGTGCTCTATTCCTGGGGTGAAGGGGACCCTGTCTTAAGTTTCAGTGTTGTTTTCAGAGCTTGGTGTGATGGATAGCTTTTAGTTTTCAATTCTTTTAACATGGTGTCATCTAAAAAGAGGTGTGCTCACTGCTTTCCTGGCCTGTGCTCTGATTCATGAGTAGCTATATGCACTCTTTTTCAGCCTGGGAATGTAACGGGGTTGTTGCTTCCCTATGATCATGAGTTCTAGAGTGCTAGTACTCCTCTTTATTTTGTTGCCCACAAGGGCAACCCAGATTCTTTTATGGGTAATGAAACAGAGTCCTGTACCCATTGCCAGAAAAGGGACTCTTGTAATCTCTTTCTGACCAGTTGTTCAACCCTCTTACCATCTGTGACCTGAGAGCTCTGGGAGCCACTCTTGCCAATTCAGTAACTCCCAAGGCTTGCTGCTGTCTTTTCAGGGCACTGAGCTATGCTACTTTCACCCAGGTGTGAAGGACCTTTCCTGCCAAATTTCTAAATTCTCTTGGCCTGGAAAATTATTTCACTCACTCTTCTATGGATTCTACTATGTTAGAAATTACTTCGGGACGTTATTTTTAAAATTTTAGGAGAGATATTTGGGAAAGCTTCAACAAGTCCCTCTCTTGGTTCCGCCATCTTGATTCTGATCCTGTTAGTTGATTTTTATGCCAATTTCGTATATCACAAGTTAATTGTTAGTTCCTTGAGTATAAGAATTTGTTTTTATTTTGTCTTTTTTAACCAACAACGTATAATAATGATCACTTAACAATAAGTACTTACCTAATAACTGTGTTGAATTTTACTGCAAAAACATGAGAAGAAATATGGAATTAAGTTAAAGGAAAGATAGGAATTTAAAAAAAAATCTTAATGTAGGACAAATATGAGGGTGCCTATCTTTTTTTGGGAAATGAACAGGAGATAAAAGAAGCATTAAAAATAATTAAATCTAGTTTCAAGTGTCAGGTGTCTTGAATAATAAAGAAAGATCTGGTAATTTATTGACTTTCAATATGGTGATTGACATTGGGAAGGAAAAATGTAGGCATTGAAACTTGCACAGTGATAGGCTGAATTTAGGGCTTAGAAAATTAAGTTCCTGAAGAAAAGTAAAGTTGCTGCTTTGGGTTGCATTATGGAAGAAGTATGATAAGACCCAGCTATCAGGAAGTATCAGATTAGAATCAATTACAAGGCACTTATTTTGTTAGTTCAGATATATACCACATCCTGGGACAGGGCTATACTATGCAGGGGTGGTTCAATGGCCCCAGCTGTAAAATTTTTGGGATTCAGGGCTAGGGGACTTGGAAGATCAATACACCATGTGTCATCATACAAGATAAATCAGTTGTTATTCCTTATATTTCAGAGTTTGCTACAACCACAACTAAAACTTTCCAAGGAAAACAAATGTAAATTAATATTTAACAAATGTTGTCTTCATAAACAATAGATTATTTTTAAAATGTTACTACACTTCCAGGATCCCCTATGGGCTTTCACCAGCACATCCTCATTGCATTAATCTCTGGAAGGAAGGAGAATGTTATTAAGCAGTAGTGTCAACATGTCAAAACCTTTCTCCTGGGAGCAATGCAAAATAACTAGCATTTTTCCCCTTTAGGGAACATTTTGGTCCCATTATCTTGTATGTCTAAAGAAGTGAATGTTACTTAGAGTGATGATGATTCTATTTTTAATCTCTCCCCTTTTCACCTGTCTTCTTCTCCCCATATTCCTCCTTCTTTCTTTTTTTTTTCCTCTTTATATTAGCAACTTTGGCAAAAATATTTAGGAATTTCTTGGGAATCCCAAACCAATAAAATTACTTAACTTCTTCATTTATTTGAGGGAATTGCTGGGTGAGAAATAGGGTTGATGGCAGTGCCATGCTCCAAAGATCTTAAGAGAGACTTGCAATAAATCACCAGAACTCCCCATCATTCCCCTTTTCTATTTGAATTCAACAGAAGTTAACATACATGTCTGATATGTTTAAAGTGATGGATTATTTTATTATTATGTTTATTATTATTGTTGACTAGTTTCTAGGCTCAGGGTTCACAAAAAAGTAGGACAGATTTTGTTGAATTTTTTTTTTGGGGGGGGTAACTAGGTCACTCTATCTTTTCCAGATAAAAAGTATAATACTCACATGTCAATTCTGATTTTAATTTGCATAGAAACCCTTACAAATTTTGTATTTGATGTGGGCCAGCAAATCCCTTCACATTAGGCTTCTTAGTGACTCCTTTTTCCTAATGGCTCACCAGTCATAATGCAGACACCTAAATGACCTCGAGCCCTACAATTTTGAACATATAAGCTCAGTGATCCATGAATTTCAACCTCCTTCTCAGCTGAAACTAGACATATACCACCACACCCTATATCCAATTTCCTTGAGTGATTTACTGAGTTTCTGGATAAACCACACATCTTTTTTGGTCCATGCAAGAAATCAAAATTTTCAGTGTCAGCAAGATAATCCCAGGCAGTGTTGGATCAAGGCAGTAGTCAGGAAGACCTGGGTTTCTGTGTTATCCTAGACAAGTCACAATATAGTCACAATGGAAAGAACATTGGATTTGGAGTCTAGACAACATAGTTCTGAATCTTGCCCCCCAAATGCAAATGCTGTGCAGCACTGGGCAAATCACTGAATCTTGATAATCTAGTTTTCTCATCTATAAAATATATCTTCTTATAAAACATGCCTCACAGATAATTATGAAAGACATGTTTAGAAAGATTTTTGCATATATAAAAGCCTTATATAAGTGACAACTATCTTTGTCATAACCTCACATTTCTCCAGTGGAGGAGAGATAGGGATGAGGATAGTATATTCTAGAATTAAAAAGCCATCAAAAGGGCAGTTAGTTGGTATAGTGGATAGAACACCAGCCCTGAAATCAGGAGGAGCTGTGTTGAAATTTGATCTCAGACACTTAACACTTCTTGGCTGTGTGACCCTGGGCAAATTGCTTAATCCTAATTGCCTCAGCAAAAAAAAAAAAAAAAAAAAAAACCAGACAAACCAGCCAACAAACAAAAACTATTAAGAATATATATTTGAAGACAGTTGGAAGTACAGTTAATTGTATGTTGGGCCTGAGGTGAGAAAGTCCTGTGTTCAAAATTGGCCCCAGATTTCCGTCATGTGACTGTGGGCAAATCATTTAATCTCTGTGTGATTCAGTTTACTCCACTGTAAAATGAGGATAATAGTAGTATCTACCTCAAAGAGTTGCTGTGAATATCAAATGAAATAATAATTGTAAGCACTTATCATAGTGCCTGCCAGATAATATGTGATATATAAATGTTTGTTCCCTTTTCTTATATTCGTATAAAATAAAATAATGGCCTATTTCTTTAAAAATAATAAATATTCCAGGAACTTTCTCTCTTTCTCCCCTGAGCTCTTTTAATTGATTAATCAATACACATTTAACTTTGTACCTGATACATATATGAAGAGCAAGCTGGAAATAGAAGGAAGATGCTTGGAAAAAAAAAACAAAAAAACAAAACTTCTTAAAGAAGGTGGAATTTTATCTGAGATTAGAAGAAAGCCAGGGATGCCAGGAAATGAAGATATATAACAGAGGAGAACCATTCTAGTCATAAGGAATAGCTGCTGAAAATACTTAAGAATCAGAAGATAAGAGTGTCTGAAGTAAGGCATGCCCTATGCATAAGACAAAGAAGGGGGAAAAAAGTTCATAAAGACTATTCAATAAAGTGCACAACATCACTACCACCACCATTACTATTACTACTCCTGCTACTACTATTACTATTATTACTACTACTACTACTAGTAGTGTTATTCAATACTACTACTGCTACTGTTACTATTATTCCCACTACTCCATTCATTAGTACCACCTCCACTACCACTACTACTATTATTGCAATTACTATATTACTACCATGACCACCACTACCACAATTACCACCACCATCATAACTCATCCTCCTCTTCTCCCGATTACTACTGATACCACTATTACTATTATTGCTACTATTAGTGGTGATAGTGTTATTCAGTACTATTACTGCTACCATTATTACAACTACTACTATTATTATTGCAATGACTATATTACTACCATGACTACCACTGCCACCATTACTACCATCATAACTCCTCCTCCTCTCCCAATTACTACTGATACTATTATTGCTGCTACTACTAGTGATAGTGTTACTTTACTATTACTACTACTATTACTATTATTGCAATTCCTATATTACTACCATCATTACCACCACCACTATCATAACTCCTTCTCCTCCTCTCCCAAAGTACTGACAGTACTAATACTATTATTACTGTTATTATTAATGATACTGTTATTCAGTACTATTACTGCTACCACTACTAGTACTACTATTTACTTTTCTATAAAATAAGTGGTTATACTTATGATTACCATATGATACAGAAGGCATACATTGTGATTAACAATAACAATAATAATAAGATTAACCTCTTGAGAGGAGGGATTAGTAGAGAAAGTTAGATTAGGAAGCCTGAAAAACAGGAGTCACTAGCTTCTTTACAATCAAAATGTAATTGCTATTGTCAAAGGAAAGGGCAAGGCAGCAAGACCTGGGAAGGCCATTTCTCTTCTCTCCCTCTGTCTTTGTCTCTTACTGTCTTTCTATCTCTGTCACTGTCTCTGTCTTTCTCTCTGTCTGTCTGTCTCTGTCTCTCTGTCTCTCTCTGTCTCTTCTGTCTGTCTGATCTTGCTGCTACCTAACAGCTGTTTTGCTCTCTTAATTCCCTATGAATTAACATAGGGAGTCAAAACCCACACCCTGAGAAATACTGAGCAATTTTTAAATTATTAAACCAATAAGTTTTAAATCATTGTGAAGACTGTGGAAAAATGCTGTCTGCAGAAAACTAGGATAAATGTTGGAATCTGGTGCTCTACCCTCCTTCCTGACCTTCTCCCTTGAGTCTTGGTGGTTGCCTGAGCCAAGAGGCAATATTAATCCTAAGAATTCCTTATTTCTCTTATGGTGTAAGACATGGGAAGAAGAGAAATCCTTAACCACAGGTTTAGATTAAATGCTGATCTTTGCAGGCTGTATAGGAAAATCTATTTAGATATCCAGAAAGTGGAGTTGGCTGTATAGCTAACTGGGCTTGAGTTTTGGAGGTTTTTGATCATTGGATGCTCTAGTAATATGTTGTGTTTTTGCTGGGCACTCCGATAGTTACATCCCTAAAGGGACTATGCGTAATCTATAGACAACTCTACTTTGTCTCCTTTCCCAATCTCCCAGAACCTCCTTAACTCAATATTCATAAAGTAGATGTTTGTAATATTGTTGCTCAGTAAGAAAACATTGACATATTACACTAAATATTTGCCCACTGATTGTAAATGACTTGGATTTAAACAACATCTGACTTGCAACACATTTTTGAAAAGAACAATGCACATTTGAATGTCTCCTAAAGTAAGAATAACTGGCCTCACTATCCCAGAGGGACACTGGCTATACTCTCTCCAACGTCCTAGAGATATCCCTACAACTTGAAACCTCCAAGCTCAATTCACCAGATTCAGCTCTTCATCCCTTCTCTTGCTGTCTTTCCTGTCTGGCTTTACATTTGTCTTATCACATTTTGTTGAATTTTTTTTTTCCTAGGGACTAAAAATAATACTTTCTAACTATCTTTTATTTGGAAGATTTCAGTACATATGATAATTTCTAGCCTTTGATTCAATCATGAGTTACATTTAATTTTATATAAATTATTGGTTAATAATACTTAGCATTTATATCTCAATTTTCATGTTTATAATCCTTTTCCCTTTCCATCTCAACCACCTCCTTAAATAAACAAAAGAATCAAATACTCATCTACAGTTTATATGTAAGGAAACTGAGGCACAGATGATTTCTAAATGCATCCAAGGCCATGTCATGAGGGACTTGGAACATTTGGAATAAAGTTTCCCTTGAGCCTTGAGTTTCCAAGCTGTTATTGAATTATTGTACTGAATAGTCTTACATATTGGGAGTAGCAGAGGAAAGGGAACTACATATTCACAGTCTCCATCAAGTTCCTTTGTGCCCTATGGGAACATTTGTATGCATTTCCAAATGGCATAAAACAAGTGATTTAAAGTTTGAATTTTTTTTTTTTTTGATGCAAGGAGCTTAAAAGCTCTTTTTTCTTCTACCAATTCATATTTTATACTTCTTATCAGCATATGTTTGGGAGCTCAATTCCTAAACACAAGTGTGGTTTTCATGTCAGTTCCCCTAAAGACTTGCACAATGGATTTCATATGCAACCCAGAGAAAATATGTCAAGTAATCTATTGGAATTTCTTCCTTTATCAGAGCTTACTGGTTTGAGATGGGACTTGGATCAGAACTGCTTGCAAAAAAAAAAAAATCAAAGCATAAAGGAAAATGGCAAATATTTGAGGAAATGAAATGAAAAAGGAAGTAACAGATTGATGGATATAACATTTTTAAGTGAAAAGGGGAGAGGTACCTACAAACATATGGACTTACCATATACAACCTTAAAAGTGTCACATGAAGAAAAATGTATAATTTCAATGACTTTTGAAGCATTACTGTGAAATCTTAAGGCATGAGAGAAGTGTTTTTCAATTTTGCTGTAATGGATTAGATGCAAGATTTTTTTATATCAAGAATGCATCTTTCCCTCCCTTTTCTTTGAGAAAATATTTGTGTTGTGGCCAATGAGAGTTAATTTTTTTTTTTTTTCTTAGAGGACTACTAAACTCCCAGATGAATTTGCATATTATTCAATGTAGGAGATGGATTTGTGGAAGGAGTGAATCTAGTAATATACTGTTTTAAATGTCCATATTTATGTCCAGCCAAAAATGGGATAATGTGGGAGGTGAGAACAAAGGGTACAAGCCAGACTGATTTCCGATTAATTCTCATCATATGCATTTACTTTCTAGTAAGGATAGTCTACTTTTTGTTCCCTATAGATTTAATTCCATCTCCTGCATATGTTTGCCAAAGCTGTCATGTATTTGTAGCATGATTTGCTCTTTCCCTCCTTAACAGATACTTTTTGGAATTCCTAGCTCCCTTCAATGTTTATGTCTTGACACACCATAATAGCTAATATTCATTTCAAATGTGAATTAAATTTAAATGCATTTCAATTTTCAAATAAATTTAAATTCTATTTTAAAAATAAATAAATAAATATATATATATTATATATATATATATATATATATATATATATATGTATGTGTATGTATGTGGCTATGGAAATAATATAAATAAACAATAGAAATATAGAAATACACACAAAAGATACATATAAATGTGCATTTATATATAAAGTATATGTTATAATATGTAATATAATAATTATATATTTATGAACAAATGTGATATTTGTAATGCTCATTACTGTACCTGATACATAGTACATTCAATGTTAATTATTATTGATATTACTATTGTTATTCCACATAGACATATTTTATATATTCACTTATACATTATATTCTTATGTATACATATATAAATATATGTGTATATATGTTAGTGTGTTTATATGTTTTTATATGTCTTTATAAATGTTGTTTCATACCTTCATCTCTATCTTACTAACGCTCAAGAGCTTAACTATTTCATTTTAATCTATGTATCCCTATCATTGAATGAGATTCCACCCAATGAATGTATCAGAGTAACTAAAATTAGCAATGCTCTTCTCTCAAAGTAAAAATAATTTTTTAAAGTAGAAAGCATTGTAGTATCAAGGAAAAAATATGGAAAGTTTTAAGTTCTGTCAAGCTCCAGCCTTGGGATCAATCCAAAGGAGACAGAATGTTAATACAGCAATTCATGTCTTCAAGAATCAGAAGCTACCATTCTTCACATCAAAGTTACTCTTGTGGAATAGGGAGGCTTGAAGAGGATGGCCTGCATGAAGTTTCAATTCAGGCATCTGTACTGCAGACTCTGGAGCCCACATACAACTAGCAATGATATTAAATTAAAAAAAAAATCAGAGACTTTCCACTTCGAGTAAAATAAAGCAGATCATACCATTTTTTCTTATTGCTTTCTTCCTTATATTATTTTTTCTTAGCCATGGTTTTAGTTATCACTATGCCTTCTCACAGGTACATGCCAGCCCAGCTGGCTAATCCCATGATGTGGTCCCTAAAGCTATATTATAAGCATCCAATGAAATCAGTTCCTGGAAAATAGAATTCAAAGGAAACTTCACTACATCTACACAGCCCTTACTATAATATTACAAATTACTATGAATGAGTTCACTAGCTCTCTCTTGAATTTAGTTTATATAGAGCAATTGACAAATCATTCTCTTCAGAGAACTTTACAACTACTATTTCACAATCACTAATGCAGTAGTTCACAGTTAGTTTGTGGCAATACTTGTACTTGTATCTTATGACCCAGAACAACACTCATCTAATATTTTCCTAGGATAGTTGGCCACTTCACAAAAGGGATCAAAACCTTAATAAAATTTTATTTTATTTAGTTGATATCCATGATTATAGTCCTTATAGACATTACACTTATTTTTTTCTAAAACTAATAGATAGCCTAATTGACTTTCTATCTGAACATTTAAATATTTGGATTTTTCATGTTTAGAAAGTAATATACAATTATGGAATCAGAATGATAGAGTACAAAGAAATCTATCTTCAATTTAATTCAATAAGCATTTATTAAGAACCCAGAAGGAGTCAGGAACTTCACTGAATTCTTTGGTTACAAAAGAAAAAGGAAAAAAAAAAAGAAAAAAGAAAGTCAGATCCTTCCCTCTAATATAATACAAAATACAAAAAAAAAACAACAAAAAAAAAAAACAGATAATACAAAAAAAGGAAACTAAAAAGGAGAGTATTGGGATGTTGTACTTAGATTTGGGCCATGATATTTTATGGAGTTGAAACCAAACCGAATTGCTGGTGGAAAAAGTCACTTTGATACTAAATAGAAGCACTACGATTTGAACCTCAATCCTCTGACTATACCACATTATCCTTGAAGAAATGTCAAGGATGTACATATGATACACATAGAGACTTAGGAGTTCTTTACAAAGAAAAGCTTTAGAAGATGTTTATTGCTCTATCCTCCTAAACTTTAATTAATGGGAGGAGACAACTGAGGGAAATGAGAAGGTATTGAATGTCAAAATCTGGATCAATTTTCATAGTGATGAGACTTCAAGTGATTAGCTCATCCTGTAGTATATTTCTAGGAGTTTAAATTAAGAAGAGTCACTGGTAGAAAAGGGGGATCTGGGTCTCAGAGGGTAAAAGTAACAACAGTGGGGTGAAGATGCAAAAGAGAACTTTAGGCTCCAAGCAAGAAAATAAAGAATAAGCACTATCTGAAAGTAGAATGAGAATTAATGCCTTCTTCTGCAATGGAAGTCTAGGAACATAGCCTGGATGCCCACATCTTATAAATCACTTTGTCATACAGTCAAATATTTAGATCCTATAGAGAAATATTATCTATCAGATAGCTAGATCATTAATAAACCCCTCTAAATGTGCATATGAGGACATCGAGGCCCAGGAAAGTTAAATACGTTTTTCAAGGTTATGGTTCCAGTAAAAGGCAGAGGGCATTTAAATACCTTTTATCAATCTCCAGCCTTATATTCCTTTCACTATAACACAGTGCCTCCTTTTAGAATTAGAAATCTGAAGTCCAGAAAGGAAAGTTTACTTGTTCAGAAGTTAAATGAAGAACAAGCCTAAAACTTAGGTCTTTCTGATGAAAAAAAAAATACATTATTGATTTTATAGAAGAGTTCTTTGCTTTAGATAGTCATTCATTTCATTGTTGTTGTTGTTTTTGAATAATTAATTTCTCTAGGATATTTGAATGAGGAATCAATTTATAAAAAAAAAAAGTCAATCTGTGCATCTTTCAGAGAAGTCTCCAATATCTCCTCATCTAAAGGTCACTCTGGAATCTGAAAAGCATTGAGACACAAGAGTTGAAAGGTTCTCATAAGGTGCAAAAAGGCTTTGTTCCCTGTCCTCAATAGATCAAATAGCTATTGTCCATAAACAAGTCTTGATAACTTCAGAGAGTATCATCATGAGGGTGATGAACTATGAGATGATTGGGGTATGGGGATGGCAAGATGTCTCTCGATAACTGTCACTATTTTAAAAGCTTAGTGTTCTATTTTGCTGGAAGGAAAACCATTGTGGTGATCATGGAGAGATATTGATTTAGAGTTTGGAAGAATAGTGATGTTCATTAAATCTATCCCCCTTACTTCAATAAGTTGAAAGAACTCAAGTAAAGTCACTTTGATATTAAATAGAAATACTAAGATTTGAACCTCAGTCTTCTGGTTTAAATACCAGCACTCAATTCACTTTACCACATTATCCTTGAAGAAATATCAAGGATGTACACATGGTGTTTTATGAGCATGAGCATGTCTGCTGTATAACACACTGTTACAACTCTTTTGACATTAGTGTCTGTGCCTCTGTTGTCACTAAGATAGTTTTTTTTTTAAATAAAATGTGTTGTACAGTAGCAGCTACCTTCACAAAATGAATTTAGGGGAACTTGGAGAGCCCTTCACCAAATAACCACCACCAACAATAACTAACATTGATTTGTCCCTTAATGTTTACAAAGCACATTTCACAGCATCACACTTGATCCTCATAACTACCCCATGAAAGAAGAACTATTAATTTTCCTATTTTATAAATGATAAACTTGCTTAGGGTCCAATAGGATTGGATTTGCACTCAGGTCTTCCTCATTCTGAGTTCAATACTCTATTGATTTCATCACCCAATTGCCAACTTCTCTTCATCACTGGGAATAATAGCTATCTACAAGACTGACATGGGGAAATGGGATTAGACTTGTTCTGCTAGGCCCCAGGAAATAGAAATAAGAGAAATGACTAGAAGTTGAAAAAATGCAACTTTAGTATCAAAGCCTAAACTTTCTAACAACTAGTTCTATCTTCAATCAGAATGGACTGCCTTGAGAGGCAGAGGTTTTCCCACCTTGGATGTCTTAGAGCATAGCCTGGATGACTATATCTCAGATATCCTAACAACAGCCTGGATTAGATATCTTTTGAAGACCTTGCCAATTCTAAGACTCTGCTGCTCTGTAATATGTGAAATTCCTTTACTGTAGATATTTGAAATGGTCACTGCAAACCTGAAAAAATAACTATTCTTTTGTTTTTTAATAAATCTAAGCAATAGAAATATTTTCCATGAGCATTTTGATATCTGTAATTTTATAAGTGCTAAGAAATATAGACATTTTCCTGGGATTAAAATGTGTATGCAAAGACTGGCCATTCAATGCATATAAATTGCTAATGTTTGACCCTCAATATTCCTGTGCTCATATGCTATGTTAGTTATAAAGGCACAGGAAAAAAAAAAAACTGTACCCCAGATGAAAGGATTTAAGAGAAGTCAAATGTTTTTCCATGTAAGTGAATAAAGAATGAAAGTCTGCAAATGGAGTCCATCTTGTTATGCCTTCAGGGAACCTCCTCAGTGTCGACTGCCGTGCAAAATTATCTCGGCGTAAATAAATCATCGTCCACTCCATCTGCAGCTCTAAATAGGGAAATGTGAGTTCCATTAACTAAATTAAAAAGTAAATGGGCAAATGAGTTGAAAATTGTGTCGAATGAAGAAATGGGGGTTCAGGTAGACAATCTGATGCAAAGCATGTGAAATTAGTGCTGCATGGAATACATCAAACATCTTCTGAAATCTGTTGTTTAGAAAGAAACACTTTTCTGTCGAGGGGGGGGGGCGGGAAGTAAATGATATAGCTCTACTGCACTTGATTCAGTGCTTCCCTGGTTGTCAGTATTCTGGACAGAGGTCACCAATGCCATAGCAACAATGATGGAACGTGTGGTTCCATGTCCCAGACTCTTGTTTATGGCATGAAAAAGATTGTGTACTGGATAAATATGAAGAGAGATTTCCAGACATTGTACTATTGGTGACTAAAAAGCACATAACTCTTAATGGGGAAGAAAGAACAAATCCCAGCAAGATACATGGGAACTGATAGGCTTTTTTACTCAGTTCTGATAGAGATTCTCTTTTACAAGAAAGGAGAGAAAGAAAAAAAGAGAGCAAGAGAGAGTGACAGACAGACAGAGATAGACAGATAGGATAGTCTTATTTAATAAAATGATATCCATCATCTTTAAATGGCCCCTTTGCTGACATTCCTTGCTGGCTGTTCAAAACTAGAAAAGCAAGGGAAAAGAACATAAGGACACATGAAAGAAACAAACAGTCCAATCAGAACAACAGTGCCATAAAAAAAATATGTTATGAACTGATGCTAAGTAAAATGAGCAGAACTAGGAGATCATTATACACTTCAACAACGATATTGTATGAGGACATATTTTGATGGAAGTGGATTTCTTTGACAAAGAGACCTGAGTTTCAATTGATAAATGATGGACAGAAGCAGCTACACCCAAAGAAAGAACACTGGGAAACAAATGTGAACTATCTGCATTTTTGTTTTTCTTCCCGGGTTATTTATACCTTCCGAATCCAATTCTCCCTATGCAACAAGAGAACTGTTCGGTTCTGCAAACATATATTGTATCTAGGATATACTGCAACATATCCAACATATATAGGACTGCTTGCCATCTAGGGGAGAGGGTGGAGGGAGGAAGGGGAAAAATCAGAACAGAAATGAGTGCAAGGGATAATGTTGTAAAAAAAATTACCCTGGCATGGATTCTGTCAATATAAAGTAATTATTAAATAAAAATTTAAAAAAATATGTTAAACTCAATTGCCTGTTGGTGTTTCTGGTAATTGATAAACCATTTTTGAGACTTGAGCTATTTTTATTTCATTTTTTGGCTCACTATTTCTTGATAAAAATATGCATGCCCTATAATTAGAGTATCAGCTTATCTATCTATATATGTCTATATACATATCATCAACACACACACATATACCTATATATCTATGTATATATAGTTTTATGTATATGTATATATATATGAATATATGAGAGATAGAGATATGGAGATAGATAGAAAGACAGAAAAAGAGAGAAAGCGGAGGGAGGGAGAAGAAAGGAAAAGAGAAAGAGAGATGGGGAGAGAGAGAGAGACAAAGAGAGAGAGGCTGGCATTAATGCATGTTTTTTCATACTAATACCTAGTGGCATTTTTTGTTCTGTGTGCATATATATGAATATATATTCTTTAGGAAATGATGCTATATCTTAAGAAAGATCACAATCAGAACAGTACTAAAAGGAGGAGAAGATATCAAGAATTCCAAGACACAGAACATATGTCCTATTTTCATAATACTTAGCACTAGGCACAGAGCTGCTTATCATACACTATTTAGACAGGTGCTAATTAGTAGACACTAACAGCTTCAAGGGAAAATCATCATGTAAATACTTATTTGGGAAAAATATTTAAAGTAGTCATTATAGAGATTTTTCAAATTATAATATATTTGATAGCAATCTCTTTTGTAAAATGAATCAATAGAACCAAACTGTTCTGTTAAAAAAAAAAAAAAGAAAAGAAACACTTAGTAATGTCTCCATACAATTGAATGAGGCATTATGTTGCTTCAGACATAGATAAACCAATGTAATTCCTTTTCCTCTCTTCTGAAAATTGTTGCCTTAAAGAAATCTATTGTTATAAAGAGAATTCTAGTGACTGGGGATCACAGTTTGTGTAACTATGCATAAATTATCTGAATAATATACATAGCCTAAAAAATGGTTAATTGAAGTCAGTGTATGTTTTCAGACCTCAGTAATCCAGGTAAGTGACAGTGAAAAACAAATTTCAACTTTACATAAGAAATCTAATAATCCCAAAATTGAAGTAGCTGAAAGAGGGACTCTAAAAATCCATAGTATAAGCTGAAAAACAATTCATTTTCAAATTGACTTAGGTGTCTTTTGACATTAGAAAATCTGCTGAAAGCTATCCCTAAGAGTTTGAGTACAGGGAAGAAGAGAAAAAAAAACATTATTGCAAATATCAGAACTAGAATAAATGGAAGGGCATTTATTAAGTGTCTTCTTCTCTTGCAAACATATACTGGCACAAGGAATACAAATACAAAACTGGGGCAGTTCTTATGCTTATGGAACTTACATTACTATAAGAGGAGAACACTCTTATACAAATGAGTTGTGATGAGGGAAGTAAGTTTTGCTATAGAGTATCCCTGTGATGGTAAAGAGCTACAGAATGATTTATTGGAGGTCGGACTCATGCTCTGAGTTTGGGTGAAGAAGGGAAGGCAGATGGGAAGAAGGGGAATGCAGGTTAGGGTAGATGTCACAATGACCCAGGTGGATAGTTTAGTTCTATGTAAAATCAGCTAGATACGATAGACCAGATGAGTAGAAAATCACCAACTAATCATGTCAGCTCAACCCTTGGAGGAATATTCCAAAGCTGATTGTATTAATTTTTCCAGGACTGGAACATTGTTTCAATAGGTCATTCAGAAGTGCTGGTCTAGGTGTGGAGAACAGCAAAGTGTCAGAGGAGGTGGCAAGAGATTCTGGAAAGAGTGAAATTTATGATATAATGTGATAAATGATGTAATGTGATAGAATATGATAGAACATAATATAATAATAGAGTATGATATAAAATAATCATATAAAATAACATAATTATATGATGACATGCATGACATAATATATAGATATAAGTATATGCATGCATGTATTTGTGTATTCTTGTGTATGCATGTGTGCATAGGTTTGACCATTCTTGTAATTTTGGGATGATCTAGCACTCCCAAGGCCATTTTGAACTCTGTCAGTTCCTAAACAACTGGCTATGCAGGAAAAGTCTTTTTATTCCCTTTGCATATAGCCATTTCAGAGTTACCATATTTCAATATACAATAAGCTCATTAATTTTAATAATTTCATAATTTATCATTTCAAATTTAAATGCCACCTTAAAGTTTGCAAAGCACTTCATATATGAGATCTGATTTGATTTTTGCAAGAAATCCATTGAGTGATTTGTTGCCATTTCAGAGTTGTGAAAAACATGATTGAGAAATTTTGTGACTTGATGAAGATCAGGATTTCAACCCTTGTCTTCTCAGTTTGAAATCTAGCATTCCAGATACTATGTGAAGCTGTGACTAATAATGAAATAATGAGGGCTATCATTTAATCCTCACATGTAATCCTCATAATTATTGTGGCAGATAGGACTATAGAGACAGTATGATGCAGAGGATGGGGTGCTAGATTTGGAATCAGAAACATCTAGGTTCAATTTTTGCCTCAGAAATTTACTAGTTGTGACCTTGGACAAGTTAATTAAAATCTCCATTTTTCAGTTTCTTCATCTGTGAAAATAGTGGGTTGAACTCCATGTCCACTAAAGTTCTTCCAGACCTGAACTTAAGACCTTAGGATGGCTGATATTATAGCCAGTTGACCATTGAATACAAAGCATCTGTACAATGCTTTGAGACTGGAAAAGATTTTTTATCAATATCCTCATAACATCGTTAAGAAAATGGAATATTATCATCATACAGTAGAGGACACTGAAGCTATCATGCGACTTATGACCTGGCAAACCAAATGACTTGCCCAGATCACATAGATAAGTGTCTTGAGACCAGAATTTGAACTCAAGACTTCTTGATGGAAAGGACAGAGCACAATTAATTGTATCACATGTTCTCCATATGAAATAAAGAAAATGAGCTCATAAAATGTTAACACAGACATCTTTTCTTCTTTCCTTTGTCCTTTACAAGATGTATGATTAAATCCACACAGTGATTTTCCGTGGAGGAATATTCTCTCCCCTTATAGAGTAGCACCTTCTTCAGACTTTATATTTTAAAGATTTGCTTGAGCATCTCAATAATACTACTATCAATACTACTATTATCAATGGCAATAATAAAAATAATGAGAGTTGACGTTTATAGAACAATATACTTTACAAATTATTTATGTATATTTTCCCAATTGAAACACACATCCTTAATATTGTCACATATGTATAAAGACAGAGAGCTCATAATAAAAATAATACCTCAAATTTTCAGAGCATTTTAAATTCTGCAAATAACTTTACATGTATTGTCTCATTTCATCTCCACAACGACTGAGTGAAATAAGGAAACAGGAGTATGAGATAACATAAGTGATATGTTCAGGAACATACAGCTAATCAGTACCTGAATTGGTATTCTAGTCCAGGTTTTTCTGCTTCCAGATCCAGT
The DNA here is from genome assembly GCF_016432865.1 of Antechinus flavipes. NCBI lineage: Eukaryota > Metazoa > Chordata > Mammalia > Dasyuromorphia > Dasyuridae > Antechinus > Antechinus flavipes. The sequence continues at coordinate 442,271,368 of NC_067401.1, read as the reverse complement.
GATCTGCCCACTATGCCACCTAGTTATAATAAGGTACAGCTAGAGGTGAATTTTCTTCTAGATTTTTTGCCCTCTGCAATTTTATACTAGATTTTAATACTAACTTTTATCATTTTATGGAAACATATGATTTAGGAAAAACTTGGTCTATTTACACATTTCAAATTGCAGATTAGTCTTTGAGTGCCTATTTGCAGATACAGTCTAGACAATTGCAACTATGACTATTCAATAATGAGAGATTCAAGTTGGCACTCAGTCTTTCTTGTTAATATCATAAATAGGCGTGAGGCTTGATAGTTTTAAGTGTCAGAAAAATATTTTTATAGGGGGCCCATACAGCCACATCTTGGTAATTAAGCTTGTCTGAAGTAAGGGCAAATGCATCACCATATTTATGCTTTGTACCATGCAGTCTCTTTTTAAGTTATTTTATTAACATAGGGGTGCCTTTAATTATGCAGAACTACAAAGTGCATTATTGATATTCTATAAACATTAACTACTGCTGCCTCTAATGAAGCAAGAACAAAACACACTTTCTTATTTGTCAAGATTCTTTTAAAAAGGAAGTTAATGTTGTGTTACAATATAAGGGGTGCCCAAGGCTTTAACTCCATCAGAATCATTACTGCCAGGGAGCTAAGAAGGGGGTTAATTTCTCCTTTGCTGATAGGTTTTCCCTAGCTTCCTATCTCTCTGAAACCTTATAGTATAGTCCCATGATATTCTCATCTAAAATAAATAACACGTAAGAATGGACATATGCAACAAGTGTGGAATAAGACAGCTTGCTTCCTCTCATTTATCACTCTTATCACCTTAAACTGCACTATTGCACTAGCCTTCTGTTTGGTCTTCTTGTTTCAAGTCCCTCTCTTTAGCCCAATCTATTTCCTACTCAGTTGTCCTATTGAAATTACAAAGACGCTGTCCTAACTATATCACCACTCCTTTGTACTCTATCCAATAAATCCTACTGTCTCCTTATTATCTCTAGCATCAATTATAAAATCCTCTGTTTGCCATTCGAAACTCTTTATAACTCAACTCCCACTTACCTTAACATTCTTCTGTTACCTTCCTCCCTTACATGTACCCTATGATGCAGTAATATTGTGTCTCCGATTTCCCAAAAAACAAGATACTCCATCTCTAAACTCTGGCCATTTTCTCTAGTTGTCCTCCATATCTGGAATTCTTTTTTTCTCTATCTCACTCTCCTAATTTTACTAGCTTCCTTCAAATTCCATCTAATATTCTACTTTCTATGAAATTTTCCAGTCTTCCTCAATTCTAGGCTCTTTTTCAGTCAATTTTATCCAATTTATCCAGTCAATCTAATGGATAGGTATTTGTTTTCATAGATTTTGAGCTTCTTAAGAGCAGGTACTCCCTCCTGCCTTTTCCTTGTATACAATTTCTAGCACAGAAGATAAAAAGAATCATTAATAGCTATTTAATAAAACCTAATTGACTGACTAATCCACTGAATCTGAGTAGAGGGAAGTATGAGGGTGAAGTGAGGTGGGGCTGGGCTTGTTGGGTGGTCTATTGAAAACATAACAAAAGCAAATGGAGAGAACTTTTAGAGGACAGTCTTCTATAGGAAAATCTTCAGATCATCAATGGCCTTTCTAAAATGTGGTTCCCAGAACTAAACAGAGTTCCTGTTTATAGTTGGGCCAGTTCAGAACATGATGGACCAAGACCACCTTCTTCCAGCAAGTCATACATCTCTTAGTACAGCCAAGGATTGCAACTTAGCAACTTGCTAAATTGTTGTATTGTCCTAGTTAAATTTTAGGGTTACAATATAAGAGTTTAGAGGTAGAAGGTATCTTCAAAGTTATCCAGAATGTTTACTTTATTTTATGGATTAGGAAGTTGAGACCAAGAAAACATAATGTAATGTCAAAACAGTACAAACTCAATCAGTACCTGAGTTCAAATCCCACATCTGAAGCATATATATATATATATATATATATATATATATATATATATATATATAACCTTAGAAGAATATAACAAATTGTCCAAGACAATTTAGGAGGTTCAAATAGATATATTCCAAGATTCCTGGCATGTCTATATCTACAATCTTAAATAAGGTAATTGATTTGCTCAAGATTATACAGTTAGCAGCAGAAGCAGTATTGGAACCTGAGTCCTCTGTCTATATTCATCACTCCTCTTATATGGCAAGGAGAATTCAAATCCATCCTCCATATAATCATACTTCAACTATTTGAAAATAATGGGTCCTTGAATATTCTCTTCTCCAGGATAAGCAATCCCAATATTTTGAAGCAATTCTTTCATATGATATGATCCCTAAGTCCTTATTCATCAAGACTGCTTTCTTTCTATGCCTTTGCTTTCTGCTTAACATTTGATTTAGAACTTTGTATTCCATCAGAGCTAAACTAAACTCTTAATGGATTAAAATGAAGTAACTAATTACTAGAGCTAGTTCGGTGGAGCTGTATCTCATCTTGACCTGAATTACTTCACTGGGTTCAGTTAAAATCTGGATCATTGTCTAAACTAAATGAATTTAATGTATAATCTCTCTGTGCCATCTTAGCCCAAGGGTCCAGTTGCATGCACATAAATCACATAGTATGCTAAATGTAATTTATTGCTGCTGCAAAATGTACTATTAGGGCACAGAACAGTGAATCATAAAAATAAGATTGTATTTTCCTAAACTTGGAGAAACTCTATCATCAAAATAATGAAAAACTATTGTTTTGCATCAGTCTCTCTACTTCAGGATTCTTCAAACCAAGAACTTTAAACCATATGTTCAGATGAGTTGGGCAAAATGAGAATGTTATTTGAAGAAATTGAGTTATGCTGCTATGCAAATCTGGCAATGAAAAAATATAGGATTGGTGAAATGAAACAGTTCCAGATAATGAGAGATATGCAAAACCGACTGTTTCAAAGAGGTGATGACCTTCTGATCAATAGGTCTTTAAGCAAAGATTGTAGAACTACTTGTGAAGAAAGTGTCAGAAGAAACTATTTTTCAGCTATGATTTGGATGGACTCTGAGGTCCCTACCAATCCAAAGATTCCATGAGTCTAAGGATCATTTTTTCATATTTTAAAAAATAAATAATATAAATGCACAATAGTTTGATTCAGTTCTCTCATAGAATCTGATGTGTAGGCCCTTTCCCACCCATTGTGCCATCCTCCTATAGCTTTTGCTTCTGGTGGACACTTGATTTAGAACTCTGCATTCTATCAGAGTTAAGTTAAGCATTTAATGAATTTAATCTAACCTAAAAAATCATAGAACAACAGATCTTGATGGGGAAGAGAACTCACGGTCATTAAATACAATATCTTCAATTGTAAAGGAGGAATGTTCTCCCCTGGAGTAGTGGGGAATTGAAATAACTTGCCTGAAGTCACACAGTTATTGTGAGAAAGAGGTAAGTTCAAAAGATTATGCATTTAGCTTTTGAAGGAACCAGAGAGGCTGGTTATTCATTCAATTTTTTTCATTTTAAAGAGGAGGAAACTAAAAGCTGGTTAAGTGCTTTGCCATGGTCACAACAAGGAGTCAGTATAGGAGGCAAGCTCTAATCCAGACCTTGATCTGAGTTTCTTACTGAATGTCTCATATCCATTTCTGCACATAGTAGGAGCCTTACTACATTCTTTTTAATCGATGTGAATTAATTGTGCATTGAATTCAGAGAAGTATTTAGTTTATATAGCAATCTGAGCAGGGGGAAATAAACCCCACTCAATTCCTATTAAGTATTAGCAACTGAAGGCTTTGCAATAAAATTTTTTGTGTAGTCCCTTTGCCCCATCTTGTTTTCTCAGCTAATTAAACAGGTACAAAATATTGTAGAGGACAATTACCTAATTTAATATACTGAACAAAAGGGTCTATTCAGGTAGAAATAAATTATATATTATGCAGTAAATGGTCACAAACCTGAAAGACTTAACATTAAAATATTCATTCAGGTCGTACTAATTTCAATTTCCTGTGTTCCTTTTCCTTAAACAACACAGCTACCAAGGTTATACTGTACAGAAAAGCTGGTCCTTCTTTTAAGAATCATCTCAGTTCAAGAACTCAGAAAGAGTGGAGGCTGATGAGTAAAGCTAAGGATAGGGAAAAAAAAGTTTTTGGATGCATGTGTACATGCATATGTACATGTGTATGAGTACAGATTTTGCAAAATCCTTGGGAAAAGAGGAAGACCAAAGAAGGAACACAATTACAACTTAGAGGTGATGGGAACAGTGATATTTCAAAAATTACAGAAGGTAGAATAACCCAATATTTTTTCTAGTCTTTTAAGTGTCAATAACTTTTGGAGTAAGAAAAAATAAAAGAATAATGGCTAATGAGTTCATACCTATGGTAAATGAGGAATGGGGCAGTAAGATGACAAAAAAGATAGAGTGCCCAGAGTCAGTAAGACTCATTCTCCTGAGTTTAAATCTGACTTCAATCTAATTCAGTTTTAATTGATCAATGATAGACAGAGTCAGCTACACCTAGAGAAGGAACACTGGAAAATGGACTACTTCCCAGGTTTTTCTTCCCAGGTTATTTTTACCTTCTGAATCCAATTCTTCTTGTGCAACAAGGGAACTGTATGGTTCCGCACACGTATATTGTATCTAGGATATGCTATAACATATTTACATGTATAAGATTGCCTGCCATCTAAGGAAGGGGAGGAGGAGGGAAGGGAAAAGTCAGAACAGAAGTGAGTGCAAGGGATATGTTGTAAAAAATTACCCATGCATATGTTCTGTCAATAAAAAGTTATTTTAAAAATCTGACTTCAAATTGTTATTAGCTGTGTGACTTTGGACAAGTCACTTAACCCTGTTTGCTTCAGTTTCCCCATCTTTAAAATGAGCTGGAGGGGGAAATAGAAAACCACTCCAATATCTTTGTCAAGAAAACCTCAATGAGATAACAAAGAGTTGAACGAGATTGAAATGACTGAACAACGAAATAAGGAATAGAGTAATGATATGAACTTGAGGAATTCATTATCTGATTCAGATGAACAACATCTTTGAATATTGAAAGAAAACAAAACAAGAAAAAAAAAGAACAAACATGACTGCTAATAGCCTTTCATGGAATAGGACAGATAGTGGTAAATTGGTTAGCCATTATAGTATTAGGAAAGGGCTAATTAATTGATTGTCTTTAACTAACAGAACACTATTTGCAAAATATGAGCTTGATTTTCCATTCCTGATTAAATGTTAGACACTATTATTCAAAAGATTAATAGACAATTAGAAAAAGATATAGATCTCTCTCTCTGTTTCACACACACATGCAAACACACACACATGCACATATACTGAAATTCAACATGACTTCATCAGAAGCTAATTATACTGAATGAACCTCATTTCCATAACATGTTGATATGTTTCCTCCATGAAAATTATTAAAAAAATGAATTTAGAACCAGCTAAATAATTGTTAATTGACCAATTGACTGGATATAATTAAAGAATAGTTATTAATGATTCCATATCCATTTTGCAAGTATACAATGGAATATTTTATTGATGACCCTGTGCTGACACATGTCAGTGACTTGAATAAAGGGGAACCCTTATAAAACATTCAATTGTTAGAAACCTATCAGGATAATTACTGTATTACATGAAGGGATTCATTTCAAAAATATCTTAATAGGTTCTAACAGCATCATGGAGATCCAGTTGCCTAGGTTGGGATCAAATCTTTCCTCTAATCTATACAAGCTAAATGATCATGGGTAAAACAATAAACTTCTTAGTAGCTCAGAATAAGTAGTTCCTGGAGGTAGTCTATAAACTGAAGAACAGTTGGCCATCTTCAATGACAGGGAGGGATTTCCTTATCAGGAGTTCTCTGCACTATGAAATTACATGTCCATATTTCTTCCCTTATCCTTCTCCCCCTAAAAAAGTGCAAGGAATAGTGCTATTATTTTGACTTTTGTTTTGCCTTTGGGATTTTATCAGTATGAAAAATTCCTGGTGAGTAAGGAAGATTCTCCTGATCTTGATGCCAATTAGAAGTAATTTTGGAATTTATAGTTGTGAAGGTTTCCTTGGATAGAAGCTAGATATATTCCTCATAGCTTTTTTTTTTCTTCCATTGTTTCAGTCATGTGCATTATGTGCAATTCTTCATGGCCCCATTGGGATTTTCTTGGTAAAGATGTCAGAGTAGTTTACCATTTTCTTTTCCAATTCATTTTGTAGATGAACAAACTGAGGAAAATAGATGTAGGTTACTTGCTCAGGGTTACATATCTAATTAAGTGTTCTAGATATGACTTGAACTCAAGTCATTCTGATTGCAGACCTGGCACTCTACTTGGCCCCTGTTCCACCTGGCTACTTCTCCTTATACTCATACAATCAATATATATCCAAGGGGTGAAGTTCTTCTTTTGGGATTCTGGGACTAGCTCTCTATGCACTCTACCCTGCCTATGATTCATATACTCTTTTGTATATGATAGTTTGAATGTCGTCTCCCTCCTTAAAATATTACTTACTTTAGGACAAGGGTATTGTTTTGTGTGATGACCGCATATTTAAAATCAGCCAGAGTCAGGAATTCAGGTTAAGAGAAAAATCTTCAATCTTTATTCTCAGTAGAGGTGAAGAAGGATTGTGATAGCAATATGGGTAGTGAAGAAGGATTGTGATAGCAATATGGGCAGCTGTGACAGGAAGCCAGCTAGCAGAGGGGGATCAGAGGTCAAGGGCGGTCGTGATAGCAATGCGAACAGCTGTGACACGACGCCAGCCAGCAGTCTCTCTTTCCGCTTCCCTTTCCACTTCCTTGCCTCCACCCACCAAAATCATCATTTACTATACAACACATCAGGACTTGCACAAAGAGTGGGTGGGGGCCATTCTTTCTCCAAGTTTATATATTAATAGAGTATGGTCCAATTACTATTTAGCCTCACGTGCTTGGGACCTCAATGCATCAACCTGAGCCTCAGCCCATTACATCTCCCGCTTTCTTTTATTTTAGAACACAGGTGGTCATGCCATCCCTGACTCCTCAGGGAGGTCAGAGCCCCCAAGGGGAGGTGATCATGACCCCCCTGACATCTCAGGAAGGGAGATGAAAAGCACCAAAGGGAAGTGGGGGTTGCTAGCGGGTCTCTGGTCTGAAGGGTCTTATTATGCACAAACCCATCAGCATGGGAGGTATTACGCAAGCACACAGCAATAACGGAGAGGCTATTAGTGATGACTCTCCCCACAGTCAGTGCAGGCTTGATGCGGTGTAAAAAACATGAATTGTACACACAAGTAGTTGTATAACAAACAATATAAATCAACATGGTATTGTAAAAGATTGCCAGAAGTCCTAGAAGGAGAGTATGTAAACAGCAATCACACATACGCCTTCTTCAGCAGCTAAGAGATAGTCCAAAACCAATCTATTATCCATTGCTTCACATATCAGAGAATCCAATGATCCCCCCAAGTTTTTGAAGTCCTGCAAAAGTCTTTTTTATGTGTTAGGGAATCCAATGATTCCAGCAGATTTTGAAGTCCTATGACAGTCTTATCATTTCTCTGAAAATCCAATGATTCCTGAGGGCTTTCAAGTCTGATGTCTTAGAGAATCCAATGATTCCTGGGGGTTTTTAAGTCCTACAACAATCTTATGTCTCAGAGAATCCAATGATTCCTGAGGGTTTTCAAGTCCTACAATAATCTTATCATGTCTCTGGCAAATGGTGAATACTTAAATGATTGTCCACTGACTGACTGACTGACTAATTCACATTAAGAAAATTGTTTTACTTCCCTGAGACTCAGTGACCTCATCTATAAAACAAAGGGCTATATTAAGTGAATTTAAATCCTCTGCCTATCAAGGCAGCTGGGTGGCACAGTGGATAGGACATTGGGACTAGAAAAGACAGAAACTTACTTGCTGTATGACCATGGGCAAGCCATTTAATTTTCTTTGTCTCAATTTTATAATAAGGACAAGTTATAGTATCCATCTCACAAGAGTATTGTGAATACTAAATGTGATAATATTTGTAAAACTCTTAGCATAATTCCTGGTATGAAGTAGATGCTTAATTAATGTGCTTCCTTTAAACTCTAGATCTATGTTCCTCTGCCAGGTTGCCTCTCTTTTATATAATTAATACATTTTAAGTATTATTATAATTATCTGTCAACATGGCATTGGATAAGTCATTTAATCTGCCTCAGTTTCCTCAACTAGAAAATGGGAATGATGATGATGCTAGTACCTGTTATACAGGTTTGTTGTAAGGATAAAATGAGGTCATATTTGTAGAACATTTTGTATACCTTAGTATGCTATGTAAATGCTAGTTATTATTATTATAATTATCACAATCATCATTATTTAATCTAAGAATTTTTATGATAATCAAATGTAATAGAAAGAATAATGCTAAGCACTATTGTGCTCGAAACATAATAGATAGTTAATAAATGATTGTTCCTTCTCCCCTCCCCTCCCAAGATTATTGTAAGGATAAAATGGGATGATATTTGTAAAGTGCTTTTTAAAATTAAAATAGGTATAAAATAAAATGGTAGTGTTGGTGGAAGAGAAGAAGAAGAAGAAGAAGAAGAAGAAGAAGAAGAAGAAGAAGAAGAAGAAGAAGAAGAAGAAGAAGAAGAAGAAGAAGAAGAAGCAGTAATGAAATAGAGGGAGTAGAGTAGAAAGTCATTCTCAGTATAAGCAATACCATAATAAAAAGCAGGAAAGAGGGAATGAAAGGCCCACAGTTCAGACAGTAACTCATTATGACAAGGATGAAGAATCCTTGGCAAGTGCAGTATGAGATAAAATTGAAAAAGCCAATCAGGTAGCAAATTCATGTAGCAATAATTGAATGCCACAAAACTATGAACTTACTTGGTGATCACTGGGAACCAGGAAAGAATTTTTGAAAAGAGAAATAGAATGATCAGAGTCACACATAGGGAAGATGAATTTATGGTTTGGAAGAGGAAGGATGTGAAGATAAGACCTAGCACAGAGTTCAGTACATATTAGAAGTTTTCTTAAGAAATTCTTATTGACATGATTTCCAGTGAATTGATTTGTTAAGAAGCTATGAAACTGGTATAGACATACAATATGAGGTACCAGTTTAGAACAGTGGCAGGGACAGTATTGGCAGAGGTTACTATCTGTAAAACAATTAACAGTCATATAAACCATGTGACCTTGGCCAAGTGACTTTACTTCCAGGGCCCCAGCTTTCTTAACTGTATCACAAAGTTTGGATTGTAGTGTCCAAGGCTCTTCAGCTCTAGATTTGTTACAACAATGAACCAATTATCTTGCCCCATTTGGAACACTTCACACTGAACTCTGTGCTTTCCCTCAAAAGCTGGTAGGTAACATTATAAACCTCACCTGGATGTTTCCATTTAATGCAAATGTCAGTGGAAGGAAAATAAAATATTCAGAGACTTTTCACATGCCTTTTTAACCTTGTCCTCCTATTCACTGCCTTCATTTTTGTTGTTGTTGTTGTTTTCATATGTGAAGTAGAGCTTATATTACAAAATCTGGGATGTAAAGCTCCTTTTGGAAACTAATGTATGATCTGAGCAGTTCAGTAACTTGGGAGGCCTGAGCCATTTCTGATTCAATTCATTTCTAGAAACCTATAACCAAAATTCAGTTTTAAGTTTACCAAATCATGGTATGCCTGAGTTTCAGAAAAAAATAAATCCAACCAAAACCAAGCCAAACAAATATAAAAACATTCATTTTCTTTCAATGATTATTTGGACTCAGAATTTAAGGAGATCTTGTAATGAGACCCAGAAAGTGAAGTGAGAGGCTGCAGCATGTTAGGAGAAAAGCCAAAGGATGCAAAGCGACAACCCAATAAAAAGTGATGTGGCTCAGCAATGACTTGTCAAGGCTACACAACTGAAAGAGCTTTGGTTCTCCTAAAACCTTGGCTCCAGCCTTGTTTCACTTAGTGGCATGTATGGGACCTTCAGTATTTCAAAAACATTTATTAAAAAAAGTGCTTGCACTCAGGAAAATTTTCTTTTTTTCCCTTTCTTTTGTACAATAAACATATTCCCAAGGAAAGGAAGCCATTGGCATTGGAGTGCTATTCAATTCTCAAATATTAATTATGTTCGAATTAAGATGATGTTAAAATGAAGAAGGATAGTGAGGGTATGAGGCAGAAGGGTGAGGAGGAGACTGGTTGCTGTTCTCTATTTAAAAAGCCTATCTGGGAAAATGATCTATGTGTTGCCAATGCTTTGAAAAATGTCCAAGGAGGCAGAAATAAGAAAAAAGAAATTAAAGTTTTTTTCATTTGTTTTTCATGTTATTATTTGATTATAAACTTAATTCATATAAACTTATTATAAATATATTATAATTTAATTTATTATAAGTTTAATGTAAAACATTCATGCAGAAGCACCAGTGATTTTGTAGCACTTTTCATTGCATTGCATTGTAGTTGAGGTTCAAGGCTGATAGGTGAAAACTCCTCAGGATCACCTAGTAAAATGGCCTCATTTTATAGATGAGGAAACTAAGTCACAGATATGGAATTAATTTCAACTCCTGCAGTTCTTGATCCAGAATTCTCTCCATTATGCTTTGTTGACCACCATCTTCTCATGGATTCTTTCTCTGTTCTAAGTTTTCCTTGACACTGCTCTGTTCTGGTACTCTTCCTACTTCTCTGATGTTTCCTCAATCTCTTCTGAACATTCACCATCTGTGTCATGTCCATTGCCTATGGATGTTCTTCAAGGCTCTGCCCTTAAATTGATAATTAATTTTGAAATTATGAAATTGGGGTAGACGTGCCCAGTTCTTTTGGTACTCTCTAAGAAAGATTACAATTGGCAGTAGGAAATAGGATGGTAATCATATTTTAAGAACTGCAAAGCGTGTGAGGGAAAATAGCACAGAAAATACTTAGACAAGTGATAAAATCTAGGTAGGCTTATAGAGGCAGATGGCAAGGGACAAAGGATGGAATAGTGAAATGAAGAAAGCAGCATGGGGAATGATAGCAAAAAGAAGTAGAGAAATCATCCACTTGACTATGACTTGGTAGCATGAATCCAATGGAGTTGAAAGAAGGCCCTCGGGCCAGAATCTTGAGGTCCCATTTTTATCAGGTTTTTGTGGAAAATAGGCAAACACCTGCCTGTGCCACCTTGAGATTAGTTAAAATAGCCAAACCATCTCAAATTCACATATAAAACTTTAAATTTAATCAAAGATATCAGCACCTTTTAAATGTCTGCTGGTCCAGGAATATGGAGGTCTGAAATTTGTTTGGGATTTCCATGTCTTAGGACCAAGAACCTTGACCACAGCAGTAATGATCACATGATTGCTCGATATTTATATCCAGCCATAAGCACTTGATTCAGCTTCAGTCCAACATTAAAAAATGCACTGAATGTCCTATCAGTTTCTCAGATTCAACACATCCAAGACAAAACTCATATTCCCCTCCCAAATGTACCCTTTTTCTGATCTTTTCTTTATCTATAGAAGACACTTCTTTTAGACACCCAGGTTCAGCCATTGTATCCAATAGTTGAGAATTTTTTTCTCTCTCCAAATCATCTCTAGCATATGTGTCCTTCTCACCACCCCTCAGCCACCCCCATAATCTAGGCATTCATCACCATCTCACTTAGTCTGTTTTGATGCTTCCTTATTGAGTATCTTGACATCTAACCTCAGGGTACCTAGGTGGTATAGCAGATGAAGCCCTGGGCTTGGAATCAGAAAGATTCATCTATATGAGTTCAAATCTGGCTCCAGATAGATATTAATACATGTATGGCTCTGATCAAGTCTTAATTTCTCATCATTAAAAACTGACTTAGAGAAAAAAAAGGGAACCCATGCCAGTATCTTTATCAAGAAAACCCCAAATGATGTCATGAAGAATTGGACGTGACTGAAATGATCAAACAAGTCTCTAACCTTTCCATTCCAATATGTTCACCACCTCACTACCAAGGTGATTTTTCTATAGCACAGGCCTAATCATGTCACACAAACACATTCTACTCAACAAATTTCTGTGGCTCCCTATAATATCTAGGAACAGACATAAAATCTACTGCTTGCTATTTAAAATTCTTTATAATCTGGCCTCCTACATTTCCAATCTTCTTACATGCAAGTCCCTCCACACACTATTTTCCAAATATACAATCACACATCTTATATCTACTGGGTATTTTCCCAGGCTTTCTCCTCTCTCTGATGTACAGACACACACACGCACACACACACACACACACACACACACACACACACACAGAGTCCTATTTAAATATATGCATGTTTTCCCACTTAAAATATAAGCTTCTTGATGGCAGGTACTGGCTCACTTTAGTCTTTGTAAATCTAATGCCTGGCTTATAGTTTGGGCTGAATAAATGCTTATTGATTGACTCATTATAATTGTTTTTGCATTCCTTCCTATTCATTTTTCCTTTTAAATTGTCATGCTTCTTAGATATCCTTCAGTTATGCTTTTGTTTTGCATTATTTCATAAAGTTCATTCCATATTTCATTAATTTCTTTATGCTTATGGATCTTAATTAAATTATAATATTCCATTGAATTAATGTACTGCCATGTATTTAACTGTTTTCCCTTTTAGAGAATATTTATTTGATATCTAATTCATCTTTTCCCACCCCCATTATGGATAATTCTTCTAAAAATACATATTCTTGACTAGATTGTTTCTTTTAAGGTTTTGATAAATAATTTTGGGTTTTGTTTGCCACAGTGAAATTATTAGGTAAGTAGCAGAATAGGTTTATATTTGTATATATAATTCTTATCATAACTTTGCAGATTAAAATACATAAAGATTTTATAACTTTATAATTCCTTCTGCAATACAGTTATGTTTCCCCAACAAAAGTGGTACAAGGATTTATTGATTTTAATTATTAAAATTTTGATTCACATTAATTTTATTTATTTGTTTGTTTTTGAGGCTGAATCTCCCTATCTCACATGCCAGAAGTGCAGCAATCACTTACAGGAAGATCCCACTGCTGACTATCCCAGAAGTTTTGATCTTTGATCTGGTTTCCTACATGGATTGGTTCTCCTATCCCTAGGCAGTGTAGTGCTCCATCACTCCACTAGGTCACTATATTGGTCCCAGATTTAGTGTGGCTTAGATCAACTTTATTCCTACAACAATTTAAAACTCTCAGACTCAAGCAGTTCACTGAAGCATGCTCGAGCCTCTCCCAGTAACCTGGATTATAGCCACATACCACCATACATGGATGTAGTAATCTAAACAAAATGTTTTATGTCCATTTTGTAGTTGTCTCATTGTGTAATTTTGAACTTCTTTTTTGAAGAAATATATTAATATTTTCTATGTCATACTCTTGTTCACCTTTTATTGTTGTTATGATGGTGATTCTCTTGATTGAATACTATTTGTGTAATTGTTTTGTGATAGGCATATCTGGTTTTCTAAAGAATCATGAGTTGATAAATGTTTTGGGCTCTTTTCCATGCCATATTCACTGCTGTGTCACCAAGATAGTTCTTGTTACATGATATTTTCAGATTTTCCAGGTTGAAGCCCTTGAGGTTAATGGCTTGTTAATATCTGGCTGCAGAAATAAATAGCTAAAGATGGATTTTATTCTGTGGATTCTGGTTACTACAATAACTCATTAACTGCAAGATGTTTTTCATATTAGAATTGCTTGTGTTTGAGTTTTTTCAAGCATTGCTTCCTCTTTTGATTTGCTTTCATGTGGTCCAAAAATCTATGTTAAAAGACCACAAGAAACATGCTTCTTTAGAAAAGATGTTCTCTGTAAGAATGAAATGCTATGCACATGTTGTCATAGTAAATCCTCATGATAACATTCTTTGAAAATGGCTAGAACTCAAATTTTAGACCCACTCCAGAAAGACAACTAAAGACTGGAATTTTCCAAAACATTTCTTTTCTCTCTTTTCTCCCCCTCTTCTTTATACATAATAAATGTAGCATTGTTGTTTTGTTTCGTTTCTTTTTTGTGTTTAAGATGATAGTATTTAAATTCTGTTGATAACCACAACTCTCTTTTGTCCAACAGCTGCCAAGAATATATCCAAAACAGAATCAGTTGACTGCAAGGATGAATTTACTTAGCTTGGTTTGCGTTCTTCACAGTTTCAACTTGGTCACCTGGAAAATTTCACATAAATGCTTTGGAAGTGGTTACTGCAAGAGATGCTCCTTTCTCTTTAAATGATCACTCATCAGATATTGATCTTGAAGGAAAATATAGTCGAATACTAATGAAATGCAGTTGTATTTAATTCATGACAGACGTTCTTTCAGTTCTTAAGAATATTGGGTAAGAAAAAAATCACTGGATGAAAAAGTTGCTGAGATTCTATATTCCTGAATCTTTTATAACTCAAATGGAATCACTGAACTTGGATTTGTGTTTCAAAGAGAGTACCTTCTCTGGTCACATGGAAAGAGTATTAAAATATCATGATGGCTTATTGCTTAATAAATTGATACTTTATGCTAGCTTAAAATTCAAATCCAGAGTTATCAGGCTCAAAGGCTCCCTGAAGTCCTTAAATGCAAATATGATTAGACCCTGAAGAATAAAATTGGAAGGTGAGTTTGTACACAGGTTATAGATAAGGCCTTGCAGGAACTGAGGATCAGAAAACTAGACCTTGTGCTCCTGAATCAGCATTAAGCAGGATGTATGCTTGGGAGAAAGCTTTACTTTTCTCCATGTTTCTATTTTTGTTTTTGTTTTTTCAGCTGGTAAAATAAAATACATAATACTTTTGTATTTATTGCATAGACCGATGATCTGATTTACTAAAGTGATTGTTTCCATTACTAGAGTGAGATGACTGGGACTCCACAGAAGGTGGCAGAGAACATTACTTTATTAGCAGACAGAAAAAAAAAAAACAAAAAAAAACAAAGAGAAAAAAAAAAAACGATTCTAGCACATAGCTCATAAGAATAATTAGTCCGGCAAACCCAACTCATGCAATATTCTCTTCTGGTCTACATCTCTGATAGTATATTTATCTTTCCCCATGGGGCTTGCCCTGCTTTCATTCCTACTATCAGCAGCTACTACAGTAATATTTCCTAGGGTCCTTTCCATAGAGATTTCTATTTCCATAAGACTTTGTATTCTCAGATCCTGTGATTTTCATTCTAATTGCTTCCCTCCTTGGGAATACTCCTCTTGGAATTCCTCTTTGCTTCAGTCTTCAGCCCAGATTCCACCTTCTATAGGAGGACTATTCTGCCCTTTGGCCCTATACATTACTGTCTCTCCTGTGCTACCCTGCTCCTCAGCAGCTCACACTGTAAACCTTTGATAAATATTATTTCATTAATTATCAAAATATATCTTGCACACAATTTTATGTATGTATACACACATATATGGACACTTACATGTATACACATATTTGATATGCATTCCTATAATTACTAACATTTATCTAACACCTCTTATGGGCAAAGAATGCAAATGCTTCTCAACTACTATCTCATTTGATTCTCTCAACAATTTTATGAAGAAGGTGTTATTATCCCCATTATATACTTAAAGAAACTAAAGGAAATCTAGGGTAAGTGAATTACTTAAGATTTCACAGATAGTAAGTAGCTGAGACTGGATTTGAACTCAGGTCTTCCTGACTCCAGCCCTGCCTCTCTATCTGCTTGCCATATATCCATCCCTCCCTCCTTCTCTCTCTCTCTCTCTCTCTCTCTCTCTCTCTCTCTCTCTCTCTCTCTCTCTCTCTCTCTCTCTCTTTCCTCTTCTTCCCTCCTCTCTTTCTTTCTCTCCTCCCTCTTCCTCTCTTCCAACTCTCTATCTTTGTCTCTATCTCTCTGTCTCCCCCCTCCCTCTTTTCCTCCTTCCCTCCCTTCCTCCCCACCTCCCCACCTCCGCATCCCTCTCCTATTTGCTTCTTTAGCTCACAATCTTTAGTTTCCATCTCCTGGGGCCAAACAAACTATACCTAATCCCTAATCTACATGATAGCCTTCTATATATTTGATTACAGTTGCTGTGACCAAAACCAGTCTTTTCTAAAAATTTCCTCATTTATTCAAATAATTCTCATATGATATGGGCTCTAGGCATTTCATTATTCTGTTCTTTAGGTTCTTTTCAGAAAGTTCATGTCAATGTTGATATATTATGCTCACAACTAAACAGAACAGTCCAGAGGTGAAATGAGCAACATAGATAGAATACATAGACCTTATCACTCATTTTGGAAAACCACAGCACTCCTATTTCAGGCCAAGAGCATACAAGCTTTTAAAATTGCCACCTTAAATTCATATCGATCATTTAGTTGGCTCAGTTCTTAGAATGTTTTTTGAGACAAACTACTGTTAATCCATACTTTTCCCTATTTCTATTTTATGTTTAGGAAATTGATTTTTTGAATCCAAGTATAAGACTTTACATTTCTCCCTAATAAAGTAGATTTGCCTAGCTTTCTGGACCAGCTATGATAAATTTGAGATGCTAGCTATAAAATCCTATGTGGTAACAATCTATCCTATCTTTATTAATTTTCTAATTTGATAAGGGGATCTTTCAATCTTTTTATTCCATTGATTGATTTAAAGCATTTATGAACCATATGTTGTGGTAGAAAAGCATTGTATTTGAAAGTAGGACATCTGGATTTAAACTTTGATTTTGTCATCCAATGAACTTGGGCAAGGCATTCAAGCTCTCTGGACTATCAACTTCTTTATGTGTAAATTGAAAGGTTTGGACTAGATGATGACTTTTCATATCCCTTTCAATTCTAAATCTACGCTTCTTTGAAATCTTTGGTAAAAAAGTAATCGGAAGCCTATAATATGTGTTGTCAGAATTTACTCTTACCATGTTGGTTTTCCAAGTAGAATGTAAATTACTTGATGGCAGTAACTATTATTTTAGTCTAATCACTGGACTGCCAAACCCTAGCATAGTGTCTGATGGCACAGTGCACAGAGTTCTTGGCCTTGAGTCAGGAAAACTTGAATTCAAATCTGGTCTCAAATACTGTGTGATCCTGAGCAAGTCACTGACTCTCGGTTTACTTCACTTTATCCTACTGTAACATTGTGGATAATATAAACTGCCTCTTGGGGTTGTGAGAATCAAATGGAACAATATTTGTAAAAAGCATTTATTCAGCACAGTGCCTGGCACACAGTAGGATGTATATAAATGTTAGATATTATTGTTTCCTCTTGCCTTATATGTTCCCTTATTGCTAATGATTTACATGTGTAGCATTATCAAATGTAATATGCACAACTTAATCACCAAAAATAGTTTCTTGGAAAAAACGTCCCCAGTAATGGAGTTTATTCCCAGAGCAATAGCTTAGTTAGACCTTTGAGAAATTCACAAATACAAACCGTTTGTTTACATGAGTAAAGGTTCCCAAGATTCCAGTTCCAGCCCTGTTCTCCACAGGTTCAATCACCTAAGAAAAAAGACCTTAATCTGTGATTGCTTGTGACAAAAGTTTATTAGGGTCTCAGGCTCAGATCATGGGACAGTCCACTCATTTGGTCTCTGACAATGAGGGCGTGCCTTGAAAAGCAGCTGAAATATTTCCCTTTACATGAATGCAGAAATCTTCCCAAAGCCCTCCCTCTGGGAATGTGCATGATGATGGAGCAAACCCTGCCTCAAAGTCACAGCTGCTGACAGGCGGCCGGCTGCCTGGGGGAGACCCACTGCGGAGCACGCTCTCTGACAAACCCCATTGCTGACTCTCCTCCCCATCATCCTTTGGCAGGACAAGTGTCACACGAGGGATTACAAAGTCAGCACTAGTTCTCTATTGAGATACCACATGGATCCGAGTTCCACAATGGCCCAAATCAGTCACCTTTTAATGGGCCATGATGGACCATACATGCAGTCTGGTCAGCTTTGCATTTAAAAATATAGAGTAGCTCTCTCCTTCCTTCCTTTCTTTCTTTCTTTCTTTCTTTCTTTCTTTCTTTCTTTCTTTCTTTCTTTCTTTCTTTCTTTCTTTCTTTTTTTCTTTCTTTCTTTCTTTCTTTCTCTTTCTTTTCTCTCTCTCTCTCTCTCTCTCTTTCTTTTTTCCTTCCTTCCTTCCTTCCTTGCTCCCTTCCTTCCTTCCTCCTTCCCTCCCTCCCTTCCTTCATCACCTCCCTTCCTTCCTCCTTCCCTCCTTCCCCATTTCCTTTCTTCCCCTTCCTTACTCTTTCTTTTTTTCTTTCTCTTTCTTTTTTTCTTTCTTCTTTCCTTCCTCCTTCCTTCCTTCTTCCCTCCTTCCTTCATTTCTCCTTTCTTTCCTTCCTCCTTCCTTCCTTCTTCCCTCCTTCCTTCATTCCTCCTTTCTTCCCTTTTCCCTCCTTCCCTCCCACCCTCCTTCTCTTCCTTCCTTCCTTCCTTCCTTCCTTCCTTCCTTCCTTCCTTCCTTCCTTCCTTCCTTCCTTCCTTCCTTCCTTCTTTTTTCCTTCCTTCCTTCCTTTCCCCCTTTCTTTTCTTCCTACCTTTCTTTCTTTTTTTATTCTTTTTTCTTTCTCCCTCTTCTTTCTCTTATTTCTTGCTTTCAGTTTTTCTTTCTCTCTTCCTTTCTGTCTCTTCTTTTCCCCTTCTTACTCCTCTGTCCTCCATCTCCTCATTCTTGTTCTTGTTCTTCTAATTCTTGTTTTTCTTCTTTTTCTCTCTGTCTCTCTCTGGGTCTTTACCATACACAAAATAAAACTGACACATGCATAAAATACCAAGCAGACACTCTAACAAGAAATCTCAGCAACTATTGGATAGACTATTTTTAAAAGATGAGATAGCAAGGCTGAAAAATGATTAAATCTCTAGACTTGAATTAGAATTGTGTTTAGAAATTAGAAATGTGTTTGAAGTCTTAGTCACATCTTTCTGCCTCAGTTTTCTCATCCATTAAGTGGGAGTTATAAAATGCATGCAATTTATAATGAGAAGAATGAGGTTTTCTATATTTAAAAAAAATCAACTTCTTAAACCAGATGCATAACTAAGCTAGAATGACAAAAGCTCTCTTAGATTTTGAGAGCATGGCTACCATTTGCAGTTCTTCCACCCAGAAACAGCAGTGCTTATTGCCAAGTTAGTGAGAAAAGAATCACAGCTGACTGCTCATAAATCTAGGGCAGGAAGAAACTTCAGAAGCAACCTAATCCAGATTTTTTCATTGTACAGTTTAGGAAACTGAGGGTTAGTAAAGTAAAATGACTTGTCCTAAGTCATAGAGGTAGTAAAGAAATGATCCCTTTAAGAAAAAGTAGAAAAGAGACAAAGAAGCACATACACAGAGAAAGACAAACAGAGACAGGAAAACAAGAGACAGAGGCAGAGAGAAGAAGGACAGACAAAGAAAAAGACAGAGAGTCAGAGAGAAAAAGAAAAAGAGACAGAAGCAGTGAGACAGGCACACAAACAGAGACAGAGAGAGACATAAGGGAAATACACACACAGAAAGATAGACAAATAGAGACAGAGAGACAGATATAGAGCCAGAGAGAAAGAGAGAGACAGAGACAAAGAAGGTTTGCAGAAAGACAGACAGGGACAGAAATAGAGGCAGAAAGACAGATAGACAAAAACAGAGATACTAACAGAAAGAAAGAGATATAGAAAATCAGAGAGCCAGAAAGGTTGACAAAGAATTGAAAACTTGGAAGATGTCCACTAATTGTGATGTGTGAATGGAATAAAATCTAGATTTCTGGATAAAAGAAAAGGGAAGGGATATGTTAGAAAAGAAAAGTTATCTAGAAAGAAATGATATCCTTTAATCAATAACTAAAACTCTAATAGGGAGCAGGAACCTGAAATATGTATGAAAGATTACTGGACAGTGATCTCCAAAAGATTTCTCTTATCTGTCTCAAGTAGGGGCACAAAGTCATACTACTGTGAACCCAGGGCATAGTTAGTATTAGTTATCTTTGAAAGAGTTTTCAAAATTTGAAACTCAAAATCTTGTAAAAATGAATGCTGAAAACTATCTTTACATGTAGTTGGAAAAAATATGATAATATTTACTAAAAATACAAATAAAAATTAAAAAAAAGAAAATTTCCATTAATTGTACTGGTAACAAACATTTATGTTTATTTTATACTTTACCAGCTTCATCCAAGGTTGGAGTGTGTGAGCTTTTTTGATGTGTCAGTCTCTTTTGGCAGTCTGGGAAAATCTATGGGTCCCTTCTCAGATAGATAGATAAAATGCATAAAAGAAAATTTGTAAGGTGACAAAGAAAATTAATTATATGGAAATAGCAGATATTCAAACAGATGCACATATATGTGAGCATGTATGTATTTATGTAACATGTATGCATGCATGCATGAATAAAGTTCATGGATCCCAAGTTAGCAATCACTGATTTAAAAATCAGAAAGCACCATTCAACAGATTTTCTTAATTAACTTCAGAATCCTGGTGTTCATATACCCATGGCAGCTGGCACCTTCCACATGATCCCTTGCCACCAAAAGTTTTGCCTCAGATGTCAGCCAAACAAGTCATGGTAAGAAAAGTCTTGTTGACATAAATCCAGGACCTATAATCATGTGCTTTCTGATCCACTTTCAGTTTTATAGTTTCAGGGCATTGCCCTGAGAAAGCCCCTTCCCTTTAATAAGAATCATTCATTTCACAGAACTTATGTTATACAAATTTCCCTGAGGGGGAAAAATTAGAATGGTGTGTGGTAACTTATTCCCCTTCCCCAAGAGTATCTGGAAATGCGTTAGATTTAGAAACCAAGGAAATCCATGCCATATGTTTTTTTTTTTCCCTTAAAATGAATAAACATAGATGCATTTCATATGGAAAGATAATTTTCCTTTTGTCTTCACATGAAAATACTCTCTGCGGTTGAGTAGCTTCACTTGTATTTTGTACATCTATTCCATCTTTCTTTGGAAATTGGTGTCTTTAAACTTGTCCTGAGTGGTGGCAAGTATTTGTATGCAATCAAATGTATTTGGTCTTGAAAACTGACGAAAGGTTTTCTCTCTAGAGAGAACAGATGAAGAACATTGCAGATGGACCCAGTCTTATTATATATGTTACTCATTAGTGTCAAATAGAGAACAGTGTTCAGATTTTTTTTCTGAAGGACAGGTGCAGTGCATAAGCTGAAAGTAAGATGGAGTGGGTGAAAGACAATGATATAATAAGAAGCTTTGGAAAAAGCAGTGGGTTTGAATCTTAGCTCTATGATTTTGGGCAGCCTTAAAAATCTTCTCTGAGCAGATCAGATCAAACAATTTCTTACATTTCCTTTGGCTTCAAATCCTATAAGTAAAATTATTTAGTAAATAAAATGCTGGAATTGGAGTCAAGAAGACCTCTGTTAAAATCAAACCTAATGGGTTTGTGACTATGCTTATGTCATTTAAGAGTTCCTCAATTTCTTCATCTATAAATTAAAGAGATTAGAATATATATACTTTAATAAACATACACATATAGCAATGGTCATATCAATGTATGCATATGTATATATATATATATATATATATATATATATACACATATATATACATACATGCATACATATGGATCAAGGGATAAAGTTCTGGATTAGAAGTCATCTCAGATGCTTACTAGCCATGTAATCCTGGCCAAATAAGTTACCTTCTTTCTGTCACAGTTTCTTCATTTGTAAAAACAAGGTTAACAGTAGCACCTACTTCATAAGCTTGGTATGAGGAACAAGTAGGATAATATTTGCAAAGCACTTTACAAATTTTAAAGGGTTATATAAATATTAGGAATTTGTATATTATATATATGCATATTCAAATGTGTATATACTTAGTATATGTATATATATATGTGCCAGTATACATACACATGTATACCCAGGAGGGCAACTAAGTGGCAGAGTAGATACAGCACTAGGCTTGGAATGAGGAAGATCTGAGTTCACATCTGGCTTAAGAGACTTACTAGCTATATGACCCTGTTTACCCCAGCTTTCTCATCTGTAAAATGGGCTAGAAAAGAAAATGACAAACCATTCTAATATCTTTGCCAAGAAAACCCTAAATGGCATCATAAAAAGACAGAAATAACTGAAATGACTGAACAACAAGAAGTAGGGCCATATGTTATCATATGAGTAGATAAATCTATACACATATGGGTGCCAAATTTCACAAATTCATGCAATATTGCTATACTATATACACATACATATATACATATACATGTATATTGTGTATGTATATACACACACATATATACACACAAACTTTATATATATATATATAAAGTTTGTGTGTATATATATATATATATATTTACTACCTGAGGTTGGGGATATTTAATTAAATTATTAAAACTTTCTGGACAAGGAAAAGAGGAACAGTGGACTCAATGACTTCTACAATTTCCTCCAATAGTAAATATGTTATTCAATGTTCCCTTCCAATTGGAAATCTAAGATTCTTTGAACTCAGTCCAGTACTTAGCACAAAATCTGGCATAGCATAGGCATTTAATAAAAGATTGTTGGTTTAATGTTTGAAGTTTCATGATTTCAGAATGTTCCTTCTTCTCCAAATTGTGACATAACTAAGTTACAGAACTCAAGTTGATGGTTTCCTACATTCAGCACCCATAAGGAGATGCTGAACACTTTGGTGAAAAAGTCAGAATGCAGTTATTCATTTAAATGCATTTACATGAGATCTTTCAAGCTATTTATGGGGTATTCTGGGTGAAGACTTCACCTGAATCAAATGACTGGTTTTCATAGATAATAATACATAAAATCTGCTTGTTTGGAGTAGACACCTAATAGTTATAGATTATTAAGCTTTTAATTACCTTTATTTTAAAATTAGCAATTTTATTAAACAATTCAAGTTCCAGTTTTTCAAAAATACTTTCCAGTTATAAGTCTTCCCTTATTCCTATAATTTAACAGGAAGATGAGAGGTACTGGGATACCCCCAAAGTAAAGCTTTCTACTTCCAAGTAATGGTTAAATAGACTGCCCATTTGCTACCTCTCCTGACACTCCCTTAAGACATTAGCCAGCTTCATTAGCTTGGGCTCACCTATTTTATCAGAGGAGTTGAGCTTTAGTAATTCAGACAATAATTAGATGTAGTGCAAAATAGCCCCTGGCAATCGAGATGTATATTTAAAAGCACTTTAGACCAAATGTGCCAGTTTGCAGGATTTTTTCCCCTTTCTATCTTCCACTTTAGAGCAGTTTCAGGGCTCAATCTTATAAATGAAAGAAAATTTAATCCTGCTTTAAACATTTCATCACTTGGCAACACTACTACAAAATTACACTCTGTCTTCTTTCTGGAGAAAAGAGGATGTAGTTTTTATTTTCATTTATTTATATATTTACAGTAATGCTGTGAGTTTTCATGCAAAGTGGAGAAGAAGTGGGGAAGTCTATTTTGCCCTTCTTTCTGAAACAATACAATTTAAATGTTTTATACTTAGTACCTTCCCAATGTTCCAGGAAAGCTATGAAGGGATCTTCCCAAATTTATTATAGTTACATAGGTCCCTACTTGGCACGATTCATCAGAATCGTAATGGAGAGTTAAGGCTATGGACTGGGTCTCTTGCTTCTTCATTACCTCATTCAGGACTTGTATAGTCTTTGGATAAAGCCTAGCATACCACCATGTGCAATTAGAAACTTTAAAAAATCATTTAGATGATGGCTTCATTTAAGATACAATGCTACTATAACTGAATTACCTTCTCTTTCTCAAATAAGGGATAGTTACTTGAGATTTGAGTCAGAAATTAAAAAAAAAGAAAGAAGAACAGAAAGCTTTCCCATTTCATCTAATGTTTTTAGGTTCATAAAATATTTGAACAGGAGTTGGTCTTGGAGGCCATTTAGAGGACTTCTTAACCTTTGTTGTGTTCTGGACCTCTTTGGAGTCATTATGGCAAATCCCATGGTGCTGTTCTCAGAATCATATTTTAAACACATAAAGTAATATACATAGGATTTCAAAGGAAACCAAATGTTAATGAAAATAGAGATATATTTTCCCCTATCTGACTTTATGGAAAGTTGGAAATCTATTCCCAGTTCATAATCCAGAGTCCTAATCCAAAGCCAATTTTTTAAACAGATGAGAATTAATACACATTTTTTTTCAAAGTCTGCTCTCTTTCAAACACTATACAATTAAGGCATTAAGGAAACAAAGGCAAAAATAAATCAGCACCTGCCCTCAAGAAGTTTAATTATGTGACTTGAAAACCCATTGCATATGAGAGGTAGAACCAGGATTATATTGTTAGACTATGGCTGGAATGACAGGGATCATCCATTCCAAACACATCTTTTTGCTTATGAGGCAACATAGGGCTAGAGATAACAGACCTCTTCCATGGTCTCCTACAAAAGACTGTTCCTGATCTCCATTGTTGCTACACCTTCCCTCTAATACCCAAAACTGGCACTGTATATATCTTATAGTTAATCATCTGCCCATGTTCTATCATTGTTCAGTAAAGCAAAGCTGCAGGAAATGTTTCCTTTCTTACGTTTGGATTTCTGACACCTATAAGAGTGTTACATACAATAGGCACCACAGGCATGCTTATGGAATAAGCTAGGATATCTGGAAATACCTGACCCCATGATTTATGCTTGCTCACAATTGACATTGAAAAAAATACTCTCACCAAATTAAATTAAAATAACAGAACTAGCATTCTGATATTCTTTGCACTACACAACCCAACCTTCCCGATTCCAAGGATATCATTAGCTAAAAGAAATATATCCCATGGCCTGTGATGAGATAATCTATCATGGTATTTGAGTTTTAGAATTGGAAGGGGCTACAAAGACCATTAAGTTCAAAATCCTCGTTTTATAACTGAAAAATTTGAGTTGCTCAGGGTCACATAGGTAATGAGTATCTGACACAATTTGAATCCAATTCTTCTTGACATTATGCAATGCTTAGTGCTAGATGGAGGACAATCATAACTATCTAAAATTCTATGCTACTACAAAGGTAGGATGGTCCATCAATAATGACTTAGAATCAGAAGACACTGAAATTAAAAACAGACATCTGGAAATTGCTAACTCTATGTCCTGAAACAAGTTTAATCTGTCTGAGCCTCAATTGACTAATTTGTAAGATTGGAGTAATGATTTTATGGATACCTTTTCTATCTACCTTATGAGTTAATCTTGAGAATTAAGTGACATAACATGCATAATGATTTTTGTAAAAGTTAAAGTATTTAATGAATGTCAGTTTTTATATCATCATTGTTATTTTGTATCTTCAGCTGCATCCCATTCTTCTTGACCTCAGTTGGGGTTTTCTTGCAAAGATATTTGAATGATTTATAATTTCTTTTCCCACTTCATTTTACAGATGAGTAAAAGGAGGCAAACCAGGAAAGTGATTTACCCATGGTTACCCAGAAAGTATGTGTCTAAGGTCAGATTTGAACTCAGGAAAATGAGTCTTCCTGACTTCAGATCCAACATTTTGTCTACTGTGCCACCTAACTGTCCCTTATTGTCCTTATTATTACTTCTTATTATGCCATTTATTAATGATAAAAGAAAATGCTAGAATATGCTCCTCAAATTGAATAATTGGAATGGAATTAGCTTAGAATAAAAATGTATTCTCTTTTTCAGCCCAGGACTTTTTAAGAATCAGAAGTGGCTGGGTGAATAAACAAAAACCTTGATGGCATTTAGAGATGATAGAATAATATTTTTAGATTTGAAAGGAATCTTAGAAGTAATAAAGTCCATATTCCAATTTTATAAGTGAAGAAAGTGAGGGATGGAGAAATTAAATGACATATCCTTCATCTTTTTGTCTTAAAGTCAAGTACTGCATTCATTACAAGTATAAGATTAGCAGTGTTCTTCCCCTTAAATTATACATCTAAAGGAGAAGCAGTGTGGTAAAGTAGGAAGAATGATGTACTTGTCGTTAGATAGATATATGTTTAATTCTCATCTGGCATTTCCTGAATATCTGAAAATGGGAAAATTACTTAATGTCACAGAGCTTTGAATGCAAACTCAACACTCAGGACTCATCTTAAGACTCTTCGAAGTTATAGATGGGTGATGTTCTGCCTTGACAAAGAGAACATTCACAGATTCTTGACACAGTAGATGAGTTAAGCTCATGAGATTCTCTATGGTAGCTAGATAATCCCATTGATCGCAGATGGAAACAATAAGCTCAAGATAAAATGTGACCTCTAAAATTTTCTTGTTGTGTATACCTGTGCAAGGCACTTAAGTTCTATTTAATTCAGTTTCTTCACCTATAAAATCTTAAAGTGAGTCTTGAGTACTGAGAATTCGTATCCAAGTGAAATTTTTAAAGAGGTTTACAAACCTTAAAATATTTTTAAAATGTTAGCTATTTGATCACATTGTCACATCAGTAAAATAATGAAAGGTGTCTTACAAGGGCAATTAAGTGATTCAGAGAATAGAGCATAGAACTTGAAATTTGGAAAACAAGCCTATGTTCAAATCTCACTTCATAAACTTAATAGCCATGTTGTTGTGGGCAAGCATGTGACTTGTCTTTTCTTGGATCCAGTTTTCTCATCTGTAAAAATGAGGATTATAATAGCAACAACTATTTCAATGAATCAGTAATAAATTTATCTCACAGGGTTGCTGTGAGAAACAAAAATTTAAAACGATATAATTTGAAATTATATATATATATAATATATATATGTATATATATATAATATATATATGCATATATATAATATATATATTAGTTGCTAGTATTATTTATTTTTCAACGATCTTTACAAGTCATTAACACGAAAAGTTGGCCCCAAGGAAGCCAGAGTGTGTAGTTATTTGGCACAGAACTTCCCTACCTACTTCTTGCCTGGAGCAGAACATGCTTCTCACTGTTTAACAAAAGATTTCTCTCTGTGTACTAAACTCAAGACAGACATCAAACATTTAGAGTTTGAAGGGATTTCAGATATATGTCACTGGAACCCCTTTATTTTATAGGTGATAGAACAGAAGTCAGAAGAGTATCTTCCTTGTCATTTATATAGCTTTTCACAGTATTTATTAAAGGAGACTTCTTCTCATTAATTAATTGAAAGAGATGTTCTAAACCATCATAGTACTTGATCATGGACCGAGAAGAGAATTCCCTTTATTAGACATAGGAATATTTCTATTCCCATCTTGAACAAACATTTGTTTTTTTTTTCTTTTACTCATGATCATACCTGAACTCCTCTCAACATCACTCCATATTCTTTCCTGGCTAAGAGAAGTTGAGTTATATTGAGCTGGCACTTCTCATTTTAATTTATGCATGAGTATGTACATTGTTTTTCTCCTGCAGTTCTCAAAGAATTTTATGGGCCATTACTGAGTGACTAAAATGGGTGCAGATTTTGCAAGCCTCTGCCAGAAGATGTTTATTACCATCATCATTCTTAGGAAAATCATGTTCCAGCAGGTTCAGGCAGTGTGCAAAACGTGGCACATGTGTGAATTGGCCATTTCACATCGCTCCTACAATATTGTCAGGAATAATAAAACCAGAGGAAAGACCTTAGGGAAAGGGATCAGCCACACATTAATTTGGTCCTGAAGCTTTGATGTGTGATCTTTGTTAAGCCTAGGGATGCAAAGTGCATATTGTTTTATGAACTTCCTGCCAATGACTGAAGCATTTTTGTCATTATTGTTGTCAATGGTTTTTTTGTTATTGTTGTTGTCATTAAAAAAAAAAAAAAAGGCTAGCACTACTTGGCAGGATATCCTAGACTCATAATGTCAGCTTTTGTCCATTTACAGCATCTGCTATCTAGCTATTAGGAAATAGCTATATGTTTGGTTTCCACCTATCTCCATGCTTTTTGGAAAGTCTTGATATGGTGCTTTCACAATGTTCTTTGACGTTGCATAGACACTGATAGAAAATATCCTTAAGTTAGCTTTTTGTATTTTAGATACACATATCACTGGTTTCTTCTATCCAATGACAAGCTTTTCAGCCTTATCTCCTCTTTCCTACACATATTCTCTCTCTCTCAAACCAAACTGGAAAAAAATAAGTAGTCTCTAGATCATGTTTTATAAAGATAAGCTGAAATAACTTGGAATTAATAGTTGAGAGAAGAATAAGGGAAGACATGATTGCTGTCTTTCAGTATATGAAGGGGTGTCTCACAAAGGAATGCTTATGAGCCATTATGTTTTGATTATTATTTGGTTATTATTCCCAAAGAGAATAACTGGAAGTGATAGAAGGAAGCAATATAAAGGGTAAACACATTAACTTTAGAGTCTCTGGAGAAAATCTTCATTCAAATCTCACCTCTGACACTTAACTATCTCAGTTATTCTGGATTTGTGTGACTTTCACCTCATTGAATCTCACTTTCTTCATTTATGATAAGAAAGGTATACATGAAAGAGCTTTTGAAGGCCTTTTATAAGTTACTTAGGTTTGAAATGTAGATTTGAAATAAAGGGGGATAACAACTTGATTGATTCAAATGTGAAATAATTTCAGGAATATTCTGATAATTTTGTGTAATAACTGGTTCCCCAAGAGAAAGTAAAACAATAAAAAATTCATGTAAACACAATACATTTTATTTATTATTATTTACTGCTATTAACATTTTTCCATTACTTAAGTCCAACCAATCAACAAAATAACAAATCAATCTCTGATTTGTAGCATCTACAAATTTCTAAAGATTAAATTCCTTTACTTTCTCTCATTGGAAATATGATGAAAGGCAAAAGGTCAACTTTTCTCTCAGGGAGCTCAAAGTATCTGTTATTTGATTTAAAAAACCAAGAGTTAAAAGGAAAGGAACCAATTTACAGCAGAGAGGTAACAATGTAATGAACAGAAAACTGGCTTAAAAGTCAGAGATTTGGATTCAGACTCTACCACCTATAGGCACATACCTCCAGGGTTAAAGAGAATATAATCACTGCAAAATACCAATAAAATAATATACAGTCATAAAGCAACCAATGATAGAAACAAGCAAAAACTTAGAGCTCTCAGTTGGGGAATGGTCAAATAAATTCTGATACATGAATTTCTTGAAAATTACTTCGCTATAAGAAATAATGAGAGTGATGGATGCAAAGAATCATGAGAAGATCAATATCAACTGATTAAGAGTGAAGAAAAGAACCAAGAAAGTAAACTACAGAATAATTCCAAGAATAAAGTGTAAAGCTTAGACAAAAAGTAAATGTAACAAAATTATAAAATTAAGTGGGAATCAAATGAAGAGATAGAAGAAGATATTTCCAACATATCTTTTGGTAGAAGAGCTAGCTCTTCAGATTGATTCTTCAGTCAGTGGTGATAATTTTTTTTTTTTTGGTGGAAATACTCTTTGTTACATATGGTGACTCTTCGGGAAAGGGACAAATACCTAGGATGATACAGTGATGTAACAAACAGAAAATATTATGTAAAACCTTAATAAAATGAAAAAAAAAATAAAGCCCTTAAATCTCAGGTTTTAGAGAAGGTTTTTTTTCCAGTCCCCCAGGTTGTTAGTGTTTTCCCCTCTCAAATTACTTTTCATTTACTCTGCACATACTTTAGACATACCTAATTATTTACATGTTGTGGCCATTAGACCGTGAGATCCTTGAAGGCAGGGAATCTTTTTGCCTTTGCATCTACAGTGTTTAGGCCAATGCTTGACACATAGCAACCACTTAATACATGTTTTTTAAACATTATACTGACAAACAAAATGAAATTTCTACTGAGATTTTCATTTTAATCTTCCACCTACTTCCAGATTGATTTTGATTTTTTCTTTGAGTAGATAAAAAGCCATTCTTTGACTCATTTTTTTTTTTTACCTTACCTTAATCATTGACTGGGCATTACCTCAAACTGTTACCTGGGAAAGACCTTAATATAATAAGATCAAAGTCTCCCCCTGAATCCAGGATCATCTGTAGTCATCCTATAGTAGAGAGTGAGCTTGGTGACTTTGCACAATCCTGCCTAATTTAAGTCTAATCCACTTGCAAATTATGACATAACCTCCCTGATGTCAAGCAGTGAATAAACAAATGATGAGTGAACAAAAATGTAGGTGCTCATGTTGAAATTTTAAATATTGCCTCTTGCAAGCCTGTTCAAATTGGCTCCAGTAGATTTCAGGATATCTCCTCACTTCAGATGTTCAAGCAAAGATTTGCTGTGTATATATTACTAGGAATTTTTGTTCAGATAGGATTACATGGCCTCTGAGATTCTTTACATGTTGAAGAGTGCAGGATTATATAGCCACCAGTTCTTTATGCTTTGTAAAAACCCTTTCAGATAACCACAGCCTGAAGTGATCTCTTATTGGGTTGTCTGTACCAAAGCCACAACTAATTCTATCTGTACAAGGGAGTGAAGCAACTCTGGTGCAAGTGAAGGGAGTTTAACCTGGATGAGGCTCTGTAGGGAGGAAATCACATCTTATAAATTAAAGGCCTCGATCTAGTGAAGGGAAAATCCTGAAATGAAGTCATTTCCACTATAGCCATTATGGCAGGATGGGCAAGGGAAGAAGTGTCCCATCCCTGTGAGAGAGGTTAAAATATTCTCTAAACTTTCTATTCTGGAGCAGAGTTATCATACCTTGCTTGGATCAAATTTATAAAATTCACTATGCAATTTAGAACTGCCTTAGGATATATTCTCTTATTCTTTGAACATCTTTCAATATTTAATTATTTTGTAAGGATAAAGACTCCTTGAAAGCAGGGATCTTATATTGTATTCCTTGAAGAAGTTCCTGCCCCAACCCCAGGAGTAGTCATTGTCTTTTGCATATATTAGTTGTTTAATACATATTTTATGGAGAAATGTCTACTGATTTCAGAAACTGAAAGAAAGGTAGATTCTTCACATTCTACATTGGTTTTCAAAAGTATGGCTGGTAAATAAATTTTTGGACATAAATTCCAACTTGGATGGGTTTTAGTAAAATTGTTTAATTTTAGGAAATTTAGGCACAGAAAGATTAAATTATTTATCCAATGTCTAATATTAGATAGCAGGGTGATAATTTGAACACAGAACTCTTGACTCAAAATTCATCATTCTTTCCCACTGAAATATACAATTTCCTACATTACATTCATCCTAAAAAAAGAATTTTTGATTAGTACTTTTTCAAATATAATTACATTTTCTTCTAGCCTACAGAGACTTATGGTGCTTCAGAAATAGAAAAAAAAAAAAAACATTTTTTTTTCCTAGTGCAGTGGAGGTGAATCTGTATGGAGACTGCATGCAAGGGAGGAAGGGACAAATGTATGGTATTAACTTAAAAAATACATTGCAATGATGTTTTTAATATTGTGATTCCTGAAGCACTTTTTACCTGTTGTTTATCAACTATGGCACATAATTATTTATATGTATTTCATATAATCCAACTAGAATGAAGATGCTATTAGAGTAGAACCATATTTTATTTAATCTATATACCTTACTCTGCCAGGAAGGGAAGCTTGAAAGCTACATGATAATAATAAACAAAAAATCTTGTCTCTAGCCTCAAACACTAAACCGTACAAGAGCAAAATAGGTAAATCTTGCTTGAAAACATTTCATATGTTGAAAAAATAAGGTAAGAAACAAAAATTAAAATTATTGTATGTTGTAATAATGAATGAATGTTGTCCAAACTGATGGAGTTACTTTCTCAGAATTTCTAAAATTTCATGAAAGAGATCTATGAATGTATCAGTGACATCACTGATAACATAAAATAATAGAAAAACCAAACTTTCTCAGGTGATTTCCAAGAGTTAACCTTATAATTAGTCATCCAATCCATGGTTGCAGAACTAATAGAAAGTTCAGGAAGATATAAAAGTCTATGGTATCATTCATGTATTAATTTCAAATGAGTTTTTGATTTATAAACCAAAATAAAGTGTTTAAGTAACATTCACATAAAGGTGTCTCTCATATAGATCATAAAAGCATACAAGTAGGCAAAAGAGTTAAGTTAAAATCTCACCTCAGATACTTACAAGCTATGTAATCCCAGGCAAGTTAATTGATTTCAGCCTCAGCTTCTTTATCTATATAATGGGGATACCTCACAAAATTGTTATGAAGATCAAATGAGATAATCAATTTAAAGTTTCTTTGCATATTTTACAAACCTTAAAATGTCATTGTTAGTTATTATTGACAATATTAATAGTCATTATTAAGCACTTAATACTGTTAGTACTTTTTTAAGATTAAGAAACAGATGAATCCAGGAAAAATAATTTCTCTTTGATATTAAATGAGAGACAAACTTAAGTATTCATTAGTTTCATGAGATATACATTACTTAGAATGTAAATAGAAAAAGATTATTCCCAAATGGTGAGGGTTTCGCACATGTTTCTTTCATATATTACATTATTCTCTAAGGCACTAATAACACTTTGAGGAAATCCATAAAAATCTGTAAAAAGTTGTTCTCACTATTAATTCTTAAGAAAAAAAAAATAGAGACAATACACATACATATACACATATACATCCATATATGGAAATATATGTAGATAGAGAGATAGATTCCTCCTTTTATAACATGCAATTAATGGGCAATACATTTAGCTAGTTCATTTGATGTACACACTCTTATCTTTTTGTCTGTGTCTCTATCTCTTTCTCTGAGGAAGGGGAGAAGGAAGACTAAGCTGGATTACATTTTAAAGCACAGCATTTTCAGTGGTACAAAGTGGCTCACTGCCACCAATGCCCATGGAATATGAATACTTCTTTAATGATAACTTTTTAATACATATTTCTTTATGAATCATGTTGGGAGAGAAAAATCAGAACAAAAGGGAAAAAATTAGAGAAAAAAAAACAGAAAAAAGTGAACATAGTATGTGTTGATTTAAATTCAATTTCCACAGTTCTCTTTCTGAATGCAGATAGCATTTTCCATCCAAAGTTTATGGGGTATTGCCTTGGATCACTGAAACGCTGAGAAAAACCATGTTTTTCCTAGATGATCATTATGCAATCTGTTTTTTTTTTCTTTTGCAAGAGTGAGTTGGGTATTTAATTTTATTATTCATCCCTTCTGCCCAAATTCAAAGTGGAGCTATGTTGGCACTGGCTCCAAGATTCTGCACCAGTATCAGAAATATTTATGTCTCATTTATTCAAGAGTTTAGCTTGCCATACTTTCAGGTCACTTTATGAAGTCTTTTAAAAATTACTACTAGATAATGTTATTGAAGAAGCATTG
This sequence comes from Antechinus flavipes, assembly GCF_016432865.1. Lineage (NCBI taxonomy): Eukaryota > Metazoa > Chordata > Mammalia > Dasyuromorphia > Dasyuridae > Antechinus > Antechinus flavipes. The sequence goes on along the minus strand of NC_067401.1, from coordinate 442,237,962 downwards.
GGGAATGAAGAAAAAAATGCCAAGGTATCACCTTTTACCTCTCAGATTGACTAAGAGACAGGGAACAATAATGATAAATGCTAGAAAGGTAACGAGAAAACTGGGACACTAATGCATTGTTGATGAAGTTGATCCATTATTGGATCTGTATCCTAAGAAAATTCCAGAAAATCATAAAGGAGGGAAAATGATCCACATTTGCTAAAAATGTTTGTAATAGCTCTTTTTGTGGTAAAAAAGAATTGGAAATGAATAGATGCCCATCAATTGGGAAATGGCTGAATAAAGTGTGGTATATGGGTATATGGTGGTAAAGGAATATTTATTATTCTATAAAAATGATAAACAAGCTGATCTTAGGAAAGGCCTTGAAATATTTACATGAACTGATGCTGAGTGAAACAAGCAGAAAAAAGGTAACAGCAAGATTATGAGTTGATTCTGCATCCAGAAAAAGAAATATAAATATTGACCTCAGAAAAATCAAATTTTCAAGTTACCCTGATAGGATTGAAAAGATATATTATAAATAACAGTAGATTACAATATGCTATCAATAGTCTTGATTTTTGAAGATTGGCCTATTCCTAGGACTTAGCTGACAGAAGTAACTCCATGTTGATCACTGATTCACCTATTTATATGCTTGGAAGTTTTTTATGTACTCAAATAGATGGTTTAATCCAGAGTCTGAAAGGTTTTCCTAATTATAATCAGCACACCAAACTTCATTTAATTCATGTATGTAAATATGTGAGGCTATTCTCATGATAATCAATTTAGTAAAATTACCTAATCGCAATGCCATTAAGGTTGATAAGAACATCACAGTCTAACTACCTGCTAATTGTCTGCCCCAAAGTTCCCCTCTCACTTGGTTCTTTTGAATCTGCTCAGCAACAGTGATCTAAGGACAAAGACTGAGTTTAAGGCTCTTAGCTATGATAAAGATTCCATCATCATATTACTGACATCTGTGATTTTCCATGGGTTTCAAGGACTTAGGAGCCACATGATTTCATAGCTGTAAGTAATAAGCTCCAAGACTTGTGATCCTTAAGCAGTGGTCTTTCTTGTTGGTAGTTTACTAATAATCTCCTCAATAACTACTGGTTGATCTACCAATCAATCCTTTATTACCATGCTCTCAATAAGTGGCTAAAAACAAGTATTTTATACGAGGAACACATAGTTAAAAGTCTTATCTGTGGTTGATTTCAATTGCAAGGTGATTCAGGCCAGTTGCAATGGTCTTGTGATGAAAAGAGCCATCTGCACACACAGAGAAGACTGTGGGAACTGAGTGGGGACCATAATATAATATTTTGACTTTGTTGTGGTAGTTTGCTTGCATTTTGTTTTCTTTCTCATTTTTCCCTTTTTGATCTGATTTTTCTTTTGCAACATGATAATTGTGGAAATATGTATGGAAGAATCACACATTTAACATATTAGTTTACTTGCTACCTAGAGAGGATCAGGGGAAGAAAAGGGAAAAAATTGCAACACAAGGCTTTGAAAAGGTGAATGTTGAAAATTCTGAATATGTTTTGAAAATAAGCAGCTTTAACTTTAAAAAATTAATTAAAAATAAAAAGTGTCTTATAAAGTGAGGGGGGGGGGGGCGAGGATGGATTGTCTCAGTGTCATACTGGGCCTCCAAAACAGGAGGAAAAAAAAAAAAGAAATGAGTCCTACACATTGGTATGTGCCCTATGAAAGATTTAAATAAACACATGGGTATAAATCACATAGAATAAGAGAGTATTAAAATTCTATTCATACAAGTGAAGGGATACTCATACTAATGGATTTAGCAAACTACTGAATGATGTTCCCCAAACTATACTTTGTTTCAGCAATTCCTTATCTTTCAGACTGTGTTCAACTTGGGGTACCATATTTTAGAAATGGCATTAGTGAAGCAAAACATGGTTAAAAAGGATGATCAAGAAGCATAAGCAACTTGAAACCATCTTATCTGGGCCAACTGAAGATGATTAACCTGGAAAGGAGACTGTAGGGAGAGGTCTTTTTCTTTCTTTCTTTCTTTCTTTCTTTCTTTCTTTTTTTTTTAAGAGAACAATTTAATAGTTTATTAAATGGAGAGATTTACTGGGACTAAATGATCCATGTTTGGTCTGAAAGAGACTATCATTTCAAAGAATCCAGCCCTAAGTATCAGACAGCAAGATTTTTTATGAGATAACAAGAATGATGACATAATGGGGAGAGTTACTTGGATGGGGATAACCTAATTGGGAGGTTGGCACCTAGGATGACATATTGGAGGGAGGTACTGGAGAGGTTACTGATATTCTAATGATGTCTAAAATGGATAGACCTTTATCCTGTCAAACATTAAGAAGGAATGATTATACCCTAAAGATATAAAACCTTTATCTCATCAAACATTAAGAGGGAAAGGTTACAATCTGAGGCAGAGTAAATAAATAGGACAATGGGGAAACTGGGTCAGGACATTAAAAGGAAACTGTGGCACAACATTCCACACTCTCTCTCTTCTAACTATTCAAATCATTGAATTACCTTCCTCTAAAAGGTCTTAGCACCATAATTTTGAACAACCCTATGTGAAGTAAATAGACCAAATAAAAATCAATATAAAGCTAGAACAATGCATGGACTTATGGCAAGGTCAAGTTTCTCCCTGATAATTCCAGAGTTAATCACCAATACACAAAGCTCCTTATTGCAATCATGTCAGGTCCTCTGCAGTTGGGGAGCATCACTGTGAGTTAGGTCTGTGATCATTTGTGCATGACTCAGCCTCTGCTTACAGAGCAGCAGGGCTCAAGACAAGTTGTGCTGCCCATTCAGAGGGGCAACTCATTCCAGAGGAGAAGGGTGAGACTTGGAGTAGCTCCCACTGTCCCCACCCAGAGGAATAGACAGGACTGCAGAAAGGATCAGATTTCTGAGCAGATTATACAGTTAGACCAAGGCAGGCAAACCCCAAACTTCTAGAGGCCCAATATCAAATTACAAGGTCCTTTTAAGTGTGATGAACTACTAATTAAGGACCTGGGGTAACAGGAGTGGAGAAACAGATCAGAGAGACTGCCAGTCCCAAGACAGGTATCTGATTTCTGGTTGTTTCTAAAAAATAAATAAATAAATAAAAATCATCCCCAAAACTGAGTCTTCCAGGGAAATCCCAACAGAATAAGGGATTTCAAAGTTAAAGCATAACCAGCAAATCATAGTCCAGTAAATTTAAGCAAGGAGCAAAAAATGAAAAGGACTGTTTAAAGGACTTCCAATTAAATCTGAACTAGTAAGATAGGGGATAGGGCAGAAGTACCTAAGAAAATACACCAGTTTTTCCAATTTCCTATTTCTTCCTCCTGTGGGGAGAGCGCTTGAAGGTTTGTAAGAAAGATCCAACTTTATGTGTAAATTTATTAAATACATGTATCAATCGACATGAAAGAAGAGTCATTAAAGATAACTGTTATAATAAGGGATTTTCAGTTCAATATAGGGAAAAACATTCTAATAGATATCTAATAACAGAACAGCTTATTTCATAGTTCCATAGACAACCTCTAATGTAGATCCTTTGAGAGTCAGAGGTCAAACAAGTAGTAGATGGCAATTCCTCTGATTTGTATCCATGAATCCCACTGCTTAAAGAAATGAGCTCCATGGCCTTGGAAATTTTAAAGAGGTGATGACTGCTTTGACAATATTATAAAAGTTATTTCAATTAGAGACAGAGGGGTTATATTATTGTATCCCACAGATCTTTTCTAACTTTGAGATCCTATGATCTTTGTATCTAGGATGGTACTGATAATTGTACCTATATGGTATAAGAGAATTTTAGTCTAGAAAACTTGGGTTGAAATCCTTGTTCTGCTTAGCAATTATGTGAATTCCCTTGACTTCTCTGGGATTCAGTTTCCTCTTTATGAAATGAAGGAGAATTTTTTAATGACTTCTTAGATGGATGTGAACATATACCATATATATATATATATATATATACACATATACATATATAACTTTGATGTATATAAATATACATTATGTAATTTATACATTTTAATGTGTATGTGGAGATATAAACATTAGTATATACAAAATAGGTCTGGTATTTTTATGTAGATAATAATTTTCAGATTTGTTTTTACAATTCTAAACTTTTTTTCCTGTTCTCCAGCCTTCAATCTCGCCTGCCTACTGGACATTTCAAACTGGATGTTGAAGATTTTAAAGTTCTTTTAACAGTCTCATTGTCAGCCATGCTCTTTCAGTGTCAGATGTTTGGAATCTTCAGCTTTACATATCCAAAATCATGCTCTTGTTTCCCCACAAAAGTATTCCCTCATTTCAACTTATTTTAAAGGTACCATCAGCCTTCAGATTGATTTTACCTCCAGTCTCTTCCAAATCTAATCCAACTGTGTATGTAAACTTAATATTTCTAACATGAATGTCTGGTCATTTACCCTTCAATTCATTCAAATCTAATGATTCCCTATTACCTCTAGGATCAAATACAAATTTCTCTATTTTTCTTTTAAAAGTCATTTTATGACCTTGACGATAATCTCATGCATTCCTCCTGTATGCACTTTGTGATCTAGTGACAATAGCTTTCTTGAACTTTCTTGGACACAATAATCCTAACTTCTATCATTTTTGCTGGCTGTCTTCCATGACTGAAACTTTTTCTATCACTTCCTCTTAACATCTTGAGTTTCTCTATGTTTCAGCTATAATTCAAACTCCTGCAATTATATTTTTTCAGTTTTTCATCTTGGTGTCTTCTCTCTGAGATTATTTTTAACAAGAGTTTGATATATGTATGTGAGTGCATGTATATATGCACACACACACATATATACACATACATACATATATACACACACACACATCACATAGTTGATTACATGCTGTTTCTCCTAGTAGAGTGAAAAATACTTGGAAACAGAGATTTTTTTTGATGTTTCTTTGCACATAATAAGTGGTCAGTAAATGCCTGTTGGCTTGCTTGATTCCTATATGAGCTTTTACATGTATTTATCAAATACAACTGAGTCATTTTATCTTCCTTTTGGTTTTCTTGTGTCCATTTTAAATTTTTATTTTTGGAGGAGATGAGGATGGCAGAAATGGTAACTTACAAAAAAATTTTCTTATTGTTTGAGATGATGGATAAGCCTGAGATAGATATATTGATTTCATGCAGTCCTACCTTTCCTCTATTTCCAATACTTTTCATGTATGTCCATATATTTTAGGACTTTATGAATTGCAATCAATGTTAGGCTAAGATCTTTTTCACCTTACTTACACATTGTCATTTAGTCATTTAGTGTTATTGAGGAAGTTTAATTTAAAACAATTTAAAACAGAATGTGAGTGCCCTGACTTACCTGTTCCCTGTTCTATGCAACATAATATAGCAGAAAAGGCCATGGAAAAAAATCTCATCTAGAGAACTGAACCTACTCACCCATCAGGAGATGACCTAACAATTCTGGTGACAGATTTATTCAAATCTCTCTATTTCACCCAATCCCCCTTAGGATCAATGTCATACATATTACAATAAGATATCTGGTTGGTGTTATTGGTGTAGTCTCATGGCTTGCAAAATGTAGAAACTCAATAAATATTTATTGATTTGAACTGAACATAGAAATATGAACAAATTTAAATGACCCTTTTGAAGATAACACCTATAGTCTTGCCTCCTGAGCTAATATACTAATATTGATACTAATATGCAGGACCTAGAGTGGTACTGAAGTCAGAGGTAATTGTTTAATTTTCACTAGGAGCATTTACACATCAGGAACTGATAATCACTTTATAATTGTGTTCTTCAGGGGAAAAAAAGCATCTAGGTTATATATTTAAATATAATCTACATCATTAGACTTTCCTAAGTATAGATAGGCAACTAGTTGATGCAATGAATAGATTGTTGGACCTAGCATCTAGAATTTAAATTGGCCTTGGACATTTACTGGTGGCAACTTAACTCTGAATGCCTTAGTTTGCTTATCTATAAAATGTGTGGGGAAAGAAAATGGCAAACCACTACACTATTTCTAATAAGCAAAGGATCACAAAGAATCCAACCTAACTTTGATTCAGCAGCAAGAACAATGTAAACAATCAAAACAGCAACTTAATTCCCAAGTATAGACAAACAATACTTAGGAAAGTCTTAATCATGCAGATTAAACTTAAATGCATGTCCTATTTCTCATTCCATGTCTTCTTAGAACCTGGTTGTTAAATGTTTACCAGCTTACCATTGATTAGAGTTCACCATAAAGAACCTTTTCTCTTGCTAAATCCATGCCAAAGAACAAGCTCATTTCTCTGTAGTCTAGGATATCAGTCTGCTAAACAAAATGTAGGGAATGTGTGGAATGTTCCTTGTAAATGGATTAGCCTCTGAAACCTTGTATTTAGATAAATAAACAAATAAGTATTTGTTTTATGAATAATTTCCAAAAGAACCAGTGTTTTCCTTTTAAGAGATATAGGAGAAACATATATTTTAACAATTTTGTCATGTCAAGGATGGACTTGGCATCTTTCCGAATTTGGGTGATGATGTTCAATTATGTCTTTAAAATCCTGTGTAATATGAAAAAAATACTCTAAATTGATATTAATTGGAACAAATTAAGACAACTCTTGTGTGCTACTATATACCACTCAGATTAATTAAGATGGCAGGAAAAGATAAAGATAAATATGGGAGGGGATGTGAGAAAACTGGGATACTAATACTTTGTTGATAGGGTTGTGTAGTGATCCAACCAGTCTGGAGAGCAAGTTGGAACTATGCCCAAAAGGCTATCAAACTATTTATACCCTTTGTTTCAGCAGTTCTCTACTATATCTATATCCCAAAGAAATCATAAAAAAGAGAAAAGGGGACCACATATACAAAATTTTTTGTGGTAGCAAGGAACTGGAAACTGAGTGGAAGTCCATCATTTTGGGAATGGCTGAATAAGTTATGGTAGATCAATGTAATGAAATATTATTCTTCTGTAAGGAATGATCAGCAGGATGATTTCAGAAAGACCTGGAGAAACTTACATGAACTGATGCTAAGTGAAGTGAGTGGAACCAAGAGAACATTGTATACAGTAACAAGACTATGTGATGATCAGCTGTGATAAACTTATTTTTTTTTTCAACAATAAGATGATTTAGGCCAGTTCCAATAGACTTATGATGCAGAGAGCTACCTGGATCCAGAGAGAGAACTGTGGGGACTGAATATGGATTTCAACATATTTTCATCTTTTGTTGTAGGTGATATTTGCTTGTGATGGACACACTAGTACCCAGGACACCCCAGAATCAGCTGGAGTCAGGATAAGCAAAAGTCCTTAGTCTTTATTCTTGATCTTTAGATGCAGGATTGAACAGGATGAAAACAAAATCTCCACAACCACTTTCTTCTTTGTCTACTGCCAAGAGTGACTCTGGCTAGTCTTACTCCACTCTCTAGCCCCTCCTACAACATTCTGTATACACCAATCATTGAGCCAGCACAGGATAGCGGGAAGGACCATTTTCCAAGCATATGCCCATAGAGTATTGTCCAATCAATAATTAGCCTCAAGTGCTCGGCAGTCCTGACCTCAGTGCATAGACTCAATAGTTTCAGCCCTCTACATCTCCTGCTTTCTTTTGCTTTAGAACACAGGTGGTCATGCCATCCCTGACTTCTCAGGAAGGGAGGTGAAAGCACTAAAAATGAGATGATCACACCCTCCCCAATATCTCAGGAAGGGAGATGAAAAGCACCAACGAGAAGTGGGGATTGCTAGCGGGTTTCTAGGCTGAAGGATTTTATTAGAAACAGGTATGCACAAACCCATCAGCATGGGCGGTATTACAGAAGCTCATAGCAATAACACAGACACTATTAGTGAGGACTTTCTCCACAGCCAGTGCAGGCTCAATGTGGTGTAATAAACATGAATTGTACATGCAAGTAGTGATATAACAAACAATATAAATCAATATAGTATTATAAGAGATTTCCAGAAGTCCTAGAAGGAGGGTATGTAAACAACAGTCACACATACACCTCCTTCAGCAGCCAAGAAATAGTCTAAAACCAATGTATTGTCCATTGCTTCACGTGTCAGGGAATCCAATGATCCCCACAAGTTTTTGAAGTCCTGCAACAGTCTTTTTATGTGTTAGGGAATCCAATGATCCAGCAGATTTTGAAGTCCTGCAACAGTCTTATCATTTCTCAGAAAATTCAATGATTCCTGAGGGTTTTCAAGTCCTACAACAGTCTTATCATATCTCAGACAATCCAATGATTCCTGAAGGTTTTGAGGTCTCACAACAATCTTATCATGTGTCAGAGAATCCAATGACTCCTGAGGGTTTTGAAGTCTAGCAATTTTTGATGTCCATGAGTCAAACACCATAACTGCCAAGTTCATTCAGTGGTGGGCACAGTCAGCAGCGGAACCATCCAATGTTTCTTGGATCTTCTTCATTTCAAGGGTCTGCTCCATCTCTCTGTAATGGACAAGGCGAATATGGCTTCTTGGCACCCATCTAATTCCTTTTCCAACTGTGGAGATACAAGCAAACCCTCTCCCCCAAGCAGTTAACCTATCTGGTCCCTTCCATTCACCACTTTCTGGGTCTCTCCACATCACCTGGCGATTATCTAAAGATAGTGGAGCTGCTCACACTGGACATTACCCTTCCAGGGGTTATAAAACCTGTCTGCTGGAACCAATGCATCTTTGTCAAAAATCAAGAAATTAATAGTATAAAGAGCTAGATTTAGAAGTTCTCTAGGGTTACCTTGGCTTCCCCTTTCTTTTGTTTTTGGAGGAGCATCTGAATGTCTCTGTTTCTCCTCTCTACTATTGCCTGTCCTTGAGGATTAAAGGGTGTGCCAGTGATATATAAAATCTTATACTGTACACAAAAGTATACAAAATGTTTAGAAGTATATGCAGGTTCATTGCCTGTTTTTATGGCTTATGGCACACACATCATAGCAAATGCTTGTATAAGGAATTCAGTCACCACTCTGGCTGTCTCTTTTGCTGTTGGTATTGCAAAAGTGAATCCTGAAAAAAGTGTCTACCACAACATGGATAAAAGACAGACGACCAAAAGATTTATAATGGGTCACATCCATTTGCCAAATTTCATTGGGTCTCAAACCTTGAGAGTTTTTCCCTGGAGGCAGTGTAGGAGCATGGAAAGGAAGGCAAGCTGTACAGGCTTTTACTATGCTCCTTGCTTCCTCTCTTATTATTCCAAATTGCAAACTTAAAGCTCGAGCAGCCTGATGATATTTAAAATGAGATTCTTGGCCTTCTTGAAATAAAGGAGTATTGGCCAGCATAGTTAAAAAGGCTATCTGCCTTTGAATTACCATCAAAAATAGGACCTGGAAGTCCACTATGAAAGTGGACATGCAAAATATAAATCTTACCTGGATGCTTTCTCTTGAAGTTCCTTAAATAGGTGATATATATTAGAGGCTATAAATTTTATCTGGGGTGTGGCAATTCTTTGTACCACACCTACTGAATAGGCCCAATCAGATATTATATTTACATCCCCTGGATAATAAGTAAGAGCTAGCATGATTGCATACAATTTATTCTGCTGACTGAGCCGAAAAGCAGTTCTGACTACTCTCTTTATAGTTAAGTCATGAGAGTATACAGCACAAATATTATGTTTGGATGCATCTGTAAAGATAGTTGGTCCTTTAAGAGGAACTGTAGAAAACTTTTCTTCAAGAATCCATTGTCAACTATGTAATAATTGGGTTATCTTTAATGGAGACCCATGAGTAAAATTTGGAGCCAGGGCCAATAAAATTTGCCAAAAAAAAAAAAAAAAAAAAAAAGAAATCTGAGATGTTTTCATAGCATGCATTAATTTGTGCATAGGTATAAAAGGTTTATATCTTGTCTGGTCTTCTCCCAGATAATTGTATTAATCCTTTAATGGTCTTTAATAAGATTCCAGCTACAAGCTAGGGATATCATAAATATTTATTTTGGAGTAGAAACTTGCCTCACTCTATAAGGAAGTATGATAGGTAAGGAGAAAAGAAAGAGGGAGGCTAATGGAAGTAAAGGTAGAAGTAGAAGTGGAAATAAATAAGAAAGGGGGAGGGGCTGCAAAAAGGGAGAGCAGATAGAGAGAGGTGGTGACCAGGAGCAAAATACTGGTAAGGAGGGAAAGGAGAAAAGGAGAGAGAAAATTATAATTTGAGGAAAATAGGATGATTGGAAATACAGAGTTAGTAATTTTAACTGTGAATGTAAATAGGATGAATGCTCCCTTAAAATGGAAGTTGATAACAAAGTGAATGAAAAGCCAGAATCTTTTTTTCCCCCCTCTGAGGCAATTGGGTTAAATGACTTGCCCAGGGTCACACAGCTAGGAAGTATTAAGTGTCTGAGACCAGAGTTGAACTCAGCTAGGAAGTATTAAGTGTCTGAGACCAGAGTTGAACTCAGATCCTCCTGACTTCAGGGCTGGTGCTCTATCCACTGGGGTACCTAGCTGCCCCCTTAAAACCCAGAATCTTACAATATGTTGTTTACCATAAAACAGTTGAAGCAGAAAGATTCATAGAGAGGAAAGGGAAAAGGCTGGAACAGAATCTATTATGCTTCAGGTGAAGTTAAAAAAAAAAACAACTATATTATAAAGAAGCAGTAATCAAAACCATTTGGTACTGATTAAGAAATAAAGTAATGGATCAGTGGAATAGACTAGGTTCACAAGAAACAGTAGTCAATGACTATGGTAATCTAGCACTTGTTAAACCCAAAGACTCCAGCTTCTGGAATAAGAACTCACTATTTGACAAAAATTGCTGGGAAAATTGGTATGGCAGAAACTAGACATTGACCAATATCTAACAACTTATACAAATATAAGGTTGAAATTTGTTCATGATTTAAACATAAAGAGTTATACTATAAGCAAATTAGGATAACAAGGCATAGTCTGACTCTCATATCTATGAAGAAGGAAGGAATTTATGGCCAAAGAAAATTATGAAATATAAAAGTATAATTTTGATTATAAAATTAAAAAAATATATTTTGTATAAACAAAATCAATGCAGCCAAGATTAGAAGGGAAGCAGAAAACTGGGAAAATATGCCCAAGTTTTCTGATAAAGGTCTCATTTAAAAAAAATTGTAAAGAATTGATCCAAATTTATAAGAATAAAATCCATTCTCTAATTGATAAATGGTCAAAGGATATGAACACATGACTTTCAGACAAAGAAATTATGCCATGTCTGGTGATTTGAAAAAAAATAATCTAAATAACTATAGATTAGGGAAATGAAAATTAATACAATTTCACATCTCTCAAAATGGCTTAGATGACAGTAAAAGGTAATAATAAATAGTAGAGGATATGTTTAAAAACTGATTCACTAATACATTGTTGGTGGAGTTGCAAACTGATCTAACCATTCTGAAAAGCAATTTGAGACTTTGCTTAAAGGCTAAAAAACAGTATATACCCTTTGATTCACCATTGTTTCTACTATGTTTATATGCTAAAGAGATCACAAAAATGCAAAAGACGTACATGTGCAAAAATGTTTTTAGGAGCGCTTTTAATAATGTAGTGGCAAGGACCTGAAAACTGAGTGGACATTCATCAGTTTAGGAGTGGCAGAATGAGCTATTGTAAATGAATGTAAGGAAATAGTATTGTGTTATAAAATTGGCAGGCTGATTTTAGACAAGCATGGAGAGACTTACATGAACTGATGCTCAGCAAAGTGAGTAGAACCAAGAGAACATCATTCACATGAACAAAAAAAAAAAAATGTGATGATCAGCTATGATGCACATGCCTCTTTTCAACAATAAACTGATTCAGGCCAATTTTAATAGACTTGTGATGGAGAGAGCCAGCTGCATCCAAAAAGAGAACTATGGGGACTGAATGTGGATGTAACAATATTTTCACCGTTTTTTTTGTTGTTGTTATTTTTATTTAGTTGCTTGTGTTTCTCTTTCTCATTTCCCCTTTTTGATCTGATTTTTCTTGTGTAGTTAAATGTGGAAATAAGTTTAGAAAGATTGCACATATTTTTGTGAGGAAATTGCTGTTAAGTGACTTGCCCATGGTCACACAGATAGGAAGTGTTAAGTATCCAAGGTCAGATTTGAATTCAGGTGTTCCTGATGTTAGGCCCAGGGCTCTATCCACTGTACCATCTAACTGTCCCATACATCTTTAATCTATATTGGATTACTTGCTATCTAGAGAAGTAGGTTGGGAGGCAGGGAGGAAATTTTGAAACACAGTGTTTGCAAAGATAGATGCTGAAAACTATATTTTCATGAATTTTGAAAAATAAAAAGCTATTATTAAAATTGAATGATTATTGCTAGGGTGGCTAATGATTTTAGGTTTTATTAAGAGAGATTTAATTTCTAGGACTATGGAGGTGAGAATTCCACTGTAATTCTGTAAATCAGACTACATATGGTATATTATGTTACATTCTAGGTATCCCAGTTTAGAAAAGTCAATGTTAAACTTCAGAGTATCCATAGAAGGGCAAATCCAGAATGAATGAAGGTCTTTGGTCTACCTAAATATCTAATTATTTATCTGAGTCATATTTTGTCTTAACTGTCATCTCTTCTGAACGCCTGAAGATAAGTTGAAGGATTTAGGGCTATTTCTTGAACAAGAGAAGGCCGGAGGAGGACAACAGAGACAAGCTGTATCATAGAACTGCTTTTGTAGGGATAACTATGTATGAAAGGAAATAGCCTACTTTTTCTTGGTCTCAAAGAGAAGAATTAACTTGATGGCTGGTAATTCAAAGAGGCATATATTCTGGCTTGGGAAAACTTACAACTAAGCTAAGGAATAGACTCCTTCTGGAGTTTATGAGGTCCTATTTTTTTTTCTAAAAGTCTTTGTATATAGGTAGTTAATAACCTGTCATTTATATTGCAAAGTGACTTGTATATAGATTGAACAAGATGGTGTCTGAAGTACATTGTAATATTAAGACTCTGTGATCTTTATTTTAGACAAAGTTGCAATTCTTGAGTAAGTTATAGAAGTATACTTAGTGTATATAATTGACATCCTGATTTTGACACATATTGCCATTATCTTGCCTTTGAAAAACATCTTCCAATTTTGATTTTTCTCCTTTCTATTGTTTCTGTTTATTTTTTTTTTGTTATTTTGTATTTTATTGTGAATGTAAAATATAAATGTAAAAAATGAGATTTTTCCACATGTACAGAATAGAGAAAAGGGTTATACAGGATTAATACATCTCTCACAAACAGCATGCATTTTTCAAAGTATAATAAATTAAATATTCTAGTTTCAAAGGTGTCCCTTTTCTCTGGATCTCATTTTGAAGCTCCCTTTATTCTTGCTATACTTTTATAAAATGCTAAAATAAAATCATTTTCTTTTGTTTTAGTATCATTATCAATTGTCCTCTCCTTCACTTAAAAATACAACCCCATACTCTCAAATCATAAAAATATGCATAATCAAACAAAACAAATCCATACATTCATTATGCATCTTGAATTCCTCACCCTGTCTAGGGAGATGGGGAGCATGTTTCATTACCCATCTCTTGAAATCATGATCATTGCATCAATGAAGTGCATAAGCCTTTCAACTAATTTTCTTTATAATTTTCTAATTATTATATGGATTCTTTTCCTGGTTCTGCTCACTTCACTCTACATTAACTTTTCAAGTAACTCACAATCTCTCTCAAATACAATTTATTCTGAATCCTCAGAGAGGCTGTGGGAAATGTGATTACCACCTTATGAAGTGCTTTGAGATCCTGTACTCAAAGACCTTACAAAATATATTTGAATCCAAATTAAAACTATATGTTTTCTTGTGGACTGACATGGATTTAAAAAAAAAATCTCACAAGCAAGAGGCTTTAAATTAAACTTCAGTGACATAGCAAACCAGGTCAGAAAAATGTGGATACCTCTAAATTCAACTACCACCCACAGGCAACAGAAACATTTCACAACCTATGTACCAGCTAGCCACTGCCAATGGGGTAGTTTAAACAACTCCTTTAGGGCCAATTTGAAAGGGTAAACATGAGAGAAGCTTTTATTAATGCTTCCCTTCATCACAAAAGCAATTTCCCACTGTCATCTGAGCTTTTTACGATGGCCCATACCAGCGGAAGCCATTCCACTTCACTTCTGACTGTGAACCAAGTGGTATTGAGTGGAAAAGAAAACAAATCAAATAATTAAAATGGTACCCCCCCCAAAAAAAAGATACCACTTTAAAACATGTGAAAGATCTTTAGTTTGCTAAGAACTAAGACATCAAAGCAAAGAAACTGATTTTTTTTCCTTCTTGTCAATGGGAGTCAGAAAACTTACTAGACTCAGTTTCCAGTGAGAGTTAATTCTCACTCTCTCTCTCTCTCTCTCTCTCTCTGGAGAGATATATCCATCTCTTTTTTCTATATCTGTCTCTCTGTCTTCCCTCCCTACTTCCCTTTTTCGTCCTCTCCCTCTTCTTCTCCCTCTCCTTCTCTCTCTACTTACCTTTTTCTTTCCATTCACAACTCCATCCTAATTGGACCAGCTTCTCCCAATTCATGTCTAAGGAATATTCTTATACCAAGCTGAGTTGGTATATGTTTTGATTATTTCTAAGCCCAAAAGTATTGATATCATGGTTATCAAGAGTTACCATTACCAGTCCATTTACTGAGTCGTTTCTCTTTTGGATGCCATCATTTGGCAGAAATAGAGTTAATGTTTTTTTTTTTGTTTCCCCTTAGTCAGTAGCTACCACACCTGTCAACCATCAGAGCAGAGTTTGCCAGGAATCAATGGGGATGGGCTCAGCTGGAGCAAATTAGTCTATCCTGAGGAGGTCCACTATATGAGAAGTGAGCTCTTGACTATGTCTCTATGGGGTTTTGGCAGATCCAAGAGCTCAATTGCTATAGGCAAAAGGGATGTTGATGCTGCAGGGACTTCAAAACACTGTTTCCCTGAAATAGATGTGTGGCTACATAGATATACGTAAATACATACATAGATCCTGCTCTTTGATATATACAATGGACCTTTTGTGATGACTGAAAGGCAGTATCCTGTTTGGTTTGTGTTTATAAGAAATATCTTATTATGTAAAATCTGAGAAACAATTCTGGTAGCAAGGTAGCATGGGGAGCAATGATAAAACCAACCTTTTAGCTATTTCATCCTTAGAGTATTAGAATCACATAAGTGTTGTCCAACAACATTTTATGTTTTTCATCAAAGTACCATTTTCAAAGGATTCCAGACTGTGACAGTTTGGCAATCATATCCGTGCATGGTTGAATAAGAGGAACCAACAATGAATAATCAGGGGGTGGCAGTGAATGAAATAATGGTCAATACAGTAATGCATATCTATCATCACTCATTCATCTGTTTCTTTAAAATGCTTAAAATTAAAAAAAATATTAAAATTTAGAATGTGGTACACCTATATCTCCATCCATATCTATATAAGATCTTCTTATAGTTCCTTTTTAAAATAAGGAAAATAATCAAAGAGTTATGTTAGAACCAAGCTTCTATTCATATCTTTCCTATTTTTTTGACATTTCTTCAATTTTCAGCCTTTTATATAAATTAAAGTATATAGACAAAGGAAAGCAAGATTCTTAGGAAGAATATGAAATATGAAAGGGAACAAGTATGATTATTTCAGCATTGATTTTGCTTCTGGGTCTTGGTCAGTTTCTAAAATGGTACCTAGTTTGACTAATTCTGGCAATACCAGAAGTGAAACACTTCAGTGTATACTGTTTTCCTCTCTTTGTACTGAGCAGGGATCCCTTATTTTAAATATCATTTGCAACTTACCACAGTGATTCCACAGACCAGCACGAATTCTCATTACTGAAGAAGAAAGGTAAATATACTTAATTGGTTGGAAAAGTTAGGCATGTTGACAATGGCTTAATTACAGTCTACCACCAAATGGTACATTAGTATAGGAAGAAAAAAGTACATCTTCAAAAGGATAAGATGAAATGACATTTTGGCTTTTCAAAAGTTCCATAGTCCTGCTGGGTCATGACTTAATGTCTCACACATAATATGAGCCTCATTAATAGCAGAGATATAATGAAATCAATTTGAAGGCATCTTTTTTCCTAGGGCTCTCTGTTTAGTTATTGAGTTTCTTTGAAGGGTAAGAGGGCAATTGAAGGAATAAGTTTCAGATTTGGCCCAGCACAGTTGCACAGAGAAAATAAAAAAAAGACCATCTGAATTGCTGTTTGAAAATTGCAGTAACTTATATACGTAATTGATTTGGAGACTTCATCTTACATCAAGATACCCCAAGCATCTTTGCCAAGAAGTGGTTTTAATTACTGCGACTATTATCGGACATTGCAGAAGCCATTTCTTCAGGACCTGCAGAGTCTGCAAGTTCCTGCTGAGCTGGCCACTGCATTTCAATGGAGATTCCTAGCAGGAACTGTAACCGACTCAGCAAGACCCAGGTGACCTGCAGAAAAGAAATCACACATGCTGAGATTTTCCCCCTATTCTGGTGACCTTGCTCCATCATTGCACCTCAACAATGCCCACATAGAGATTCACAGGACTAGAAATTCTTGGATATGGAAGATAATTTAGAGGAATTGAAACACAGATCAACATTACAATGTACTTGCCAGACAGTCATTTATTCACTGCTTGAAGACCTCCAATAAAAGGTGAATATACTAACTGTGAACCAAGCTTATTCTACTTGTGGAGATCCCTAATAGTTAGGAAGTTTTTCTTTACTCTAAGCCTAAACAAACCTGCCTCTAATTTGTGCCTATTATTTTTATTTCTTTTCTCTGGCACTAAGCAGAATGAGTTTAATATTGCTTTCATGTTACCATATTTAGATAAGTGAAGACATTTATTATGTCTGTCTTAAGTCTTTCTCTTAGAGAATTGGGGAAGATAGCTCATTTCTTCTCAAAGGAAAGTCATTCTATTTTTTATCACTGAAAAGCAAAGATGTTATTTTTTATACAATGCCAGGATAAGTCCCATTGCATCTTCCATCCACTGGTACTATTTCTTTTTCTTGGGGGCAAAGAATGAAAATTTATTATCTTTTTGCATAAATGACAGGCCTTCAAATATTGAACAATAGCAGATAAACAGTTTCATGTCCTTAAAGCAACAATTATATTCCATTACTTCAAGTATTCTCATCATCCATACTATCATCCTCTGAATATGTTCCAGCTTATGAGATTATTCTGTCAAATATAGCAATCATGGATGCCATAAGACTTCTTTGTTCTATTCAGATGGGACTATTTCAGACTACTTGGAAGATAAAATAAATGAGCTACAGTTAAATATTATCCTTTGTCCCTTTTCCAAGATTAGAGAATTTAGGCTACAGATAGATTGGATAGATAGATAGATAGATAGATAGATAGATAGATAGATAGATAGATAGATGGATAGACAGAGAAGCATATATCAAAATCCCTACATCTACTCACAATGCAAATTGTTTCTATCACATCTGCTGATAAATATCCATTGATTAATCATTACTTTGCTTGACTGGATGAGATATGTCACCAACTTAAAGGAGAATTATAGTTTGTTTACATTCATTCATGTATCACTACTCTTGTATTCATCTGGGATATGAATTTACCCTGCATGCATAAGTATGGCTGAGCCCTTTATTTGGAATATATTTCCCCCTTAAAAGGAGAAGCAGGAATAACATTCAGAAATTATAAGAAGGTAAGGTAGGCATGATGTCAGGATAAAATTCCTAATGACTTAGAGCCCTGTAAAACTAGACTGGGCTTTCCAAGTAATAGTCATTTCTCTTTTCCTGGAGGTCTTCAAGAAGAGACTAGATAATTACATGTTTAATATTCTATAGTAGTGACTCATTTTTATGTATGTGTTACAATAGCTTGTGACTGGTTACAATAATCTCTTCCAACTTACATATACTCTGATTCTGAATAAGGGTGAGTAATTTCATCTGAAGTCATGACTGATCCAGGGTTCTAGTTAATGTTATAATCTAATTAGTTATAAGATAGACAGAGTCATTATAAAACTGAAATATAATTGGGAAGAAATAAGAGGTTTTCAAATAAATTTTTTAAAATTGTGCTGAATTAATAAAGTCTACAGTGAACCTATTTGGTTAATTATCTGTGGTTCTAAATTGTTGATAAAGGTATATTTGAGTTCTAAGTTTAATTTGTGTCACATGATAGACAAGTCTATTAATACTTTCATGCTTCTATATATGCTTGTAAATATAGAAGTCAATCACTGGCTCCATTTCCAAGTTACTATATAAGAAAGGTGGAGGTAGAATTAGAGAATTAGATCCTGACATACCTCTCTGTTATTCTTTCAACTGCTTCTGAGGCCTTATCAGTTACCAAGCTGGTGTACTTCTAAGTGTTCATGTACTATTATGATGAAACCTAGAGACTAAGTACTTTTTCATGAGATTAGTTAGGCAAATGACCATTTTTATTTGATTGTTTCCATCAGGTTTGAAATAAAAATGTTTCCTTTAGAGACCTATGCCATTGAATCGTATCTGATTGAATAGTTCATTATGTCATCATGCTGCCATAAAAACATTGAGTCTTCTATGGACAAGAAAAACCATAAAACACATTCCTTTTACTAACTTCACAGCCTTCTAGCTTCACCCCTAGTAGGATGATACTTATCCCTTATAACTCCTCAAATATATAGGATGGGGATGATTCCACATTTTAACATTCTTATAATCAAGGTGAACCTATGTTCTTGCCAAAGTCTATGTCAATGGAGTGTGAGCTTTTTGAGATCCTATCTGTTTGGAACACTTTCAAATGGAAGCTAAGAAAAGGAATAATCTGTGATCTGCATACTTATATAGGCCTGTTCAGCTAGATTCCTTCTGAAACTGGTCTCATGGTAATGAACTCTGGGCCCATAGTCACTCCCAAAAATTATCTGCTAAGCTTTTGAAGAGTTGCTTTGTGCTTCAGTAGGAGAAGTGTTCATGATGATAAAATTATGGATTCTTGAAGCATTGAAGGTTAAGTATAATCAAATTCTAGATTGAATGTTTACATTACATATAATTTTAGGAC
The DNA here is from genome assembly GCF_016432865.1 of Antechinus flavipes. Taxonomy (NCBI): domain Eukaryota; kingdom Metazoa; phylum Chordata; class Mammalia; order Dasyuromorphia; family Dasyuridae; genus Antechinus; species Antechinus flavipes. Next base: position 442,218,746 of record NC_067401.1, on the reverse strand, counting down.
AAAATTACCTTATGTTTATGTAGCTTCAGAACAAAACTTTCATAACCCTTAAAGACCCCACTACATGCAAATTTTGCATGGTTCTCTGAGTTTACAAATAGTTAATTGTCCTTAGAGATGTTTGGAATAGAGAGATCAGGAACAGGTATTCAAACAGGGTAAAAATCTTATAAACACACATGAGTGGGAAGAGCAATAGTACATCAAATGCATAATAAATAAGAATTTTAATTCAACTCATCATGAAAACAATAAGAGATGAGAAATGAGAGGACAGAGGCCTTGGATGCCCAGAATTATAGACTTAACTCGGATCAACACTGTCTGTCAGACTTAATGAATGTTGTTTATAAACATAGTTTTTTGCATATTTTAAAGAGAGCTATTTGAATAATCTATCCCATCACTCTTCTGGTTGTTCATGTAATATATAAGAATATCCTTCTCTAACTTACATAGGAGGGTTATCTGACCAGGGAAATGGTACAACAGATACTTTCATCAAACCTCAGTGGAATCCTATATCTTAAAAGAAAGTAATTATGTGCTAGATAGAATAAATATGCTTGACTCCATAGAATAAATATGCAAAATACATCTTCTCTGGTAATTTGTAGACTCCTAGCCTTAACACAAAAGAAATTTAATTATTAAGGTTCGTTCTGCCTTCTTCTTTTACATTCAATTCCATTATCTCCAGTCATGGAAAAAAAAAAAAAAGAATAAGGAATAAAGCATTTGGATGGGATGAAACATGCCATACATACCTATCTCCCAAGATCATAGGCAGAGTGGAACAATTCCTGAGATCCAGTGGAAAGAGATAGGGAAAACTAATTGGTGCCCATCTTCTCCTAGAGTTTACTCACAAAAGAGAACTGGCCAGGTCAATATTATCCCATGGATGAATATAAGATAAGTAAATGAAGAGGAAATGCAAGAAAAAGGTCAAAATAGGCCCCCAAATGCACAACATTTCAACAAAACCCCAGGGCACAAGCAGATTAATCACTAGTCTGATATCACAGCATGCTAGAGAGGTGCAAAGTTTATGCCAGAAGTATAGCTCCTTAAAGTCTCAAGAGATTTTTCATCCATCAAGCCCAAACTGAGAATCCTCTTGAAATCTGAAAAATCCAAATGTCACTAGAAGATCTCTCCTGAGTCAGAGCTCCCTTTTTCCTCCTTCCTAAGAAATATCCTATTTTATAATTTAAGAGATTTTCCCTTATATCAGAATGAATTTTGGCCTCCCTTCAACTCCCACCCCTTCATCATGGCTTTATTCTCTGGGTCCAAGCTGAAGAAATCTATTTTCCCTTTTACACGAAAACCCTTAATATGTTTACAGGCATCCTTCCCTTCCTCTCTTCCAAGTTGAAACATTCCAAGTTCCTTTAACTGATCCTTGCATCTCATCATCTCCTAACTTTTCAGCAACCTGGTTGTTCTACTGTTGATCTCAATTTCTTTTTAAAATATGATAGTAAGAATTTAACAGTCACATGTGGACTGACCAGAGCAAAACTCAGTGAGCAGTGAGATTAGCCTTTCTTAATGGAGCCTAAGCTATTTGAACTGCTATATTGAACTTTTGACTCATATTGAGATTGAAGTTCCCTCAAAAAAACTCCATATTTTTTTCCAGATGGATTTTTTTTTTTTGGATTGTGCCTCATAATTCCTGGATCCTGATTGGTAAGCTTTTACCTTATCCATACTAGAACCGGGATTTAACCGTTCTTTTCTACCAGTTTCTTCCTACCTACACAACCTGCACATTCCTTCCCCCATCCATGCCTTGGTTCTGTTGCCGTCCACATTCCTACCTCTCCCTTCTGCTTCCTTTTTTATAGATTATCTTTCTTCATTGAAAATTAAAGTCTTTGAAGGCAAAAGGTCTTTTGCTTCATTGTATTCAATCTCCAGAGTATAGCTCAGTTCCTGGCACAAGGAAATATTTGATAAATGCTTTACCATTCATCCCTTTATTATTTACTTGTCTTCCCTGACTTGTACTTTTGCAATACTTTAAAACAAGCATGTGGTTATTTAAATTTATTTAAATATCCTTATTGACTTTCATTGTATTAGATTTGGCTCAGTGCTTTGACCTGTCAGAATCTTTGGGATTCTGGCACATCTAAAACCTTTTAGCTATCTTTCCCAGCTTAATGTCATCTGCAGATTTGAAAAGTATTCCATATATACCATAAGTCACTGACAAAAATTTAAATAGTACCATACCAGACCAAGTCCTAAGAGGAACTGATCTAGAGAACTCTTTCAAGTTCATAGTGACCCATTAGTCAGTGATCTTTGTATCAGATCATTTAGTTAGTTTTAAATCCATGTAAACTAGTCATTACCTACAATATATTAGCATAAAAAAATTTGTCACTGAAGTAAGGGCATTGGCAGGATCTACCTGCCAGTCCAGAAAGACTAAAAAATGTATGGTCCAAGAAGCAATATTGCTCTCTCACCTGAGAGGCAGCCAAAATAACCATAGAGAGGCTTATATTGGCCACAAGGCATAATTAACTTTTTTGACCATGTAAAATGGAAATCAAAATGGCCCTCAGTCCCATAAAGATCCCATATATTTTTACAGGAATCTTGGTGGAACAAAAGAGATCAAAGTATATGAACAGGTTTTTTTTTTTTTTTTTTTTTAAGAAATCAAATCTATTAATAACCATATTAAAATACTCAAAAAATTAAAGGAATGAAAATTCAACCATCTCTGTAGTTTTACCTCATACCTATCAAACTGGCAAAGATAATAAAGGAGGAAAATCAAAAATGATGGAAAGACTGAAGGGAAAATAAGTATTACTTGTTCCCTTTTGCTATGAATTAGTCCAGCCATTTATAAAAGCAATTTGGAATCATTCCACGGAAGTTACTAAATTGTGTATACCTTTGATCTAGCTATACCACTACTAGACTTATACCATAAAGAAATCACAGAAAAAGGAATAGGATTCATATTATGAAAATATTCATAGCAGCTCTTTTTATGATCATCCCCATATAGAAACTAAGGAGTATACTCTGATTGGGGAAATGGTTAAAAAATGTGTTATCTGAATGTAAAAGAGTGATATTATAAGAAATGATGAAATGAATAATTTAAGTCAAAATTGGGAAAACATCTATGAACTGATACATAACACAGTGACCAGAATGAGTGAACTAATTATGCAATAATAATAGCATAAAGAAAAGCAACTTTGAAAGGCTTTAGAACCCTGATCAATACAATAATAAAATTTGGTTCCAAAATCAAAATGAAAGGGAAAAAAGCATCACTTATCTTAGAGATCAGTAACTAATGTAAAATGTGAAGAGATGCATTTTTCCAACAGGACCTTTGTTTTGGAGAAATAGATAGATAATTAGATAACTAGATATAGATATAATTCACATGCATGTAATATATGTATTGAAAGATTTTGCTTCTTTTGCTCAATGAGAGAATGAGATAGGAATACTTTACTTTTTAAAAAAAATATGCTATGCTTTATTAAAATTTTCCATTTAATTTTTTGATGTGTAATGGTATTGTTCTGCACTAAAACTCAGGCACTGAGCCATACTACCTAAGAAAAATGACAATTACCGTAATGACATAAGATAATATTGATATAACTTTAATTGGAGATGTCTTGGATATTAAGTACACCAAATTCCAAGTAATACCATATATATTAATAAATCATTATTTTGTTGATACATGTGTTGTGAAATAAAAGTATTTTAAATAGTGCTAGATATGTTGAAAAGAGGGAAGATACAAGTTTCACAACATTTATAAATCTTTTCATATTAATTTATCTATCAGTAAGCAATCCCCAAATATTTTTGAACTATCAATAAGAGCCAATATGCATGAGAAACTGTGCCACATTCATCTATACTGCCTATTAAAATTATTCCTATAAGTCAAACTAAATGTGAAAGCACATATACATGCACACATAAATGTGTGAGCACATAATCACACACCAAGAAATTACAGGTACATGGAGACACCTATGTATAGTTAATCTATAGATTCTCCTCAGAAATACAAATAAATAGATTTTATTAACCACCCAAAGGCAAAAAGAAAAATAAATTCATATGACAATTTGTCATTTGTCCTTGTTGTATAGCCCTCACAAGCATTAGATGCAAACATATTATAGTGGAGATCATTGATGTTTTTGAAACAACACCTGTTGCAGAAGATGAAGAAGCAGAAAATTAGTAAAGAAGTACAGAAAAAAAAGAAGACAGAGAACTAAGCATTTTTCAATTTCTTCAATATAAAATATACCTCTGTACTTCACTGACTTTACTGAAAAAGTCAACTGAGGGAAAACAGGGAAAACTACATTGACAAAAAATTCAAATTCAAGAAATAAAAAATGATAAAAAAAACCTTGTAGTTTTTTCAGAAGTCTCATGTCTCATGTACATCAGAAATACTTTCTTAAAGTTAAAAGGGTTTATAAGATATTGAATATGACTTTCCCCAAATGTATTTGGACCACATGTATATTTCTGAGGGTGTGATCATTAGACTTAATTTTCATTGCTCTCAAACTCTTACCAGATAGTCAATCAATGAACATTTATTAAGCATCTACTAGGTGCCAGGCACTATGCTAACTGTTAAGGATACAAAGAAATACAAAACAAACAAACAAACAAACAAACAAACAAACAAAAAAACAGTATTTGATACCAAGAAGAAAATAGTATTATGGATAGACAGCATGAAATCTATGTACAAATAGGCTACATACAAGAACATTTTAAATAATCAGAAAAAAAAAAATAAAGTCACTAAAATTAGAGAAATTGGGAAAGGTTCCCAGAGGAGATGAAATTTTCTCTGGGACTTGAAGGAACCAGGAAGGAGTCCAGGTCCTATCTTGAATAATTCATTTCACCCCCAGGCCTCAGGTTTCTCATTTTGTAAATTGTGAAAGCCAATAGCTCTAATACCTGCCTAGGATCATTAAGATGAAGAACTCAAAGAGGTTTTGGGATTATCTAGTTCAGTACCCTAAAAAGGAGGCTGTAAGAAACATATTTTGTACTAACATGCTATATATGTTACCTATTATGATCACATCATTTCATCAGACCAGAAAGAACTGATTCCTGACATGGCAGTCATTCTGAGATGTACGCAATCACATCAACTAATTAGAGCAAAAGTAAAAATCAATACTAAATTAGGAAAATGGATGAAAATGAGAGAGTACTGGGCACAATTAAAATCATCCTGACCTAAATAGCCATTGACTATGAAAAATTGGAAATGAACGAGTATGATTAAATTTTATACTTTTCCATCCATGTTCAAAACAACAGCATACTCATACCTTCTGTATTTCTTTTATGCCTCTTTCTTTTCCTGAACCAATAATACAGGTATTCTCCAAGGATCTCTCCTTGATATTTTTTTCTCTTTTATTTGTTCATTTCAACAGACCCTTCTAGTTTCAACTATTACCTATTCATCTAAAAAAAATCTTATTATACATTTCAACTCTGATCTCTGTCCTTTTCTTTATGTTCAATTCTACCCACTATTTCCCATTTAAACTCTGCTGAAATTCAACACATTTTTCTATATTTAACTCATTCCTCATCCAGAACCTGTCTATGTTAAAAACCCTCCTCGTTAAGTAACAATGTAACCTGGGGAAGTTATTGAAATTCTCTGATTCTGTTTCTACATTTGGAAAAATTGAGGGATTGAAGGAGACTTCAAGATCCTTCTAGTCTTAAATCTATGGTTCTATTATCTCTTCAGTTAGAAATGATCATTCTGTCCCTGGAGTCCACTTAGTATGTAATTTGTACCATTCTACAAACCCAACGCATTCTAATTCATATTTTAGTTATATATATAATCAGAAAAGATTGGTGAAAATTCTGAATGGTACTAAAATTGTGAAGATAAGCAACTGAGGAGATATAAGGGTAGACCTGAAATAGGGAAGACTTGATTTTGAGCCCAGAATCTGACAGTTACAAGTTTTGTGACACTAGTAAAGTCATATAATTTCCCTTAGTCTCAGTTTTTTTCATCTGTAAAATCAGTCAGTCAATAAATGTTTACTTAATGTCAAGCACTGGGCTAAGCATTAAAGATACAAAAATGGGAGGGGGGGTTCATGTACTCAATAAATTCACAAAGTAAGGGAAAAAACAATAAACCAACTATTTTTACATTAGATATAATAGGTGATTTCATAAGCAAATTCAGAGAGGGCATAGTAGTTTATTTGTCATATTGATGGAATAGAGAAATATTTAAAATTTAACAAAACATAGAGATAATAATAAAATATAAAATTAATAATTTTTATTTCAAAAAAATTAAAAAAAATTGCAAACAAAACCAATTCAACCAAAATTATAAGTAAGCAAAAAATTGGGAGGAAATGACACCAGCTATCTCTAATAAAAGGTCTCAAATATATAGAGAACTCAGTCAAATTTGTAAAACTATGAGTCATCCCCTAATTCATAAATGATCATAAAATATAAACAGGCAGTTTTCAGATGAGGATATTAAAGCTATCTATAGTAATGTGAAAATACTCTAAATCACTATTGATTAGAGAATTGAAAATTAAAAATTCTTGAGTTACCATTTCACACTCATCAGATTAGCTAAAAACAAGAAAGGAAAATAATAAATATTCACAGGGATGTGAGAAAACTGGGACACTACTATAATTTTTTTGTTTGGTTTTCTTGAGGTCTCTGAGGCTGTTTCGTTTCAGTAGAGTAATCATCATGAGAATAGCCAGGTGTTAAATTCCAAAATTCTTTATTGTCTCCTTCACCTGGCTACTTTCTCATGGCCTTCAGAGGGGATTTGGTTTCAGTGGAGAAAATGCAGGAAGCCAGGTCAGCCACCACCAGGCTAATGATGATGGAAATGAATCTCTCTTTCCTTGGCTACAAGAGCTTGAGCTCCTGCCTCCAATCTACTGTCTTTTCTAGCTTCTGAATCCCCAATGTAGAATATACTCTACACTGAATATAAACCAATCATTATATTACTAGGAAATCATTATTTGTTGTAAGATTAAATCAATCATACTGAATTTAGAGAACTATTCATCACCATGCTAAACTAGATAATCATTGTCTCATCAATTCTACTGACAACACCTTGTAAGAATCCTTGTTTCAAGCTCAGAGTTCTGGCCCATAACATACTATTGCATTATTGATGGAGTTATGAGCTAACCCAACCATTTGAAAAATCAATTTGGAACTATGTTCAAGAACTATAAAACTGTGCATAACTTTTGATCCAGTAATAATACTAATAGGTCTATGTTTTAAAGAGATCATAAAAAGTAAAAAAGATTTATATGTACAAAAAATATTTATAGCAATCCTTTTTGTGGTGTCTAAGAATTGGAAATTGAGGAGATAGTCAACAAGTGGGGAATGTACCACAAATTGTGATATATAATTGTAATAGAATGTTATTGTGTTGTTAAGAAATGCTGATAAGGATACTTTCAGAAAAACCTGAAAAGAATTAAATGAATCGATACAAAGTAAAGAGAGGAAAACCAAATACTGTATACAGTAACAGAATTATTGTACAATGAATACTGTGAATAATTTAGTTATTCTTAATAATACAATGATCTAAGATAATTCCAAAGGACTTATAATGAAAAATGCCATTTTTCACTTTCAAAGTATTTTTTTGCTTTCCTCCTTCCTTCTTTTTTTTGTGTTTTCTTTCAGAAAGAGGAATATTAAGGAAATGTATAATCTGTTGTAGATTGCTTATTGTATTAGGGAAAGGCAAGGGTAAAGAAAAATGATAGAATTTGGAACTCAAAATTTACAAAAAGAATGTTAAAATTGTTTTTTATATATAATAGGGGAAAATAAAACATTATTTTAAAAGGAAAATGCATAGAGTGAACTTTCAAAACATTATTGAGTCAAAAATATGCACAAGTAGTTACATTAAGGAACAAATAAAAATAGTTCAGAGGAAGAATTAAAAAAGATCAGAAAAACTGAAAATTGGATTTTAGTTGACATAGGAAGAAAACAAGAAAACTCAATAAGCTGAGGAGAATAGGAAGAGCATTCCAGGTATAGCCAAAGAAAATGCTTGGAACCAAGACCATCTTTTTATAGCATGGCAAGGGGAAAAGTGCCAATGATAAAAAGAGTAAATGGGATTAAGATGGATGAAGACTGGAAAAGTAAATTATGAAAATCTGAGTGCTACATAGAAGATTTTGTATTTGATCCTGGAGGTGACAAAGATCTGTAATGCCAGAGAAACTGAAGCAAGATAGAGATTAGAGAATTTTTTAATATTTTATTTGAAAGAGATATTTACTGGGACCAAATGGATCCATGGTTTAATCCTGGGACTGAATGAGACTATCATCTCCAAGAATCCAGCATCCAGCAGCCAATGTGAGTTCTCAATGACATATTTATATGTAGTAGCTAAACAAAGGCAAGAGGATGGAGTCCAATCTCTGGTGAGTGGGAATCTCCAGGCAGGAACCATCAACTTGGCTCTGACAGTTGATGGGGGAGAGGAGGATCATAATTATAAAAAGCTGGGAGTTAAGAAAATGTCTGAATACAGACACAAAGTCTGGAGAACCCCTTTCTGAGTTTACACATTGACAATTTATAACCTTAGCACAAATAGCCCTGAATTATATCAGTCTTCATGGACTAGGGTGGGGGAAGGTGTTGCAACTAAGGGGATTGAGGCAGAACAATTAGGGAAACTGAGGCAGGACCAATTAGGGAAACTGAGGCAGAACCAATTAAGGAAACTGAGACAGAACAATTAGGGAAACTGAGTTGGACAATTAGAAGAGAACTGTGGCACAACTTGGTATGCAGCCAAAAATAACTTATCCAGCCAAAATAAGCATCACTTTCCAGGGAAGAAGATGGACATTCAAAGAAATAAGTGAATTTCACCTATTTTTGATGAAAAAAAACAACAACTAAACAAAACGTTTGATCTGCAAATATAGAACTCAAGAGAAACCTAAAAAGGTAAAAAGAAATCTTGGGAACTATATTTCTGCTATAAAGATACATAAAGAACACATGTATACTTTGTTCTAGAAACTAGAGGTGGAAAGGAAATTGTACCTGGAAAAGGATAAAGCAGGGGTACCATATCTCACGAAGAAGCAAAAGAAACCTATTATATCTGAGAGAAAGAATGGAAGGGGATGAACATAGTGTGTATCTTACTGACATCAGAAGTGGCTTAAAGAGAAAAATATAAGACAATATTAGGAAAACTATTAGCATAATTGACTATATCAATAACCAAATTCACAAAAACTATATGATCATCTCAATAGATGCAGAAAAAAAATTTGATAAAATCCAACATCCATTCCTAATAAAAACACTTGAGAGTATAGGAATAAATGGACTTTTCCTTAAAATAGTCAGGAGCATATATTTAAAACCATCAGTAAGCATCATATGCAATGGAGAAAAACAGGAACCTTTCCCAGTAAGATCAGGAGTGAAACAAGGTTGCCCACCATCACCATTATTATTCAATATTGTATTAGAAACACTAGCCTTAGCAATAAGAGTTGAGAAAGAGATTAAAGGAATTAGAGTAGGTAATGAGGAAATCAAACTCACTCTTTGCAGATGATATGATGGTATACTTAGAGAACCCCAGAGATTCTACTACAAAGCTATTAGAAATAATACATAACTTTAGCAAAGTTGCAGGATACAAAATAAATCCACATAAATTCTCAGTACTTTTACACATCACCAACAAAATCCAATAGCAAGATATACAAAGAGAAATTCCATTCAAAATAACTGGCAACAGCATAAAATATTTGGGAGTCTATATACCAAAGGAAAATCAGGAAATATATGAGCAAAATTACAGAACACTTTCCACCCAAATAAAGTCAGATTTAAATAATTGGAAAAATATTAAGTGCTCTTGGATAGGCCGAGCGAATATAATAAAGATGACAATACTCCCTAAATCAATCTGTTTATTCAGTGCTATACTAATCAGACTCCCAAGAAATGATTTTAATGACTTAGAAAAATAACAACAAAATTCTTATGGAAGAAAAAAAGGTTGAGAATTTCAAGGGAATTAATGAAAAAAAAAAATCAAATGAAGGTGGTCTAGCTGTACCTGATCTAAAACTATATTATACAGCAGCAGTCACCAAAACCATTTGGTATTGGCTAAGAAATAGATTAGTTGATCAGTGGAATAGGTTAGGTTCACAAGACAAAATAGTCAATTACTATAGCAATCTAGTATTTGACAAACCCAAAGATCCCAACTTTTGGGATAAAAATTCATTATTTGACAAAAATTGCTGGGAAAACTGGAAATTAGTTTGGCAGAAATTAGACATGGACCCACACTTAACACTGTACACCAAGATAAGAGTCCATGAGTTAGGCACAAAGAATGAGATTATAAATAAATTAGAGGAACATAGGATAGTTTACTTCTCAGACTTGTGGAGGAGGAAGGGATTTGTGACCAAAGATGAACTAGAGATCATTATTGAATACAAAATAGAAAATTTTGATTATATCAAATTAAAAAGCCTTAGTACAAACAAAACTAATGCAAACAAGATTAGAAGGGAAGCAACAAACTGGGAAAACATCTTCATAGTTAAAGGTTCTGATAAAGGCCTCATTTCCAAAATATATAGAGAATTAACTCTAATTTATAAGAAATCAAGCCATTCTCCAATTGATAAATGGTCAAAGGATATGAACAGACAATTTTCAGATGAGGAAATTGAAACTATTTCTACTCATATGAAAGAGTGTTCCAAATCACTATTGATCAGAGAAATGCAAATTAAGACAACTCTGAGATACCACTACACACCTGTCAGATTGGCTAAGTTGACAGGAAAAAAATAATGATGAATGTTGGAGGGGATGTGGGAAAACTGGGACACTGATGCATTGTTGATGGAGTTGTGAATGAATCCAACCATTCTGGAGAGCAATCTGGAATTATGCCCAAAATGTTATCAAACTGTGCATACCCTTTGATCCAGCAGTGCTACTACTGGGCTTATATCCCACAGAAATACTAAAGAAGGGAAAGGTACCTGTATGTGCCAAAATGTTTGTGGCGGTCCTATTTGTAGTGGCTAGAAACTGGAAAATGAATGGATACCCATCAATTGGAGGATAATTGGGTAAATTGTGGTATATGAATATTATGGAATATTATTTTTCTGTAAGAAATGATTAACAGGATGAATACAGAGAGGCTTGGAGAGACTTGCATGAACTGATGCTAAGTGAAATGAGCAGAACCAGGAGATCATCATATACTTCAACAATGATACTGTATGAGGATGTATTCTGATGGAAGTAGATTTCTTCAACAAAGAGAAGATCTAATTCAGTTACAGTTGATCAATGATGGACAGAAGCAGCTACACCCAAAGAAAGAACACTGGAAAAATGAGTGTAAACTGTTTGCATTTTTGTTTTTTCTTCCCAGGTTATTTTTGCCTTCTGAATCCAATTCTTCCTGTACAACAAGAGAACTGTTTGGTTCTGCACACATATATTGTATCTAGGATATTCTGTGACATATTTAACATGTATAAGACTACTTGCCATCTAGGGGAAAGGGGTGGAGGGAGGGAATGAAAAAGTCGGAACAGAAGTGAGTGCAAGGGATAAGGGATTTTACAACAGTAAAAAAAAAAAAAATTACCCAGGCATATGTTCTGTCAATAAAAAGTTAGAATAATAATAATAATAATAAAAAAAGGATTCAAGAATTGTATACTTAGAACTCAGAGTAGGACAGCCTGCTTAGATGAAAGGGTTAGTTTTAGTGTGTGTGAGTCAAATTTGAAGAAGCTATTTAGGGGATGACCTGCACACACATTAACACATATATTCACATGTATTTATGCATTCACACACACACACAAGAAACCAAAAAAAAAAAAAAAAAAGAATGTTAAAAGGCTTGTCTAATACAAAGAAATCAAGTAAAAAATTATTATCCTTTGTCTACTGACTATAGTGTTCATTGAAATGAAATGTGTTAGTAATTCAAAGGGTAATATCACTAGGAAAAACAAATGTATTTCAGGTTTTATCTGATACTGTTTGCTTTTAAATTAGTTCTAGAATACCAATGGAAGCACAACATTGTTCCATGTTGTCTCATTGCTCTATTTTCAAGTTTCTGTCCTGATCTTAATTTTGGATTAATTTAAATTTCACATGGGATTTACTTATTGACATTTAGGAGGTGAATCGATATAATTAGGAGCATTACACTTATTACTGTTGCTTTGATTTCAGCTGTTAGTGATTTGAAAATCTTAATTTCTCAGTGAATTATATAGATTGTTTTTGTTGCCTGAGTTGATCTTTTTTTTTTGTATAATTAGAATGTACTAATTTACTTTATCTTTTCTGTTTAATTGAGTTAATGATGTCTGCTAAAACACAGTACCATACCATTAACTGATTTGTGAGAATGCCAAGACTTAACACTCTTATTGGACAATATTAAAAGTATAACTGAGTTTCATGGGGCCTATTTATCTGCAAAGAAAGATAAAGTGTTAGAATACATATATTGCTAGACTCACATTCAGGAACGCTTGTGTTCAAGTCCAACCTTTGACAGAGCTGGATGTGTTATATTGGCCAAGTTCCTTAACTTCTCAGTGTGGTAGACAATCTTGAGACTGCAACTTACCACAAAGGTGCCAACCTGTTTGGTTTAAAAAAAAAGTTTTCCTATGTGGAAATTACCAAAACCAATGAAATCATAAATTCAATCCCTGTCACTTTGCATTTAAAACTGGCATTTTTTTTCAATGAGCATTGACAATTTCATTGAAAGATTAGGTTCTCTATTGTGGATCTCAATTTTAAATAATCCTAAGAAGCATGATATCTACAACTAAATTAATAATGGGATTTGTCAGTATGACTTAAAGTATAGTGTGACTATCTCAACTCATTAGGGAGGTGGTGGACAATAATATATAGAAGCAGATACTGTCAGATGTGGTATTCATTTTACCTAATTACATTTCTTTACTTCAACTGAAAATTCAATGTTAGAAGAAAATAATAATGATGGCTATTCTTCCTCCCCTACAAAAGTTTCAATAAAACACAATTAAAAAATATTATTTTGGACTGAACAACAAAGGTTTTATATGAATTTAAGAAAAATAAATTCTTTCAGAAAATGTGAAGTAGAGAAACAATTTAGTGCAGTGATCATAGAATCATAGATTTCAATCTGAAAGTGACCTTCCAAGCCATCAAAAGATCTATTTTACAGATAATGTACATGAAGCATCCAGAAAGAAAGAGGTTTGCACAAGGTAACATAGCCAGAGGTAGAATTGAAGATCTCCCTGATCTTGTCAGTTCTTTGTCCTTTACACCATGCTTAGGAAGTTCTAAATTCAAATCCTGTCTTTGTCACATGTTAAGCATGAACAAGTGACTTTCCCTCCCTGTGCAGTGAAGTTTTCCATCTGCACTGGTGAAAGGAATGTACAGAGAGAGTTCATCAGATTTTTGAAATAACCTCTAGACAAAAACAAATAAAGTAAATAATTAAAATGAATTAACAACAAAACAAAACAAAACATATTGAGAACCATAATGCTGAAATTTCAATACCTATAAAAAAATCACTGTTAACTAGACTTTGGATCTCCCACAGCAATGACTCTGTCTACTTTCTATTTGCAAGGGGAAAAAAATATCAATTTACATAGATGAGATGAATCAAATGTACTAAAGGAAGTAAAAGTTTTGAAACACTCAACCAAGTTTCTAGAGATTCCTTAGAATAGCTTTATATTCCAGAGGACTCCACAAAGAGATTCAAATTTTACATTGTGCAATATAATTCAAAAAGAATTTATGAACATGCTAGGAACTTGGTTAAATGATAATGACACAAAGCTTTAATTGTAAAGGGTAGATCCTGTTCTGAAGAAACTTAAATATACTGGCAAGGGGAAAAGGAGATGAGAATATACACAGGTAATACAACATTAACCAATCAGCCAACAAATATTTATTCACCATTATTTGACCATCATAAATTGACTATTTATTGACCATGTTCTAGATACTATGCTAAATACTGGTACACAAGGAAAAAAATTGGAATAGTTCCTTCTCTCAAGCTCTCACTGAAACTAACAACTACCAAAGTGATCTTCTTAAACTCCAGTTCTACTTTTGACTTCCCTCCATCCACCAATCTCCTGTAATACTAGATCATTGTCTTCAGGTTCCACTATAAAATTCTCTTTTTTCTTAAAAAAACTTCCCAATCTGATTGACCCCCTCCAATCTTTACAGCCTTCTGACATTTTTCTTGCCTTCAAATAATTTACATCCTTCTGTAGTTCAGTGACACTAGCCTTCTTGATGATTCTCATATATAATATAGTCCTCCTGATTTTTTCCTGTGTGCCACTCTTGCAATATTTTCCCTCTCTCTCCTTTCTATTGGCTTCTTTCAAGTCACTCTAAAATTCTTGGTCTTCTGTAAGATGTTTATCTTGATAAGACACCCTACCCCTATCCCTTACTGCTATTGTCTTCCCTGTAAAATTACCTCCCATTTACATTATTCACATTTTGTATGTACACAGCTGAAAAAAAGAAGAGGCTAAAGATATCTATTCTGCTGCCCTTCATTCCACACAACACCAAATCCATTCTCCGTGTGAGGGACAACTTGTGCCATGTATTTGTGTTGATTTGAAACATTCTCTCATGTGACTATTAATACTTTACAATTCTGTTGAGAACTGTTTGTTTATATTCTTTACCCTCTTCTCTATCTATTCGGGAATGATTATTAGTTTCATTTGTATTTGTTAATTGTTTAAAATGTCTTAGATACCACCTATTTCTTAGAAAAAAATTGATACGAAGGTTTTCTCTTTTGCTTCCATTTTATCCTAAGTGAATTTTCTCTCTAAAGAAACTTCTCAGTTTCGTTTAATCAGTTAATCCATCTCATTTGGGAGAGAATACATCTCCTACCTATTGCTGTGAGAGGTATATGATCTATTTCACTTCTACTTTTTGATAGTATGGTCTTCAATGTTAAGTTCATATGTCCATAAATGGATAAGGGGGTATGAATGTATTGTGACCTAAGTGTCTTCATCTGTTTTGGATTCAACTGTTTCTAAGATCTTTTCTAGCTCTAAGCCTATAATCCTATGAAATGGATCCTTCCATATCAACAAGATTTATCCACTTAGCACAGTATCTATGTTGGCATAACAATATTAGGAAGTGGACTAGACAGATACCAGAAAAAAAAAAAAAAAGAGCCTATGTACCCTAAAAACAAACAAAAAACTTTACTTTCCTCCTGGAAAGGAAAGCGAATTGACACATTTTTTTTTCTTTCATATAGCAAAAGTCTGATTTTGCAGAGATGGGAAATGCTCTGATCTGTGATGGTTAGAACCCAGATGACCCCCCCTAATTTCTAGCTAAATCATTTGCCAAAAGACCTGACCCATCAAAATACAAGCTAGGGATATGTACCCTTCCACACCAGTGACTCATACCAATCAATATGAATCCAATCTTCACAAGATTCAGGCAGAGCCTATTACTAGACATCCAAGGTTGAATTGCAGTCAAAGAATTAGACATCCAGAAGACTGAAGTGTCTGAGTATGATGCGAAAACAAAATCAAATACAAGTTTAGCATCTGAGTGGAAAAGAAAACACAGGGCAAACTGGTGATGAAGAATGAACTTAAGAAAGATGTAAATGCTGTGTTTGCTTGAGGAAGAATGACACAAGTGCACACATAAATCAATAATTTAAAAAATTGAAACCAAATTCACACCCTTAAGGATACCATATGCCCTTTCAGCTGCAGAAGAAATAGATTTAATGCTATTCAAATAAATAAAATAGATTTCAGAGATGAGAGTTGGACCAGGAATAGATTGAGCAGCAGTCAGGCAAAGCCATTCAGAAGTCTTAATTCTCAAATCCACTGCAAAAATAGATAACTTCCATAATATTGGTCATTTCCAGTGTCATTATTTTAATGCCCATGTGTGAAGACCGAGTTAGCACCCTGGATGCCTTAGAATCAGCTGGAATCAGGATAAGCAAAAATCCTTGGTCTTTATTCTTGGTCTTAGGGGTAGAATTGAAGGGAATGGACACAACAATCTCCACACCTTCTTTCTCTTTTTCTTGCCTTCCCCCTCCCCCCCAGAATAACTCTGGCTTGTCTTACTCCACCCTCTAATCCCTCCTACAATTCTCTGTATACACCAAAAGACTGAGCCAGCACAGAATGGTGGGCTGGCCATTTTCTAAGCATATGCTAATAGAGTATTGTCCAATAAGTAATTAGCCTTAAGTGCTCGGTTGTCCATGTGCATCTGCTCAGAGTTTCAGTCCTTCACACCCATGTACAAAAGTAGCCTTGAATATGAGCAGACTGAAATCATATACATATATATATGTGTGTGTGTGTGTGTATGTATGTGTATATATTGGGTAATGTATACACACATAAGTGTGTATATGGTCTTATAGTTATATGTATAGAAATACACACCCATACAAATGTGTATATGTTTGTGTGTATATATGTATACCTGCATATATACATATATGTGTATACCCATGTATATATATGCATATACATATATGCAAACACATACTTTTAAGAATAAAAAACCTCCAGGGATTTAAAGTCACAGTAAAGGTGGAGAATAACTTGAAAGAATAGTGCTCTTTTGAGGAATAACTATTTCTGAGGCATTTTCGATATTCTTTCTCATAAATCTCTAGGGTCTCCACGGGAATTTATATCATGTCAAAAAAGAGAAACAAAATGGAATAGCATATTTTTTTCCACCTCATAACTTTCATGTGTAAAACATCCATCTTGCTTGCTGAAGGAAGGAGGGAAACGGGACATTATCTTCCTAGGAGGCTTACCTAACCAACAACCTTTTCATGATGTAACTTCTCAGAGATAAGTCTTCGTATGAACACTATTAAGAGCAGTATTTTTTTTTTTAATATAAAAACCTTTTCACATCCACTGGGAGTGGGTGTCATTCTTTCCCCCAATAGAATAAAAACAACTTGGGGGCAGGCAGGGTTTCATTTTCAAATTTGTATCTCCAGAGCCTAGCACGGGGTCTGCATCATAGTGGAGACTTATTTGTTGAGTGATTGGTCAGGTGGAAGGAATAAAATGGCAGAGTTCCAGCTTTTCCCTGAGTTATTATGGAGAAGAAGAAAAAAGAGAGAGAGAGATTGATAAATGTCATATTTCCCTTAGTTAGATGAGTTTTCAGATACTTCTTCCAATGAAGACTATTTTTGTGATTTTTCTTGGAAGGGGAGAGATGCTTTTAAAATAATTGTAATTGATTTATTTTGTTTTTACAAAACATTGCACACACACACACACACACACACACACACACACATACTTAGGTCCTCCTGACTTCAGGGCTAGTGCTCTATCCACTGCACCACCTAGCTGCTCCTACAAAATTTATATTTTTAAGGGTATTCATGTCTTATAATTAAGCAAAAACAACAGGGAAGAATAATAAACAGAACTAACCAATATATTAATTAATTTTGACATTACAGGCAGTTTTCTACATCAATGATCCTTCAATTCATCAAAAAGATATTGTGTCATTATTGTTATTCATATCCTTTGTTGTAGTCATTGTGTATGTTTTCCTTGCTCTGCTTCCTTCACTTTGTATCAATTTTATATATCTTTTGAAGCTTCCCTCTTCTGTTTATCATATTGATCATGTCTTATAGCACAGTCAGAGCGTAGAACACATTTTGCTTGGTCATTCCCAAATCAATGGACATCTGCTTTTTTTTTTTTTTCTAATTTTCTCTACCACTAAAAGTTCCCTTTAAAATACTTTAATGTTTATGCAATTTTATTTATTTATTTTTTTGGTCATTTACTTCAATGAAATGAACAGTTTCCATTGTGACTAAAAAGTCTGAATATTTTGCATAATACAGATTTTTAAAATACTACCATCATGATCTCTTACTGTTGAATGCAAAAAAGAAGTAGAATATTTGTAAATTTTCATGAATAGGTTTCCACAAAACACCACTTAAATGGGGAAAATATAGCATATACCAATTGGTTTGAGTCATTGAAATACATTATACTGAGTTTGCTCCATGGTAATTATTCCAATTAGATCAGAGAACCATTTATCAGGGTGCCAATTAAGTGAATTTTACAGTAAGTAGAACCTTAAAAAAAGAAATTTAAATTAGCAAGAAGACCCAACAACTCCTTCATTTATGAG
Organism: Antechinus flavipes; assembly: GCF_016432865.1. Lineage (NCBI taxonomy): Eukaryota > Metazoa > Chordata > Mammalia > Dasyuromorphia > Dasyuridae > Antechinus > Antechinus flavipes. The sequence continues at coordinate 442,200,320 of NC_067401.1, read as the reverse complement.
TAGTCTAGTAGACTCTTGATCATATAACATGGCAATAATTTCACTGGTGTTTTTTTAAAATTCATTTAAATGGAAAGCAGCTAGGAATGAGTAATACCTTGTCTGGAAATTCATACTTGTTTTGCATCATGCATATTCTAATCTTGAATTTTAAAAGTAAATCCCTTACCTACTAGTTTGGGTTTAGAAGTAACTATTAAAGAGTATTTAGAAACTAATTTTCTATGAAAGAGTTGCATGCAGTGATGCTTGACTTTAAGAGATAATCCATCTGATGATCCCTGGGTCATTTCCAATATAATTATAATCAATTGAGATATGAGATTTCTGGCGCCAAACTTATTCTGAGGATGCTGACTATAAATTAAAGGTAGGTGTTAATTGCTGTTCTTCAATTATGACTGAAAACATTTTTAAGGTACAATAATGAAATTCGTTCTCAAAACAGGTCTTTGCAATCATTCTCATAATCTATGAAGTTTGAAAAAATATCTTTTCAGAACTGTTTTCCAATATCCAATAAAAGAATAGAGCTTCAACTTAAGTAATAGCTCTCAATTATTTCAAAAAGAGCAATAGGCACCAAATTCTCCAAGCTACTTTGTGGGACATCACTTATTACTGTTTTAGATCATCAGACAATTTTGTGAAGTGAACGCTTTCTAATGTATCTCCTTAATTTACAATATGACCCATATAGCATTTAAGACTTTGAAATTATGATATTTTGGAAATATTTACCTTGTATATATACATATATGCATAAAAATATGCATGTATGTGTGTGTTCATACATTAAGACATACACTCAAACACACACATTTATGACCTACTCCCCCGAAAAAAAAAAATTCCTTTCAGGTCAAGTTGTTTTAAATTTTGTCTTTGTATCTTCTGTACCTATCACGGAGGCTACTGGATGGTGCTACAGGTAAAACACTTGGCTTGAACTCCAAAAGATGGATTCAAATTTGAACTCATACACTTCACTTTACAGCTGTGAGACCCTGAAAAAAATCACTTAACCACTGACTGCTTCAGTTGCCATAAACAAAAAATTAGAATAATAATAGCACATACTTCAGAACATTGTTGTGAGGATCAAATGACATAATTGTAAAGTGCTTAACCAAGTGACTTGCATATAGGAGGGGATTCAATTATGAATTATCCCAGATATTATATTAACTCACTTTCAAGTCCTTATTGAAAGGAAATACCTACTATGGTCATATTCCTAGCTTATTTTTCCTTTTCTCTAACCAAGTAAGTAATTGGGATGCTTACAGTTTGGTCATATAATCTTCTTTGATATTCTACCCATTTCTATATTACATTTTATCAGTCCTCCAAAACCCAATTTAAATACCACTTTCTCCACAAAGTTTTTAGTTTTTCCTAATCAACCTCCAATCAAAAATTATCTTCCTCTTTCCTGAACACTCATGAAACTTCATATCTTCCTTATACATTTATAACATCCTACTTGACAATAGAATCATTTCTTGGTTACTTGCTTGTTCCCTTGCCTTTTTTTCCCCCTGAAGCAATGGGAGTTAAAAGATTTGCCCAGGGTCACACAGCTGGGAAGTGTTAAGTGTCTGAGACAAGATTTGAACTCAGGTCCTCCTGACTTCAGGGCTGATTCCCTTGCCTTTGTCTTCTCATTCCTTTTCTGATTATTGAATGTATATATCATGTCCTCCAACCCATTTCTGTTCTTGAGTCTCTTTTCTTGTTATACTTACACCCTGGGCTTGTTCAATGAATATAGTCCTTAATTCAGGGTTCCTCAAACTTATTAAATAGGGGGCCAGTTTACTGTTCCGCAGACTGTTGGAGGGCCAGACTATAGTAAAAACAAAAACTTTGTTTTGTGGGCCTTTAAATAAAGAAACTTCATAGCCCTGGATGAGGAGGATAAACGTCCTCAGCTGCCGCATCTGGCCTATGGACCATAGTTTGAGGACCCCTACAACATGGATGATTTTTTTCCCTCTGTTATTTACTTCTCTACCAAGATCCAGAGTGCTGCCTGAATCATTGTATCTCCATGTTAAATGGATTTTTTTAAAATCCAAGTCCTCAAATGCACTTGGAAGAATGATATACTCATCAGATTATATGTGAAGTGTTCAGTTTTGGGTTTCATATGTGAGGAAGAAAATTACATAATTAGTGGAGTTTAAATTTGAAATTTAGAGTTTGAATTCTACCTCAATCATGTAGAATCAGAAACACAAACTTTAAAAATCCCTGCTCTCCCAAGGAATATTTTTTAGGAGCTTGGGAGGTTAATGATTAAATTAGTAGCCAAAAGAATGTATTTAAAATAATTTTCAACCATTACTTCCATCCATATAATTCCAGTGAAAGAGAATGTACTGTAATTAATAGAGGGCTGATTTTATGGCCAGAATGGCCTGATTCAAGTCATGACAGACACATCAGGCCATGTGATGCTGGGAAAATCACTAGATTTTTTAGTGTCTCTACCCAACTGACTAGAACTCTACCTTAGAGAGAACTTGCTGGATCTTCAGCAGTGAAGGGAATTCCTTCCTTGATTTCCTAACCATGATTTTACTGAATGCTAGATTTCACTGGCTGCTGTCACCTATACCTGTTGGCCTCTCCAATTTTTCTCTGAAGGCAGATTATTGGAATGGCTAAATGCCACCATTACAGAATAGTTTCACCAACAGCAGGGCCACTAACCATTTGCAACAAAGCTTATTTGCATGTGCAAATCTCAACAACTGCTCAAGTATCTGCTCTCTGGAAATTAGGCAGCTGCTCCTTAAAATCAATAGTTGCAAACTCCAGTTGTGTTTGGAAAGTAAGTGCTGTCTTGTGTAGCATTTGGGGTGCTTTACAGTATATTAATGAAGTCGTTCTGCCTCCAGCCGCTGTTTCCTTCTTACTTGGCATCTTCTCATTTTCAGCTGTCTCTGGAGTGATTTCATCTTTTTTTTTTTTCCTTTTCCTGCTCTCTTTCAGAGACCTCTGATTTTGAGGGGTTCAGGTTTGCTTGTAGCAAATTAATTTCCACTCTTAAAAAATGCACAACCAGGATCTCAATGACATTGATGATATATTTGATAAACTCTGACATTCTTCCACAGGATTACATATTGCACATTTCAGAGATTATGAAGTCCTGAGGCTTTTGACCTTCTTGGGACCTCATAGACTTTCTCTGGAGATTGGTGAAGCCTGTCAAACCCATTTTAGAATAATGATTTTAAATGAATAAAATAAGACATGTAAGATTACAAAGGAGACCAAAGGTAATGACATGATACAATTATTAAAATACTTGTAAATCTTCACAAACCCCAGGTTAAGGGGTCTTAACCTGGTTAAGAACCTCTGGCCTAATGCCAATCTCCCATTTTATGTATGGAAAAACTGAGACTCAGGTAGTGTGACTTGCTCAGAGTTGGATGACTTGCTCATAGTTGGATAGGTTGTAAATAAAAGAGGCAGACATTGATTTCAGGCCTTCTGACTCTCAAATCAATATTCTTTTCTCCTTGGCTATACTTTTTCCTTGAATATTTGTGACCTCTTGCCTATAATTTCTAAAAGAGCTAAATAGTTAGCTCTAAGGAGATCATCAAGTTCAGAATATGAAAACTGTCAGCTGCCTGTATCTCCCCCCCCCCCAAAAAAAAAACAAACAAACAAAAAAAAAAAAAAACAAAAAAAACAGTGAGAATGGCTCCCCTTCTGGTAAAACAACCAATTGAGAAGTGGTTCTTTGAGCCCTGTGTTTTTCTCTTATGATGCTAATTGAGACACGTGTAATGTATTCTGTGGTGATTTTCTTCTTTTAAAATAATAATAATGGTTCTTCTTTGGGAGAAAGCAGGTTTCTCCGGGGGGGGGGGGGGGGGGGTGTTTCTGGAGGCAGCCTTAGTTTCAGTTAAGAGTAATAACCACCCAAAATGCAGCCAGCTGGTAAAAATGCAAACGTTTATTTTCTCCTTCCAAAATAGCCCGTTTAGTTGAGGCCTATCTCTCTACTTGGTTCCAAGAGCTCTTAAAGCTTTGTCCTTTGCTTCTGCCTCTGCTTTCTTCAGCCTCCAATTCAGCTCCAAGTTGAATCTGTCTTGCCTCCAAGAGAGGGCTTCTGGCTCTCAATCTGCCAGAGTGCTCTGTGTCTGTCCCAGAGCTCTCCTCTCCAATCTAATTCAGCTGAACTCCCTCGACCGGGCCTCTGCTTCTTATATCTGAGAGAGTGGGATTGTGGGATATCTCCCAGCGTGCTCTCTGGCCCTAAGAGCTTCAAGGGAGATGTGAATTCACAAAGTTACAAAGTTTACTTTGTGAATCTCCCATACTTGTGAACTCCAATGAGTACTTAAATATTTCTTGTTTATATGAGCTCACTAAAGGTGTGAACACAAGCATTGTATCAATTAGTTCTACTTAGTATCTTGTGTCAGGTTCTGGCCCAAAACATCTCCTTGTAGGATTAGATCAATGATACTGAAACATGCTAAATTAGATAATTATTGTCTCTATTAACTCTAATGATTTAACAGTTTGTAAAGATTCTAACAGTATTCCCATGAACCAACTTGAGTAATTACTCCAAACACTGTCTTTGTAATATTGCCCAATGGCCTGATTTTGTACCAAATTTGGTCTTGCTTCATTAAAGGAAGTAGATAGTGAAGTAATCAGGGAAAATATTGATCCTAAAATTATCTGAGGAACATTCCAAGAACCATCCTACCAATCTAGAAGTCAAGTGGATTCTAGTGAAGATGTTTTAATTTATAGACACTTGAGGATTGGCTGAGTCCTAGTATTAGCAAACCAATGAGAGTTAGAGTGATTTTGGTTTAAGGAATGGTCTTTAATAAAGAAATCTAGACAGTAAACCAGGTCTTAATAGACTGAGAGTAATTTCTAAGAAATTTATTTATTTTTAATATACATTGCTTTATGAATCATGTTGGGAAAGAAAAATCAAAACAAAAGGGAAAAATCATGAAACAGAAAAAAATGGAAAAGTGAACCTACCAGATTTATTTTTTAAATTTATTTGGACAAATGTGTGTGTGTGTGTGTGTGTGTGTGTGTGTGTGTGTGTGTAATTTTTTTTGACTAAGTGAAAGAGACTATTCTTTACCTCAATTTCTGCCTAGCCTTAATCACTGAATTGATTGAATCAGTGACTTCAATCAAAATGAGACCTGTTGAAGAACTGAGCTTAAAAGGCCAAGGCCTCCCACTGTATCTAGGGCTATCTCCAGTAGTCTGGGCACTGGACCTAGATAGCTTTAGAGGGTAGTAGAAAGATGGTGATCTTGAGTAGCCCTCTCTCACTTCAGTCCAATTCACTTGCATGTCATGGAATTACTTTTATGTTGCCATGGTCCTATTTAAGAGCAAAGGACAAACCATAATAGGATAGTGTTGATACTTAAGAGAAAAGCAAATATGTATACACTATATATTAATTGCTACTGTGAGACTGGAGCATCATTTTCAGTGTCTGCCTTGTTTTAATGGAAGATAGAAAGAGTTAGGAAGCTTTGTCTTTCTGATTTTAATGCTGGTCTCAGGCGCTTAGTAGCTGTGTGACTCTGAGCACCCTCTCTGTTCCTCTCAATTTCCTCATCTATAAAATAAACTAGAGAAGAGAATGGCAAGCCATTCCAGTATTTTTCTTAAAAAAACTCCAAATAGGATCATGAATAATTGGATGTGACTCAATGATAAGAAATATATTTTTATTTCCTCCAGTTTTCATAGGAAATGATATGGATTTAATAGTCAGGTTTTGGCCACAAAGAACTTTGCTTCCCTAATTACTCTATCTCTACATGTTTCTAACATACTCCTCTTTTTTTTTCTCTTTATTTTAAATCTCTCTTTTCTTATCCACTCCCAGACTCCCATAATATTGCATGCCATGTTAAGGAGTTTTCATTTCATTCCATTGCAAAGGCAACAGACATGTAACAAACATTTATGAAGCACTAAGTATATAGCCAAGCACTATACTAAGCTCTAGGGGTACAAAGTTAGATAAAAACAAAATTCTTGTCCCCAAAGAGTTCCTGTTTGAGTGGAGGAAACCACCTGCAAATAACTATGAACATACAAGATATATAACAACAATTGAAGGATAATGAGAGAGAGAGAGAGAGAGAGAGAGAGAGAGAGAGAGAGAGAGAGAGAGAGAATAGGAAAAAATGTAAAACATAAAAGATAATTTCAGCTGAATATGAGAAGAATTGAGAGAAGTTATGAAAATAATGAAAGAAATGAAAATATTTGAATTAAATGGAAAGAAAGAAACACAACCATGGTGGGCTGAGAGGAAGGGGTAGGATAACTTGGGAAAAGACACAGTCTGGATATGGAATGATGTATGTAAGAGAGAATATCAAGAACACTGCTTTAGTTGGATTTTAGAATATGTGGAGGAAAGTCAAGTAGAAGAAGTCTGTCAAAATAAGAAGGGGACAGACTGGGAAGAGTTTAAGCCAGCCAGAGTATTTCACATTTAATCCTTGAGATAGTATGGAGCCACTGGAATTTATTAATTAGGTTAGATTAGGTTGCTGTCCTCCATTCTTGAAGAGGACCAAAGTGATAATACAAGATTAGAGCCAAGCTAGTGTGTCCAACTGTACTTGATCAGAACACTATGAGCTCAGAATGCTTTGCCACAGGTCAAACACAGAGTCCCTATGAATGTTTGGGGTGAATTCTCTAATTTTGCAAATCTCACATTTTTTTTCATGAGCTAATTCAATTTTGCTTTGCTCAAAGAGCACAACACCTTCTCTGATGAGGGCAAGCCATCGTAGGGAAGTCTTATGCCAGTGTCTCCCATGTTGTACAATTGATTCTAAACCTTTTAAGAGAGATCTTGAGTATTATTGTATCGCTTTTTCTGATCACCTTGTGAGTGCTTGCCTTGAGTGAATTCTCCATAAAATAAATAAATAAATGAATGACATAGTCAAACTTTTGCCTTAGGAAGACTACTTTGGCAGCTAAATGGAACTGAATTAAGTAATGAAGAAAATGGCAGCAAAATATCAAGCTTGATCTAGACTGGTGACAGTCAGAGAGGAAAGAAGGAGGGCAATATGAAATATGCTTATGCAACTTAGATTGATTGGGTATAGGGGTATAATGGATAGGGAATATTATTTCTTGCTCGCATCTCTAATTTGCAGATGCTATTACTTTTATGTCTAAGTCATGAATCCATTTAGAGTTTATAGACAATCTTAGATGTAAGTTTTATACTTACTTTCTATCAAATCTTTTTGCAGTTTTCCCAAAAGTGTTTTTTTTTTGTCAGACTAAATCTTCCTCTCGGTAAACAAGGTACTTAATTTTATCAATATGATGGTATCTATTGGTCAATTGTGTGTGTATATATATATATATATATATATATATATATATATATATATATATAATCTTAATCTATTCCACTGAAATTTGTAACCAGAAGTAAGTCATTTTGATGAGTAATTCTTGTAATATAATTTGAGATCTGATGTTATTAGAAATGGGACAACTAAGTAGCATAGTTGATAGAGTGTCAGACCTGAATTCGGGAAGATTTCATGATTTCTTTTCAAATCTATCCTTATGTAAATGTGTACAAGTCACTTAAGCCTGTTTGCCTCTAACATGAACTGAAGAAGGAAATGGCAAAGCATCCATTCAATATCCTTACCAAGAAACCCCAAAAGGGATCAAGAAGAGTTGGACATGGCTGAAAAATTATTTAACAACAGTTACTAGAATTGAACATTCTCTTATCATTGCCAATATTAAAAAAACAAACAAACAATACAGTTATTTAAGGTTTGTGTGGGATGGAGGTGGGAAGGAAACAGATGTTTTCTGTCCCACTCTACCAACCCAACAAATTCATTCTCAATGGCCTGATTAAAAATGCTCCCTGTTAGATTTTAATCTGATATCATGTCTTCCATCTAGGGCTCACAGGGAGTGACTGATTCTCTTAAACCATCCCCAAAGGCTTCCTATATAATGTCATCTCATTTCATTTAATGATTTTTAATACTTCATTCCTTCAGAATTAATTGTGTTCTTTTTCACATCAGTTTAGTTCTTTGATTGACTCAGTAGAGGTGACTAGAAATTGTTCATATAATTTTATATCTTTTATGGATTGATTCTATAATTCAATCAAAGAGGCATTCTTATATGATTAAGATATCTGAGAGTATAACATCTTGTTATTTATATTAATGGGGTGGGGTGATTGATTGCTACATTGATTCATTGATTCATTCACTGAAGAAGTCCAGAGTGGGCCTCTCTTTTGAATTAGATTTACACTTAATTGGACATGTATATATATATTCTAATTGTTAAAAGAAAGGTTTGGTGAAATACAGAGGCTTGAGTAGCTTGGGGTAAAAAAGATATATTGTTCTCTGGAGGCCAGTATATCCAAGCTGGATTGGGTTTAAGAGTGGATTAAGTTCTCTGGTTAAAAGCTTACTTCTAAAAATTTCCTGATGCCTAAAATCACAAATTTGCTTTTGCAGTTCATTAAGAAAAAAATTGAAATTCACTTTCTTCTATGACAGCAGCAACAGTAATGGGGAGATAATTGGGGAGGGGGAAGAATCCTGCAGTTACTTAATTTGTCTAAAATGATCATAACTATTTCTGAATAGTCAAATTCCTCTCCTGAAAAGAAAAGAAAAGAAAAGAAAAGAAAAGAAATCAAGGGCTAGTTAAATTAAATGAAATACCAGCTGAAAAGAGGTCCATTTTCAGAAAGTCAGCTCCTTGGAGGTAGAGAAGGTAGGTTTTTTCTCTTTCTTTCTTTCTTTTCTTCCTTCCTTCCTTCCTTCCTTCCTTCCTTCCTTCCTTCCTTCCTTCCTTCCTTCCTTCCTTCCTTCCTTCCTTCCTTCCTTCCTTCCTTCCTTCCTTCCTTCCTTCCTTCCTTCCTTCCTTCCTTCCTTCCTTCCTTCTTTCTTTCTTTCTTTCTTTCTTTCTTTCTTTCTTTCTTTCTTTCCTTCTTTCCTTCCTTCCTACTTTCTTTCCTTCCTTCCTTCCTTCCTTCCTTCCTTCCTTCCTTCCTTCCTTCCTTCCTTTCTTCTTTCTTTCCTTCCTTCCTTTCTTCTTTCCTTCCTTCCTTCCTTCCTTCTTTCCTTCCTTCCTTCCTTCCTTCCTTCCTTCCTTCCTTCCTTCCTTCCTTTTCCTTCCTTCCTTCCTTCCTTCCTTCCTTCCTTCCTTCCTTGTCTTTTTCCTTCTTTCTTTTCTTCCTTCTTTCTTTCTTTCTTTCTTTCTTTCTTTCTTTCTTTCTTTCTTTCTTTCTTTCTTTCTTTCTTTCCTTCCTTCTTTCCTTCCTCCCTCCCTCCCTCCCTCCTTCCCTCCCTCTCTCCTTTCTTTCTTTCTTTCTGGTTTTTGCATCCCACCTAATGATTAACACCATCCATGGCACATATCAGGCACTTAATAAAGGATAGTTAAATTGAATCAGTTTGAGATAAACTGAAATGAGAATTTGCCTGGAATGGTAGGGAGCACAATTAATCATTGACAATAACATGTGGCTATGCTATTCATGAGAATTTTCAGGTTTGAGAACATGTATGTGAAATAGGGAAACAAACAAACAATACAACCCTAGATTGGTAATAATGAGATTTTTCTTTGAATCTTATATGCAAACTTCCTTAGTTATTAGATGCAACCCCAGCTGTAAAAATATGGATGATAATACTTGTATCACTTATTGCAAAGGTGTCCTTGTAATGAAGTTATAGTCTAAATCTTAGGGCACTACATAAATGTGAATTATAATCAGTGCAGAAAAAGAGATGCCTGTTTAAAAGGCTCCTTTGTGATCCCATTCTTTCCTGCATTCTAAGTCTGTGATACTTGTAAATCCCATTTCTAATATCAGGATACATAGTATCCTGTGATATTTAGACTTTGTATTCAAATCCTGCCTTTGACACATATAGGCTCTCTACCAATGGTCCATTTACTTAATCTCTTAGTACTCTGGGTAAATCTTTTAAGGCTATAAATTTCAGAAAGAGTGATAATCTACATTACTATAGAGTTTTTATCTAGGGAGTTTCCTAGATAAGTGCCAAATCCCAGGTCTAGTTTCATCCATCCATTGATTTCTCTTTCTCTGTCTCTGTGATTATTTCTCTCTTTTTTCTCTCTCTTTATTCCTCTCTATCTAGCCATCTGTCTATCTTTAGTTATTATCATAATTATGAATTTTACAGTTAAATATCTAGTCAAAACATCTAGCCACTCTGGCTTTCTATATCTTTTAGCTACAATACATGCTATTAGAAAGGAAATAAGAAAATCACTTCCCTGTGTAGAGTAAATTATATGTTTTTATCAAAAGGACTGTGGAGACACTTCATAGAACTACATGGAGGGAAAATAATGGGCTTATTTCTCCTTATTTGTTTTGGCCTTGGAAAAGAGGTAAAGCATTGGGAAAATAGAAATCAAAACCAGATCCCAATTTGGGAGAAAACTGTGATTCTATTCTTAATTCCCACTTATCCATCCCTGTTTTTATGTCCTCTGTGTCAAATTCACATATTTCTGTCAGCTACCATAAACCTTTCCCTATCCACTTGTCCCCATCTGACTCCTGAAATCATTAATTAAATCAGTGTTTCACACTTTTACCAGATCTGTGGGGAACTGTGAAGGAAGATTTGGGCTTAACCCAGACCTTTCCACAAGAAGAAGCTTTAATCAATAATGCTGAAAACTGGCTAAGAGTTTAAACAGGGAAAAATAGAAAAATAAATAGCTAGAACTGGCAACTGATAGGAATGGTACATGCTAGGAGGAAAGGTGGCAATATTTATGGACAGGACTGGTGTTTAAATCTGACTTTCTAACTTACTGTTACTTTGAGCAAATAACTAGACAATAGGAATATCAATTCCTTCATTCATAAAAGTAAAGGGTTAGGATAAATAATATCTAACTTGTTCCTAAGTTTGACATCTACTGTTCCATCAATGTGGTCAATTACCTTGGCTTAGGAATCTTAGAAAATAAAAACAATAAATATTGGGATATTATTCAAGAAACTGTGAATTTTTGTCTGGCTATTTTGGAAATACTCTAGAGCTATGGCCCAAAAAGTTAATAAGCTCCATATTTATTATTATCGTTCAAGAGATTAATTAAAAAACAAAGAAAATGGAATGAGTTTTTTTTTTTTTTTGTGTGTGTGTGTGTGTGTGTGTGTGTGTGTGTGTGTGTCTGTAGGGGATGTTACAAACAACAACAACAACAATAACAATTTTGAAAAGTAAAAGGTTATCTACCTATTCCAGAAGGGGTGAACAGAGTATACTATATGAAAGTAGTAGAATAATATTGTTAAAAAGAAAAAACATTACCAAAGACATAGAAACATTGGAAAACATATGAAATGATAGAAAGTGAAATAAGCAAGAGCAGGAATCCAACCTAAACAAATCAAACAGAACATACACAGAAACTTTAATGATATAAATGAAAAGAACAATAAAATCAAATTGAATTCTTTGCAATTAAAATAACCAAGCTTAATTCTAGGGAGGGATTGACAAAATATATCTCCTTTCTTTCATTGCATAGGTAGAAAAATATAGTGGTAGAATATATAAATAGGGACAGATTATCGATATACATACATACAGATAGATAGATAGTTGTATAGGCCCAATATCCCTCTCTCTATATGACTGCAATAAGACAGACACTAAATAATGATGCAATAATCTTCCGCTGAGCAATGTCATTTAGAACAGTAGAAATCCATTATATATTTATTGTTTTTTTTGTTAATATGTATATGTGCACACACACACACACACACACACACACGTTGTGCCACAGTTTCCTTTTATTGTCCTGCCTCAGTTTTCCTAAATCACCCTGCCTTATTTCCCTGAACTGTTCTGCCTCAGTTCCTTGAATTGTTCTGTCTCAATCCCTCTGGTTGCAACCCTCCTTCCTGACAATTAGAATTGAGATAATTAGGGCTGTAGAGAGTTAGCATTCCAAAAGATAAAACTCCAGATGTCCTATCTCAGATACCTAAATGGTATCCTCTATCTCTAAGTTCCAGATTTTTGTCTCTAACTACTCCCAGTTTATCAGAAATTATGGTCCCACCCCCTACCCTGTCAGAACCAGATTGATGGTCCCTTCACGGAAATTCCCACTATTTGCCAGTGCTTGGACTCTGCCCCTGCCTTACTTAGAACCATGTCTATAAAAACCATTGGAATTTCATATTCGATGCTGTTGCTGTTGCTGAATGCTTTGAGACCAAAATGGATCCTTTGGTCCCAGAAAATCTCTCCCTCTCAGAAATCCAAATAAAATATTAAAAACTCTCTAATTTCTCTCTTGCCTCAGTTTCTCTGGCATCACAAATACATGGTTACATAGATACATAAAGTCAGATATTGTTATAGTGCTGGTTATTTTATTGAACTATTTTTTTTTTCTTTTCCTCTTTCTTTTGTAATCTTTGTACCATAGGTTGATTTGCTGGGTATGTGGATGCTGGTTGGGGTGGTTGTAGGATTATGCTCTTCTGTAAAAATGAGAGGGTTGGCCCAAGTGACCTCCAGGATCTATTCTATCCCTAATCTATGAGTCTAAAAGAATAACTTCAAAATGACATAAAAGTAAAAGTTCTTGATAAACAGAAATGTTAAGAATATTGTGACCTACTTTTCATCTAATTGTTACCAGAAATGTGATTTAAAAATAAAAAAAATATATTCTTGTAAGTCATTTTCATTATATTTTGATACAAAAGACTTTAACATTTATAAACTTTTTTTTCTGTACGACTAAAATTCAAAATTTTGGTGCTCTGGAAAAAAAAAAAGAATCCATGGAGAAAACCTAGCCACACACAAAATTACACTGTCTACCAACATTATGTACAAACTTATTATGCCACAGTTCTCTTTTATTGTCCTGACTCAGTTTCCCTAATTATCCTGACCCAGTCCTGCCTTGGTTTCCCTAATTGTTTTGCTCAACCACTCCTCCCTTCTAATCATGATGGCCTAGATAAGGACAAAGAATTTCTATTTTAGGCATCATCAGAATGTTGAGTACCTCTCCCCACTCTGTAATCCCAATTATCAGATATCCCTCATGTCTCCCCTCACCCTGAATCGGATTGTTAGAGTTCCGTTCCTGCTCTCAGCACCTGCTTTCTCCACCTCTGCCTCGCTCTGTCCCCTGAGTCTGAGCCACGTGTATATATATCATTGAGTACTCACATTGTTTGCTGGATTCTTGGAGACAATAGTCTCATTCAATCCTGGGACCAACCCATGGATCCATTTGGTCCCAGTACATCTCTCCCTTTCAAATAAATTATTAAATATTCTCTAATCTCTATCTTGCCTCAGTTTTTCTGGCATTACTAACTGAATGCTGGAAATCACTGATGTATTTGACTGCCTAATGCTGTACAAGTTCTGACATACTTAAACATTGTATAAATAAAGCCATTTAAGCAGGATAGAAGAGCAGTTAAAACTAAAATGTGAAGAAATCACTTCATTTAGGGTAAAGTAGCTCTCTGTCAAGAAGTGCTGAGAAGGGGACCAGGAAGGAGAAGGACAAGGAATTCTAAGTAGACCTTTAACCATGTTGATTTTCCTTGTGGACAATAGTCTTTTTTTTTCTTTTTCACACTCAATCTTTTACACTTTATCACCTCAGGCAAAGAGAGGAGCATGAAATAATTGGGAAAACTTCAAAGAGAATGAAGTTCATAGGTCAGTATCAGGCTGAAATATCAGGGACACCTTGTGAGTTACTATTCTGTGCCTGAAAAAAACAAAAAAAACAAAAAAAAACAAACAAACAAAAAAACAAACCAAAGTATTTGATGACCAAATCATTAAGGTATAATTCTTACGGCTCCTTTACATAAAATTTCTATGATGCTTTGATACAAAATACACAAAAAAGTCTTCTTGATGATTTTTTAAAAACAGATCAAGATATTTCAAAAATTATCACTTAGGAGAATGGTATTAAGATGCTGCCACAGTTAAGGTTTGATGACTTGTGAACCTCAATATGGATTATTTAAAACTGCAGATAATTGAATAACAATTCATCAAAATACCAGTTCAGGCACTTAAATATTTCCCCTTTGGGCTCTCTCTACATTCATAGCCAATTTGACAGAATTTATTCCTCTTCTTTAAATGATTCAGTCAAAGTTTTTTTTTTTTCTTTTTTCTCAGGTAGAGGCATTGTATTATGCAAAATAATATTTATGATTGACTGATTTTTTTTTCATTTTTAATAATGCTGACCAGATATAATTTTAAACTGTTTGTTAATCTTTAAATATATACATAATAATTACATATGAATATATACATATAAAAATACATACATATAATTCTCTCTGTCTCTCTTTCTCTGTTTCTCTCCAAGAAATAGATCTATAAAAACAGCTATATTATAGAGGCATCTAAGTGACTCAGTTGGTAAAGAACTGGGCTCAGAATCATAAAGATCTGAGTTTAAATCCAGTCTCAAACCCTTAGTAATTGGATAATCCTGGAGAAATCAGTTAAATTGTGTTTGCCTTAATCTACTGGAGAAGGAGATGATAAGGCATCCCAATATTCTTGCCAAGAAAACCCCAGGAATAATGTGACCTACAAAGTCATGGAGAGTCAGGCATGACTTAATGATTGAACAACGGCCACTATAGATGCAGATATAGACATCCACTTAGATATAGATTTGAATATGGATATGAATCTCTATAGAGAATCACACCTTCTCTTAACATGCAACTCAATGCCTATTTAGCACTTTCTAATCCTGGAGATTTCCCTAGGCCATTAACAGATTAGTGGATCTCATTGCCAGTGTGTATCAGAAGTCTGACTTGAAATCTATCTGATTGCCAGGGCAGCTTTCTTTTCCAAGGTTGCTAGCCAGCTTGCGCTTTCCCTCTTAGACCACAAGTCTAAATATAAGAATTTTTTTTTTTTTTGCATTTACAGGGCTTAAAAGAGAGACAGAGAAAAAAAGAAAGATATAGAGAATGACAGAGACAGAGACAGATAGAGAGAGAAAGAGAGAGAAAAAAGAGAGGCAGAGATAGAAAGACAGAGAGGCAGAGAGAAAGACAGAGTAAGACACAGAGAGACAGAGAAAGACACAGAGACAGAGAACTCTGCAGACAGAGAAAAACAGAAAGAGACAGACAGAAACATAGACAGAGGGAAAGAGAGAAACAGATACAGAAAGAGTAAAAGAGAGAGAGAGAGAGAGAGAGAGAGAGAGAGAGAGAGAGAATAGAGAATCAGTACTGGATCAAGACATTCTTGAGCACAAGGACTGTCTTTTGTCTTTTATTATTATTACTATTATTATTATTAGGGTTTAATCATATAATGGCGCATAATAGGAAGTTAACAAAACTTAATAAATGATAAAGATGGATGAAAAGAAATACACACAGAGAAAATGGATAGAGATAGCTTTAGAATCTCTTGAGTCCCATTCTGCCTCTGATAGTACTGACTGTTGTATTGTTGTATCCTTATGTGATCTTCTGGAATTTATTTAACCGCTCTGTGCTCTAGGCAACCTTGAAAGATTGAAAAGATTAAATAAATAAATATATACCACCTACTATGTGCAAGAGCACTCTGTTGAGTGTTTTATTTGGTGTGGAATTCATTTATCCTCCTCACCCTCATTACACACACACACACACACACACACACACACACACACACACAGAGAGAGAGAGAGAGAGAGAGAGAGAGAGAGAGAGAGAGAGAGAAAGAAAGAGAGAAAGAGAGAGAGAGAGAGATGCTGCTACTATCATTTTACAGTTCAGAAAACTGATTAAAAATTTAAGTGACTTGCCCAGAGTCACACATCTACCCAAAAGAGGGGAGAAAGGAGGTAGCGGCAGAGAGAAGCATCATGGAACCATAAAGAATTGAGCTTGGAAAGTGATTCTAAATTTCCTTGGCTTCCTTTAAAGTTTAGTTTAAGCATCAAATTCTCCAACAGATTCTCTTCCCCTCTAAATCTCCATCCTCCTATCCCCAGTTGCTAATGCCTTCTTTCTATGGTTATATTCCATTTAAACTATAATCAGCACATTCACAGGTCTTCTCCACAACTGATAATGTAAGCTCCTCAAAGACAAGGATCCCATTTTGCTTTTTGTTTTCTACTCCCAGGATTCTTGCAGAATCAAAACAACTGCAAACATTGAATAAATCCTTGCTGACTGAATGATTGATCAATTGTTTGATTCAGGAAAAGCTATATTTCAATCCAGATCTTGATTTTTTTTTTAATGTGTAGTATATCCCTGGTCAAGTCAATTAACCTCACATTGGTCAATATAATTACATTGTTTCATTTTATTGTTATTTAAATTTATACCATGGTAATCATTGTGCACATTCCCTCCTCCCCCCTCCCCTTGGTATTGCTTATGTTGTTGCTCTTCATCTTATAAAATACACGTATTTTCTTTTTGGCATTAGCATATTTGTATTCTTCCATTATGAGACAAGTTTTGTCAAAAAAGAAAAACCTTTTTTTATGAATTAGTGAAAAAAAAAGCAATTCCTTGTTTCCCCTTTTTCCTTCCTTCATTTTTTTTCTTTTTAAAATTCCTTTAATTTTTCTTTCTTTTTTTATCCTTCATTTTCTCCTTTTCTCTTTCTTTTCCTTTCTTTCTCCAGCCCTCATCCTTCTCTGTTTTTCCTCCTTCGTTCCTCTCATTTTTCTTTCTTCCTTTCTTCCTTCTTGAATTCCTTCTTTATTTCTTTCTTTCCTTCCTTTCTCTTCTCCTTTCTTCCTTCTTTTGTCTTTCTTTCCCTTTTTCTGTTGATCTGAGCAAAGATGAGAAATAATTTTTACCAATGATTCTATTGAAACATGCCTACAACATGATATGAAAGTAGTGGCAATATGAAGGTAAGTTGAATAAATAGTTTTGAATCAAATGCTAAATAATGAAAGCTCAGGAATTAGTCAATGAAATCTTTTCTGGGTAATGATGGTGGTCTCCTTCTAAAATCATTACTTCATTGGTGAGATACGTCACCACTTACTGAATTTTCCAAATATAAAAGTGTCTCTCATTCTCTCAATATACTTGCAGTATGCTATATTTCTATACCTCTCTTGATTGGATATGATCCAAAGAGGGACTGCCAAATCTTGTAGATTAGTGAGGATTGTAAATAAACATGTAATTTTCAAAATTATTTTTGCATTCCACGGTACCCATTCATCATAAATCATAGGATTTAGAACTGGAAGGCATCAAAATGTTGTTGATTTATGGATTAACCAGGTCTACCTAGGCTAAGTAAATTAGGGAAATGAGACAACTATTTATATAAGAGCTGCACAAATACTTTGTGATTCTTTTAATTTAATTTTTTCAGGGAATAGTAGAGTGATCAGTGTCTGAAACTATGTTTTTATTATATGGAAACATTCTCATGAAAATACTTTCCATTGACACAGATGAGTAATTTGTACTCAATTTATAGTCTTAGGGAATTTTCTAGGAGCCCTGAGACATTGGTTGATGTTTTCAGCCTTTATGTGTCAGAGTAGAGATTTGAACTCAGTCTTCTGAATCCAAAATTATCTACTTTATCCATTACATAATTATCAAACTGCTTTACCTGTCCAAATAGGTAGGTACGCAATCAGTTCAGGTAGTTGAGTAATTGTTAACACCACAAGCACTGGATTAAAAGAAAGTCAGAAACAAGACATCTTTTATTTATTCATGTTGTTTGGTTGTTTGTTACATTTGACCCATTGTGACTCGCTTTGGGGTTTCCTTGACAAAAATGCCACTTCCTCCTTCAGTTAATTTAACGCGATGAAATTCAGGCAAACAGGAAAGAGTGACTTATCCAGGGTCACATAGCTAGTAAAATAAGATTTGTTAGATTTGTCTCAGGTTTTTACTCAGGAAGATGATTCTTTCTAACTCCATGCCTGGTTCCCTATTCACCATGCCACAAAGCTATCCTTCATGAGGGTATTCAAAATACCTATCATCAATTGAATCAATTTATTTCTGTTTTATAGAAGAGGAAACTGAGCCTGAGAAAATTTAAGGGAATTACTCTTAGAGTCACAGTGCTAAGAAAATATCTGAGGATATGAACTGGTGTAGTCCTGAAGCCAAGTCCAACTCTCTAGTCCCACTTCCTTTTAGACATTTCTAACTGTATATACCAAATATATCTTAAACCTAACAGATATTTGATTCCATAGAAGGCACCTCTATTCTCCTGACTTTTTCATTTTCTTTGTATAACAGAAAGCTAACCAAGAAAGACTCAACCCTGGGAGAATGCTTGCTTAGTGGGCATGCTTCTGAAAGTGACTAAGGATGTTCAATGGAGGGGCCCAGCTCTCTCCTTCAAAGCACAGGAATTCTGTGAATTTTTTTTTCTATCTATCCTCTGTGATAAAAAAACCTTTTGGTTACCTACTAAGCCTGAACAGAGGGCAAATAGATGAGACATTATTCAGTCAAATTGCTTTCTCTCTTTCCTTGTGGCAATTGAGGAAAAGATTTCAGTAAATTTCTATGGGGAAAGAGAGACAATATGAGATGTGCCATCAGAACCAACATGTGGCTCTGAGTATGACCTAAGTAGTTTTTTTTTTTTTTTGGTTTATTTTATTTTGCTTGTTTGTTTTGTATCTATCTCATCTATGTCTTGTATATGCCTCATCTATTATTTTACGTCTATCTCATCTATGCATTTTTCCTCTTATGTGAAGGAACATTGAAAATAATTATGAATTTGTCAAATTCAAAAGAACACACAAATGAACTGCCAGAGGTCTAAGAAGAATGGAGTTTGTAGACCTCAAGCCAGGTAAATCTTCACCAAAGAGATGAGGAGCAAACTATAGGGTTTAGTCCTATAGTGAAGTGATCTTATAGGAAGTGAACTTCATAGGATGAATGCTTTATGGCAACGATTTTAAATGTGAGCCCCAAAGATTGAAGTGACAGAGGGGAAGAGTGTGTCCCCAGTTCTGAGGTGATGATGATTCTACTCGTATTCTTAATCCATGTTCTCCATTAATCTTCCTGGTAAAAGCCATTTGATGCCAACTAGTTGAAATGATAGTAATTGATTACTGGGTCAATCAATGACATAAAGGAAAAGATACTCAATTGGCAATTATAATGGGAAAACATCAGAAAACATAATATGGGCTAGATTACTGCAGTAGCTTCTTAAGTAGTTTACCAAACCTTTTTCTCCTTCAGTCCCTCTGACATTCATTGTCCAAATTATTTTTCTTAAACATAAGCCTGAGAACATTGTTTTCCTACATGATATACTTCTGGAATCATCTTCCTATTACCTCTAGAATTAATGCAAGTTCTTCTGTTTAGCTTTCAAAGCCCTTCAGAACTTAAACCCACCAATAGTCCCTGCCTTGTTGATTCTTATCATCTTCATCCTCAAATTCTCTGAATATAGTCCAGCCTTTCTCCATTCTTTGTCACATGATACTCCATCTCTCATTTCTGTCTCTTTGCAATTTTTTTTCCCCTAATGAATCCCTCTATTTCACCAAGCACCTTATTTTCTCTCAAGATTCTCCTTTATCACCTTATTTCCTAACCCCTTTATTTGGTAGTGTCCTATCTTCCAAAGTTATTTTCATTTAACTAGATTTTTATTTCTTAATTTTTCATATTAATGATATATATGCATATATATACATGAACAGATATATGCATGCACATGCATAAATATACATATATATGTATATTTATGAAATTAGAAGTATACTTGTCTCTTCTGTTAGAATATAAGTTTTGAGAAATTAGTGATTGATTTATCTCTTATATTTGTATTTCCTGCACCTAGCTGCAATAATGAGACTGGCAAATTATTAGGGACTTAATATAATATAAATGTTTGTTAGCTGCTTGGCTAATTGATTGGGAGAAGCCTGAGGCCCATAGGGTCTATGATGTGTCTAGGGTATAGAGGTAGCGGTCATATTTGCAATTAGGCTTTCCTGATGTTGACCTTCCAACCACTACTCAAAACTGCCTTTATCTATTAAATTGACTGTCAGGAATATCTTCAATACAATGTCATACTCCTTACCTGAGTGAATATTGGATATAGAATCAGGGAAATCTGGATTCAAATGTAGCTTTTAAATGAATTGTATGGCTTTGGATAAGTATCTTAATCTCTTCAAGCTTCAATTTCTTAATCTAAGAATTGAATTGCTTTCCATTCATCATCATTATTATTATTGGCATATATGACCCTAGAGTTATTTCCTATGTCTAAAATGCATTCCCCTCAACTCTGTCACCTAGGTGTGAGAAATGATTGTTTCTTTCTTGCATTTAATAAGTAACTTATATTGGGATCATTATATTATATTAGGACTATTATGTTTGCTCATTCAGAAATTACCTAGTAAAGTAAATCTCTCTTAAAAATTTACCTAGACCAAGGCCTAATACCATACTAAAGGAAATTTTAAGTTTGGGTTAATGGGTACATTCCTACTCATTGTGTTTGCTTAGACAGATCTGGAAAAATGTGGGTTCTCTCTTTTATCAGACAGGTAGCATAGAAATTTGTCTTTTTGATCAAGATTTGAGTGATTCAAGTAGTTTATCCCAAGACCCTCACTTTAATATAGCCCATATCTAATTATACTGTTCATTTTCTCATTAGTTGTTAACCAAGTAGTGTTGATTACATCCTCATAAAATCTGCCTTTCAAAGGTATAGAAGCTATGAGCCCACCACCATAAGGTGATCTCAGAAAGGTTGCTAAATGACAACCATTTTATTAATAAGCATTCTGGCCTTTTAGATAAAATGATTAAATTATCTAGAAGCTATGTTTCTCAGAAATTTTTTAAATGTAACAAAAATGTCTAATTTTGAGATCTTTCCCCACCCCATCCCCCCAATCCAGAATTATTATTATCATTATTATTAATAGTAGTAGTAGTAGTAGAGTTTTTATCAGTCTCCTTACCTTCCTAAAAAATTAACGTTCATATGTTATATCATTATTTGCTTGTGTACATGTCTGAAGAATATAATCTTCCTGAGGGCAGGGATTATATCTTTTTATTTTTTTTCCCTTGGGCTAGGAGTCAGGAAGTCGTGGGTTCAATGTGTTACTCTGATCAATTCATTTAGCTTCTTGTGCCTCAATTTCTTTATCTGTAGAATGAGGTATCTGGCTTCCATAGCCTGTTAAATTCCCATTAATCTTTAAATCTATGATGTTATGACCCTATATTATTCAACATTCAGTAAAGTGATTAGTACATAGTAGGAAATCTTTTCTGTATATTTCCAAAAGGTACTTTTATTATCTTCACTCTTTACATGATATCTTTAGTTTTTTTTTTCTTTTGTATTTATGTATTTGCTGAAACATTGGTGAGAAAGAAAAGAATCAATCAGTTAGTAAACATTTATCAACACGTAGTATGTGCACTGGAGATAAAAAAAGAAGCAAAAATAATAATTACATCTTGCTTCAGTTGCATGGAAGAAGGGATTACTGAAGTCTGACTGTGTTCTAGCAGGAAGTGAGCTGCACCAGGCTTATATGTAATGTTGCGCAAATCCCTTAAGCCCTTACTGGACTTCATTTCCCTCTCTTATAGAAAAGGGGGTAACATGAGATAGGCTCTGACATCACTTTAAACTCCAGATACATGATTTTAGATACAAAGTGTCACAGCCACGTGCCTCTCTAATTCCAAACTCCCACATCCTATGTATTTCCCACCCTTCATATATTCACACACAGAGACTGAATTTTCAGGACTTTAAATGATGCTTGTCTGAGATTGGCAGAATTAGGTTCACACCCACCAAGGTGCAGAGAGGAAACACGCAGTGAAGGTCTGGAGTTCATTAATAAAATCAAGTTGTATTCCATGTATCCCCTTTACCAGCTACTCTTAGAAATCCTTGAGACTGGATCTGAGGTGGGTATTACATCTCCACCTGGATGAGCTCCAGATCCTTCCAACTTCTTGAGTAGTATTTTATGTCTAATATTTCTTAAATGGTTTTCTTAGAACATTTCTGCCAATAAGGGCATATATAAATTGCTCAGCCTGAAGTGATGCAGTGTTAACATCTCATCTGAAACCCTCATGAAAGTCCATAAAACAGGGAGGTTTATGTGTCTGCCAAATGCACCCTGGGAGTCAGTCCCCACTGTTCTCAAGGATGAAAATTAGGCAGCTTTAGACAGTTGGAAACAATACATTCATCTCTATCTTTGACACTCAGCTCAGTTTGTTGTTGCTTGGTTTTTATTGGCATGAATTTAACATATTTTATAGATGGAAACAATAACTTACAATGGGGTCCAAAGGGGACATTTATTTTTTTTTCATTTAAAATGCTCAAATAATAATTTATATACCATATATATGGTTTACACATATATGTGCAAATATGTGTGACCACATGCGTGTCTATGTGGAGAGAAAGCATTTATTATATGCTTCCTAGGTTCCAGCTATTTGCTGAGTATTTTAACCAATGTTAGCTTATTTTATGATCACAATATTCTAGGAAATGGGCGTGAACATTATCCTCATTTAATATTTAACATCTGAGGCAAATAATGATTTTCAACTGGCCAGGTTCAAACAGCTACTAAGTACACAAGGTCACATTTGAACTGAGGTCTTACTAACTTCACTTCCAAAACTCTATGTACTGTAGCATTCTGGAGAGGGGTGGGAAAGGGAGACAGACAGACAGAGAGGCAGAGAGGCAGAGAGACAGAAAGACAAAGATAGAGTGTGTGTCACACACACACACACATCAGAAACAGAGACAGAGTGACACCCACACAAAGACAAACACACACACACACACACACACACACACACAGAAAGAGAAAATCTCTGTACATTTCTATGTCTGTCTTTATCTCTAACAATCCATACATCACTTGTCACTATGCTTGAGATGATTTTGTTCACCACATTATCCAGATTTAGATCATGGAAGGTTTTTTTTTTTTTTAATGATAGATTTTTATTTTCAAAAAAACATGCCAAGATATTTTTCAACACTCACCCTCGCAAAAACTTGTCTTCCAAATTTTTTTCTCTCTCTTCCCCCTATCCTTTCCCCTAGACAACAAGTAATTTAATACATGTTAAACATCTACAATTCTTTTATACATATTTCTACTTTATCATGCTGCATAATAAAAAATCATATCCAAAAAGAAAATATGATAAAGAAAACAAAAAGCAAGGGAACAACAACAAAAAAGGTTGAAAATATAATGTTGTGATCCACACTCTCTCCCTACAGTCCTCCCCCTTGGTACAGATGATTCTTTCCACCACAAGTTCATTGGAACTGGCCTGAATCATGTCATTTTTGAAAAAAAAAAGCCACATGTACAGAACTGAACATTGCATAATCTTGTTGTTGTGCTCAATATTCTCTTGGTTCCATTCATTTCACTTAACATCAGTTCATGCAAGTCTCTCTCTCCAGGCCTTTCTGAAATCATCGTGCTGATTGTTTCTTATAGAATAACAATATTTCCTAACATTCATATACCAGAACTTATTCAGACATTCCCCATCTGAGGGCATCCACTCACTTTCCAGCTCTTTGCCACTACAAAAAGAGCTGCTGCAAACATTTTTGCACATGTGGCTTCTTTTACCTATTTTATGAGAATACAGGCACAGTAGAGACACTGTTGGATCACAGGGTGTGCACAGTTTTTAATAGAACATTTTTAATAGGATCACTTATAAAATACAAATGAAGAGAATTATTTCCTTGTGAGTTCTACCTACATCTTGGGATTACTGGAGTCATATAAAATTTGCCCACCCCCACTGCTCCTAACTTAAGATCATATATTTAGAACTAGAAGTGACTTTAAAGATCATCATATCCAATCTCCTGATTTTACAGCTGAAAAATATGAGATTCATAGCAGTTAAATGAGTTTGTCAGGATAGTCCATGTAATAAATTACTTGAGGCAAGATTCAACTTCATATTTTGTTGATCACCACTCTAAGCAATATGCCAGATTGAAATTTTATCCCAATAAATACCCAGGCATTCTTTTGAAATCATGAATTTTACTGAAGGAAAGTCAGAAGAGAAAAGAATATAGCCTTCACTATTAAGAATTGCTACTCATAGCATATACCATAAATTTGTAAGATGGTTGCACTTATTGTATCAAATTTTTAATTTAATGTTTACTTCCTCTGGATTTGGACTTTCTGCTGTAAAACTAGGCAAACTTTTTTTTTTTTTAGCCATAAGTAATATTAGTAACACAGGCATACGCATTTCACACTTTCCTTGATGGAAAGTCCTTTAACATATCTGTTTTTCTTCCCAAGCAAGAAATGTAGAAATGCTACCCTAAAGTAAAGAAATAGTGAAGACCATTTTTAAACATGCCATAAAATGTGATGCTCTTTCCCATTATTAACTGTGCTCTGAAATATCATCTAGCAAACACTGTTTCAGACTTACTAAACTTTTTGGCTAGTCTCTTTAAATAATATATTTTTCTGCATAAACTTCTCAAAATAAGGGGAAAATCCATTTCCTCAAGTACAAACTTTCCTTCATGTTCTTTCCTCAAACTATCTTCAAATATTTTCATTAATAAAGGAAGTATTTCTTGAGGAAACCATCTGGGGTGATGCTTTATTTATGGTGGCTCAAGGATGAGACAGTTGACTAGAAGATGAAAGTGTGAATGGAGTGAAATCTACTACATTGGAGAAATTCAGTGAAATTCACTGATCTTTTGAATGATGGAAGTTTTTTATTTGGCAAATGAAGAATACTTTTGAAATATACTCCTTGGTATTTTGCTTCCTTTTTTTTAAAGAAGTTCTTTTTTCCTCAGAAACTTTCTGTTACATAAAGTGTCAGTTATTTTATTATTTATTAGAAATTCCTAATAGGCTGGATGACCTATGCCTATATTTCCTGCTATCGGGGAAGCAGAGTTTGATGGATTTCTTAGAAACAGAAGTTACAACTGTTTGTACCCACATCAAATATGGCACCATTATGGTGATTTCCTCCCCCTCCCCCAAGAAATTGGAAATTCAATGTTCATGCATAGCTTGATCCCATTGCTAATTCTGTGTGGAACCTTTGACCTCCCCTGTTCCCTGCTTGTATCTAACCTGGGTCTCACATTACCACACACAGTGGATTAGATTAGTCAAGACCTGAAAACAGGAATATATGAGTTCAAATCAGGCACTAGGTATGTGATCTTTGGCAAATAAATTAACCTCTTGTAGCCTCAGTTTCCTCCTCTGTAAAATGGGGATAAAAAAAGCAACTACTTTTCAGTGTTATCATCAAGATCAAATAAGACAAATATAAAGAGTTAAAATTGCCCTTTGTTGAGCTCAGCAGCTTGGGGTCTTCCATTACTCAGAACCTAGAGCTTGAGTTACGCTGAGGTCAAGCCAGCATATAGCAACATCTTCCAGAGGTGCTACAAACAAGGACTTGGCAACCTCCGGCATATGGTTGCTCAAAGGAGTGTGTCTGTATATGTATGTTTTGGGGCACAGGTTGGAATTTAGGACCTAGAATTCCCAACTAGGATAGTAACACCAGGGTTACCTAGAACAGGTCTCTGATAGGATGACTAAAGTTACCTAAGGTAAACAAAAAATACAAAACACTGTTATGAAACTTTTCATACCTGAGACACAATCAAGACAATTCTGAAACACCTGTAAGCAAAGTTTTAAGAAAGTTTGTTCACAATATCAATTAGTATTACTTGGATAAATATTTTAGGAGTTGAAAAAGAATTTAAAATCATATTACAAATGAAAATAATAGAGGAAATAATTTTTTTTAGAAAAAGCTAGAGAGAACAGAATTTGAACGAAAATCAATACATTTGAACAATAGGTTCAAAATCTTATGCAAAACGACAACAACAACAACAGATTTCCTAAAAAATTATAACGTAGCAAGCAAGTTAAGAATAATGTGAGACATTAAGAAATACTGAAGCAAAGCTGAAGGATTGAAAAAAATCAGAATATAGAAGGTTTCTCAAAAAAAAAATGACCTGGAAAAGAGATAGTTGAGAATAATTTAGCTATCATTGAACTAAATCAGAGCAAAGATCTCTGAAGAGTCTAAACATTAGTATTTAAGAAATTATTAAAGAAAAATGCCTAGGAATATATATTTTTTTAGAATGGGAAAGCAAAGTGAAATTAGTTACCCATTAAACAACATTGATGATGATGATGATGGTTAACATACATATAGTTCTTACTATTAATACATTAATCCCCACAACAACCTGAGATAGGTGCTCTTATTTATCTCCATTTTTTACAAATGAGGAAAATAAGGCAAAAGCAGTTAAATAATTTGCCTAGGGCCATACGGCTGACCTGAGTATAAACTGAGCACTAGAGATACAAAGAAGAGTCTAAAGAATTTTCACTTTTAAGAACTTCAGTCTAATGGAGGAGAAAACATGTAAGCTGTCATGCAATACACATATACATGCATACACAGATACAACAAACATATACATATATGTACATATTCATGTGTATGTGTGAAATATATGCATTCATGCATACATACATCTATACATAGGAGTTAATGGAGATGGTGACACACCCATTGTGATCTATGATTTCAATAAAAGTCATAACTCAATATGTTTAATATTGAGAAAACTCAATAAATTGAAGATCTGGCAATGTTTTTTTTTCCCTTATTTTTTGATAATTTTGAAAAGAGAGAGAAAAATGCAGTGGAGGTACAGCAAGTAAGGAGCAGGTAGCTGACAGAATTGATAGAGAACTAGTGAGGAGAGTCATCTTCCAGAATTCAAATCTGGGTCTTGGACATGTGCTCCCTGTCTGACCCTGGCTGAGCCACTTAATTCCATTTGCTTCAGATTTCTCTTCTGTAAAATAAGTTGGAAAAAGAAATTGCAAGTTGCTCCAATCACTTTGCCAAGAAAATTGTAAATAGGTTCACAAATATGGGGATATAACTGAAAAATGACTGAAGAAAAATACCCCAAGCCAAAAATGAGGGAGAGAAAGACTAGAGGCTTATTATCTCACAGAAAATGGGGATATAAGACGTCTGTACCTATGACAAAATGGTGAGAGAGTTGGTGTCTCTTGAACTTCATTTTGAACTCATGCAGAATGAAATGAGCAAAAGAACAACATTGTAAAAACAATTTTGAGAGACTTAATGACTCTGATTTTTATGATGGTTAATTATTGTTCTTTGGGACCAGTGATTCAACATGTCAACAGCTGATTGTCAGAGTAGGAGTGAATTGGCTATGCAGAACTTTGTACACATTTTTGGACATGGATGATGTAAGAATTTGCTTAGCTATATTAATATGCTGCAAAGGTTTTGTTTTTATTTTGTTCCCCATCCCAATTTGGGGGGAGGATTTGGGTGCAGCATGAGGAAAAAAGATGGATGTTAGTTAATGATAAAAACATATGTATTTACTTTTAAAAAGTAAATGAGACACTAATAGGAGGGAAGTAGAAGCAGCTTGTTTAGAGTATTGTTTTTAGAATCAGGAACTCTTGGGCCCAAATTTCATCTCTGAAGCTTTCTAGCTTATAACCCTGGGCAAGTTACTTCATAAAGGAAGCCTATCATCCAACAAACTTACATCATCATCATTATAACCACCATCATCATTATCATTAAAGGCTTCCTATATGCTAGGTACTGTTACATGCTAGAGAACAAATGAATGATGAAATCCTCTGAGCCTCAGTTTTATCAATTGTAAAATGGAAACAATAACTAAAACACCTACCTGAGGGCCACTAGGTATATCTAAAATGCTTCCCAATTCTAAAAGCATAAAAATGTCAGCTTTAAGTAAATTGACATAATTTCTACTGCCATCACTCCCCCCCCCCATTTTACGTACAAAATAGTCATCAAGATAGATGAGCTGTTCCTGCACAGAGGAATGTTTTGTTTGTTTGTTCTTAACAGATAAAATTGTCTATAATTGTGATACACTGACATCTGGTTTCAGTCTAGAATTTAAAAAAAATAGGAAGTTTGAGATCTGAAAAAAAATGAAGTCTATATTTTAGGAGGGTAAGGAAGCTTTTTGTCACATCTCAGAGAAATCCTGAGTTTGAAAAAAATTTGGAACCATTAATAAAATCTCTCTGAGGGAATTATAGAAAGGGCAAAGAAAATTGAACATCATGTCTTAGCTCTAAATAGTTTTGACCCAAATATTTATTTTTTTACAACTTCCTTCCTATGTAATATTTTTCATTTTATTACCAACTCATTATGTGACTCTGGGCAAATCAACTAGAGGATTCCTAAAGCATTGTATGGTAAAACGAGATGAAATCTCCGTTAAGCTATGGAAAACACAAGAGAGGTTCTAAATGATTCACAGTAGAGGTGGACCCAGTATGGAAAACTCTTGTACCACTATAGATTAAAACTCATCTAGAAATAATAAAAAAAAGTCCTATAGACTTGACTTATATAAATTCAGTAATTTAACAAGGTGTTAGAAAATAGGATTTGAACTTGTATCTTTCTAACTCCAATATCAATGGTCTATCTGCTACACAAAACTAATCTTTAAATTTCTATCAATCAAGGATTTATTCTCATAGAATATAAACAGAAAAGAGAATTGGGATTATTTCCTTTCTCAAATCTGTGCACCTAGATGACTGAATGCTGGTTTTGTTGACAATAATAAGATAGGATGGTGAAACCTGAGGGGGAAAAACCCACAACATTTGATTTGTAATTAAAAGACTATTATTGGAGGAATAATTCCAGGAGAATATTGAGGTTAAGCGCTTCTTCTTCTGCCTATTGCGACTGTTGTCACTGACTGCCCCCAGACCTAGAATTCCATTCCTGTTCATCTCTGACTTTCGTGGCTTCCTCTAGGAAACCTTTCCTCATCCACCTTAATTGTATTCCCTTTCCTCTGTTGTTTACCTCCAGTTTCTTTTATACATAGTTTGCTTATATATGTGTTTGAATGTTGTCTGGGAGCTTCTCATGTGTATGAACTGCCTTATGCCGTTCTATTTCCAGGTCCGAGAGCACAGTATCTAGCACATGGAAGGCATTTAACAACTGCTACTTGACTAATTCCTTGAATGACGGAGTGAGAGAATTGGAGGAGGAGTCTTGGAATAGAAATAGCATTTCCAAATGTATCCTTATGGTCATTATGTTAGGCTTATAGTCTGCTGAAGTAGAACCAAAGGCCCATATTCATAGTAATTCTGCCTATGCAAGAATAGTTATGAAACTTGAATAGCTCATTATTTTGCCTCCAGATGGGGAAAAAAAAAAAAAAAACCTCTCATTAATAAGAGTGGGGAGTAGGAATGCCAATCGTGTGCTAGAAAAGTTCACTTTTTCCTTTGTGATTCTCAAAGCCGGTCTCTGTCTTCAGGTCACAGAACAATGAGACATAGGAAAATAAAAAGGACAAGGTTAAACATTGGTTTCCTGGGAAATAACATTAGATTCATCAGATCAATCTTTAGCAGATATGACTATACTCTAGAAATGATGCTTGTTAGACCCAGCTGAAATAAGGCAAGAAAAAAAAAATATAAGGATGCTCAGTTCCTCTAAGTCTATCTTACTTCTTAATTTCCTTCAGTACTTTAGCAACCAGCTACATTAAGAGCCCATGTGAAATTGAAAAACAAAACCAAAAATGAAACCAGATTTTTTGCCTTCTGTTGCCACTTTTGCATTTCATCAGCACTGCTGCTCTTCCCAGCATGCTCTTCCATGTGACTCTGGGAAAGCATCTTCATACCCTCCTCTAAGTGAGTCTTCTCTCCAGTCTCCTCTATAGCATTAAACAAGAAGCAAACAGAAACTCTGTTCTTTTGGAAAATTACCACCCTCTCATTCTCTTCCTGATCTGGCAAGAAATATAATTCCCAGGATTTTAGTGACTTAAATACCTCACAAGTATACCAGTACAAATTGGTCAGAAGAACTATTATGTAAGGATTTTATCTGAGAAAGAGAAATGAAGATATTAACCAGCAGTAATTACAAGATCAAGAAAAGCTTTTTTATCTTCTTTTATTATACTTGTCTTTTTTCTTGATGAAGAATCCATGAATGCCTATAAGAAGTAGAGAAGAAATCCAAATTGGGGATAAATTGAATGTTAGAGGAAAGAATAATAGTGGGTACAATCTATTAAACAATATGGAAGTGGATGGCATCAAGGGTGGAGTCTGAGGAGATGCCCTTGGTGAAAAGAAAGGTTATCTCTAAATTTGAAAATGGAGCAAAAAAGAAAATAGTATAATAGTATAATAATTTTTCTATTTTATTTTTAATACACCTTGCTTTATGAATCATGCTGGGAGAGAAAAAAAAGAATATAAAGGATAAAAGCCATGGGAGAGAGAAAAAAACAGAAAAAAAAAAGAAGTGAACAAAGCATGTGTTGATTTACATTCAATTTCCATAGTTCTTTTTTCTGGATGCAGATGGCATTTTATATCCAAAATCTATTGAGATTATCCTGGATAACTGAACCATTGAGAAGAGTCAAATCGTTCAGACCTGATCATCACATATTCTTGTTGTTATTGTGTACAATATGTTACTGGTTCTCCTTGTTTTGCTCAACAACAGCTTTTTCATCAGTTTTTATAGAACAATAATACTCCATTAACTTCATAAACAAAAATTTGTTCAGTCATTCCCCAATTGATGGGCATCTACTTACTTTTTAATTCTTTGCTACGTTAAAAAGTGGTATCATAAACTTTTTTGGACATGTGGGACCTTTTCCTTCTCTAATTTTCTTGGTATACAGACCCATTAGTAGGGTCAAAGGGCATGCACAGCTTTATAGCTCTTTGGGCAGAGTTCCAAAATGTTCTCTAGAATGGTTGAATCATTTCACAACTCCACCAATAATGCATTAGTGTCTCAGTTTTCCCATATACTCAAGTCATTTTAGCCAATCTGAGAGGTATGAGATGGATAGGAAGGGAATGACCTCAGAGCTTTTTAAATTTGCATTTCTCTAATGAATAGTGATTTAGAGCATTTTTCCATATGCCTATAGATAGCTTTAATTCCATCATCAGAAAATGGTCTGTTCATATCCTTTGATCATTTAACAATTAGGAAGTGACTTGTATTATAAATTTGACACAATTTTTTATATATTTTAACAATGAGACCTTTATCAGAAAGAACACTAGCTATAAAAATTTCTCTCCCAGCTTTGTACTTCCCTTTTAATCTTGTTTCTGTTGGTTTTTGTTTGTGTAAAATCTCTTTAATTTAATGTAATCAATGTTACCCATTTTACCTTTCATAATGTTCTCTAGTTCTTTGTTGATAATAAATCCCTTCCTTCCAAAGATGTAATACATAATTTAGCTTTCCTAATTTCCTTATTTTATCACTCTTCATACCCAAATCACGTACCCATTTTGATCTTATTTTGGCATGGGCCATGAGATGTCAGTCTTTGCTGAGTTTCTGACATATTTTATATCAGTTTTCCCAGCAGTTTTCTAAAATATTAAAATAACATTCCAAATTTCTAAAATATTCATCCCAGAAGCTTTAGTTTGGGGGTTTGTCAAATACAAGATTACTATAAGCTTTGATTATTGTGTCATGAGTATCTAATCTATTCCACTGATCCATCACTCTATTTCTTAGTCAGTACCAAATGGATTTCATGTCTGTTGCTTTACAATATAGTTTTAGATCTAATACTACTAAGCCACAATTTTTTGTATCTTTTTTCCACCAATCCCTTTTATATTCTTGACCTTTTGTTCTTCCAGATGAATTTTGTTGTTATTTTTTCTAGTCCTATATGGCAGTTTGATTGGTATGGTACTGAACAAGTATACCAATTTAGGCAAAACTGTTGTTTTTTATTACATTAGCTCAGTCTACCCATGGACAATTGATCTTTTCCAAATTGTTTAGATCTGACTTTATTTATGATTTTTTTTGGTATAATATTCATATAGTTCCTAGGTTTAATTTGGAAATTAGACACCAAAATATTTTATTTTGTGTACAGTTATTTTAAGTGGAATTTCTCTTTCTATCTCTTGCTGCTGGGATCTGACAGTGATATATAGTAATGCAGATGATCAAACTTTGCTAAAGCTGTATTTATTTCCAATAGGTTTTTGGATAATTTTCTCGAATTCTCTAAGTATAGTATCATATTATCTCCAAAGAGTGATAGATTTATTTCCTCCTTGCCTATTCTAATTCCTTTAATTTCTTTTTCTTCTCTTATTGCTAAAATCAACATTTCTAATCCAATGTGGAATAATAATGGTGATAATGGGCATCCTGGTTTTTACCCCAGATCTTATTGGTAATTGCCCTGCTACTCCCCATACAAATAATGCTAGCTGTAGATTTTAGATAAATACTGCTTATTATTTTCAGGAAAACTCCCTTCATTCCTATCCTCTCATGTTTATAATAGGAATGGTTGCTGTATTTTGTCAAAAGCTTTTTCTGATCTATTGAGATTGTTATATGATTTCTGTTGATTTTGTTATTGATATGGTCAATTATGGTAATAGTTTATCTAATATTGAATCAGCCCTGCATTTCTGGTATAAATCCCACTTGGACATAGTGCATTTTACTGCTGATAAGTGTAGTAATCTCTTTTCTATTTATTTTATTTGAAGTTTTTGCATCAATATTCATTAAGGAGATTGGTCTATAATTTTCTTTCTCTTTTTGACTCATCCTGGTTTAGGTATCAGTACTGTATTTGTGACATAAAAAGAATTTGGCAGGATTTCTTCTTTACCAATTTTCCCAAATAGTTTACATAATATTGGAATTAAATTCCAACTTGTAAAATTGGTAAAATTCATTTGTAAATCCATCTGGCCCTGAAGATTTTTTCTAAAGGAGTTAGTTCATTAATGGCTTGTTCAATTTCTTTTTCTAAAGTGGGAATGTTTAAGTAATTTAATTCCTCTTCTTTAGTCTGGGCAATTTATATTTTTTATAAATATTCACCCATTTCTGGTGGATTCTCAGATTTGCTGCCATACAGTGAGCAAAATAGCTCCTAATTATTACTTTAATCCATTTTTTCATTGGTGGTAAGTTTGCCCTTTTCATTTTTTTTTTGATGCTGAGGATTTGTTTTTGTTTTCTTTCCTTTTTCTAATTTAATTAATCAAAGATTTATATATTTTATGTTTTTTCATAAAACCAACACTTAGTTTTATTAATAAATTCAATAGTTTTCTTAGTCTCAACTTTAAGAAGTTTTAATTTGGTATTTAATTGGAGGTTTTTAACTTGTTCTAGCTATGAACTAGTTGTGTAACTTATTGACCTCCTCTTTCTATTTTAGTCATGTAGCTTTTTAGAATATGAAATTTCTCCTAAGAATTATTTTGATTGTATCCCATAGATTTTGGTATATTGTCTCATTAGAATTCGATTATTTAATTTTCAATTGGGTTTTAGTCTATTTTTCCCTAGTTCTTTATTGTATATATATATATATATATATATATATATATATATATATATATATATATATATATATATATTAATTTGAATCATGGTCTGAAAAGACAGCATTTATTATTTCTGTCTTTCTACATTGATGCCATGGACTGCCCAGAAAGACATTCATTCCTTTTTGTCTCTATTCAATTTTCTCCAGAAGTCTATCATATCTAGATTCTATTAACACCCCCAAATTCTTTCTTTATTTTGTGGTTAAATTTGTCAGATTCTGAGAGTGGAGGTTGAGGTCTCTTACTAACAGAATTTTGCTATTTCTTCCTGTAACTGGATTAATATCTTCTCTAGAATTTTGTGTCCTCTACTACTTGGTGCATATACATATATTTAATAATATTGCTATTTCACCCTTTATTAAGCTGCATTTTAATTACATTTAATTTTACTTTTGTCTGAAATCAGAATTGCTTCCCTTTGTTTTTTTTTAACTTCAGATGAAGCATAATAAATTCTGCTCCAACCTTTTACCTATTCTCTGTATGTTTCTCTCTGTGTCAAATTATTTTTTTCTTATAAACAACATATTGTAGATTCTGTTTCTTTAATCCACCCTGCTATTCACTTCTGTTTTATGGGAGATTTCATTCCATTTATATTCACAGTTATGATTATCAGCTCTGTATTTCCCTTCATCCTATTTTCTCTTCTGTGTATACTTGAGCTCTCTCTTTCTGTTCTCAGTAATGTTTTATTTAGTTCTTTTTTTTATTCATTCCACTCACTACCTTATGTTCTATCAGCCCTCCCCCATTCTTTTTATGTTGTTTTGTTTTTTAACTCACTTTACTCAGTAGATTTTCTTCTATCACCCCTTCCTCTTTTTCTTACCTTTTTTTCTTAACATTTCTGTCTTCCCTTTTATGCAGCCCCTCCCTTTTCTTTCCTCTTTATCCTCCTGCTTCTTTATAAGGTTAGAGAAATTTCATACCCAACTGAATGATTAAGTTATTCACTCTTTGAGCCAAAAATTATGAGATCAAGCTTCAGAAAATGCTCATCTCCCTCCATTCTTTGTCTGGATTGTAATAGATCTTTTGTGTCTCTTCATGTGATTTAATTTGTCCCATTATACCTCCCTTTTCCTTTTCTTCTAATACAGTCCCTTTTCTATCCCTTAATGTCTTTAATGTCTTTATCTTTGATATCTTCACATCAGAGTCCATTCACAACCACACCCCCCACCCATGTGATGCCCCCTCTGTCTGCCCTAGTTCCAGATACAGTTCTCAACAGGTACAGATGTCATATTTCCATCTTTCCATTTAAAAGTTAGTTTAATTTTTAAATAATGTATATTTTCCCATTTACCTTTCCATGTTTCTTTTGAGTCTTTTTTTCCCCTTGAATCTTGTTTTTGAAAATTAAATATTCTTTTTAGTTCCCTTTTTTCAATATAAATGATTGAAATTATTTTATTTGATTGAAGCTCCATTACCTCCCTTGAAAGATTTTGTTCTACTTTGCCAAGTAGTTAATTATTGGTTGTAATCCCAGGTCCTTTGCTTTCCAGAATATGGTATTCTAAATCCTTCAATATTTTATTATAGAAGTTGTCAGATCTTGGGTAATCCTGACTTGTTCCTTGACATTTGAATTGTCTTTGTCAGGCATCTTGTAGTATTTTGTTTTGCAACAATGTTCCATGGAATTTTCCTTTCAGGGTCTCCCACTGAAGATGATTGATGGATTTTTTCAATGACTTATTTTCCCCTCTGTTTCTAGAATATCAGGGTTAATTTTCCTTGATGATCTTTTATAGAATGCTATCCAGGCTCTTTTTTTGGTCATGGTCTTCGGATAGACCAATAATTTTAAAATTGTCTCTTCTGGATCTTTTTTCCAGGTCGAATGTTTTTTAAAAGGAGTATTTTACATTTTCTTCCATTTTTCATTCTTTTTAGTTTGTTTGACTGATTCTTGATGTCTCATAGAGTCAATACTTTCCATTGCTTTAGACCAGAAAAACTTCTAGTTTTTAATATGCAATTTTTTTTAGTTAGCTTTTGTATCTCTTTCTCCATTTGGTTAATTCTACTTTTGAAGATCTTGTTTTCTTCAGTGGATTTTTTTTTTTTTTGCATTTGGCCAATTGTATTTTTTAAGTAATTGCCTTCTTTTTCCAGACTGTTGACTCTCTCTTGAATACCTCTCATTGATTTTCTCATTTTTCTTCTATCTCTCTTATTTGCCTTTTAATGTCTTTTATGAACACTTCCAAGAAGCTTCTTTGGTCTTGAAACCAAATTTATATCATTCTTTGTGATTTCCTCTGTGGGTATTTTGTCCTTGTCTAAATTGGTGTTTTGGTCTTCCCTGTCACTATTGAAGCTTTCAATGGTCAAGGTTCTTTTCTGTTTCTTGCTTTTCATTTATTTATTTATTTATTTGTTTGTTTGTTTATTTGGTATTTCCTCTTTTTTTTATTTTTATGGTTGAGCTCTGTTTCTGGGGCAAATGAGGTGCTATACTGATCGTCCTGTGCAGCTCTGAACCTTGGTTTTGAGCACAGAGGTCCCTTGTATTTGCAGGGGTTAGCTTTATTTGTTCTTTCCAGGAAAGACCCTGGTTTCTCTGAATTTGCCTTCTGTGCTGAGATTGGGGACTGACCTATTGGTTTGCTGTACTACTGTAAATCTCACTTGCTGATCTCATTGGCTCTCCCTGATTCTCTCTGAGCTGGACTGTACACTCCTTTTACTGTAATGATACTGACCTTTCTTGAAGTTTTGCCAATCTGTTTTATGCTGGAGAGTGGTTCCATTCTGTCAGACTGTTGAAGGACTTGGTATTATGAGGTTTTCAAGGGAAACTAGGGGAGCTCAAGCAGCTTCCTGGCTTCTTTCAATCATTTTATCTCTATCTCTGGAAGTCCACTATACAGTCTTCATGATTATAAATGGAGGACTTAAAAGTTCTCCCTTAACCTCTGTTTCCTTAGACCAAAGGAAAAAAGTATGGGTTTTATTTATTTATTTATCTACCTATCTATTTATTTATTTGTTTATTTATTTATTTATTTATATTAACATCAGAGAGACAACCAGACTCATTCCTAAAGAAATATATTTGATTTTGCCTCTGGGACATACTATCTGTGTGATTTTGAGCAAGTCATTTAAAACAATGTGATAGACAACTAAAACTTCAAGTTTCAAAACAAGTGCCCAGATACTTTAATGGAGGAAATTTTGTCAAATGAAATGCATTGCCAGTAAAATCATAGCTTTAGTATAAAAAAATGATCAATAATATTTTCCATATTTGTCATAGGTTTAGGGTAAGCACAATGTCATGTATATTTAAGTTGTTATTCTTTTGAGGTCCTGTGTTGTAGTGGTAACAACTTGAGTTGTTTCTTCAGAATCAGGAAGATCAGCTGTAAATTAATTAAACTTTCTGAGTCACAGTTTTTATCATCTATAAAGTGGGAATAATAATACCTGTGATGACTGCCTTTTAGGCTTTGATGAAAATAACATGTTCTAAACCCTAATATTCTATAGAAATGTAAATAATAATTGATTTTACATCACTGATTCAAGTACCTTTGTCAATGCATTGTTTGGTATATCAAAATATTTCTTTTATTTGGTTGATGGTCTTTTATCTACGATGTGAAAGAGAAATCCACCTCTCCCCCAATCCCTGTCTTCACTCCCTCCTAAAAAACTTCCCTCACAAAGTTCTTCTGAGACTCAAATGAACTAATAACTATATAGCACTTCACACAGTTTAAAATTGTTTTAACTATATTGATATGGTGATATCTTTGCTCCAAAAAGTAGCAGTGTGTCTTCTTTAGAAGGTAAACTGCTAGAAGGCAAGAACCACTTCTCTTTCATTCTCTTGGAAAAGCACTTAGAGGATCAGGCACAGTTAGAAATTTAAAAAATGATTGCAGGAATAATCTATCTAATATGGGTGACATAGTAAGTTAATGTCTATAAATCCTTTGAAATAAAGGTACTATAGCAGCATTTAGTGTACTTGCATTTAGCAATTTTTCCCTAAATTATCCATATAATGTGGCTGCCTGGGCCTAGAAGAAGGATATTACAGAATCCAATTATGTTCCCACCTTTCACTTTTAATTCTACTCTCTCATTCTTAGGAGACAGCCTTATAGCTTTGTATTACATTTTTTGAGGCCATTATTCACCTTACTTTCAAGATGTGAAGATTAACCTTTTAATCCTACTCTACTATTCTTACTCTCAGATCAAAAGCAGTGTCAGAATGTTGAGGGTGGAGATACCTTCCTCCTTTGAGTATTCATTTCTATAATCTCTCTCCCTAATTCCGCCCCCCCTTTCCCACTCCTATTCACAATGGAATCCAATATCCTTCTCTCTCATAATTCTTCTTACTTCATCTTATCTTTTTTTTTTCCCTTCAGACCTTTTTCTTTATTTCTCCTTTATCCCTTAAGAAATATATGAATATTTAAAAGTTAGTCAAATACACATAAATTTATAGGCTTAGAAATAAATTATGAAAAATTGCATTCCTTTTCCCCTAAAATTTCTTAGTAATGCAAGATAAAAGACAAGGTGACATGTCCCCTTGTACAAGATAGATCAACTCACCAAATGAGTCCCCATATTTCATGAAAACATAGATTCTTACCTCAAAGTAACTCTGATTTTTATCAGATTTGGTTTAATTCTCTTCATATAATTTTCCTGATGTTTTTGATTGTTTTTATGTTTTAACTTTTCAAATTCAAGAATTTGAATACTCATAAGAAATACATCTTAGTTTTGTACAGTGTTATCTATATCACATTTATTTCTTTAAGTAAAAGTTTTTTATTCTAAATAAATTTTAAATTTATATTAAATAATTTATCTGCTTAAATAAAGTTTAAGTTTTCATCCCACCATTCAATGTCTTTTATAATTTGATTCTATTTTCCTGTGACTTTAGATAATATAAACTATTTTCCAATCGAGTCCAATAATCTATCAACTCAATTAATTGTCATCCTGATGAACTATATTAATCCCTCTATTTTTAGTTTCTTTGAATGATTTTCAAATTCTGTGAACTGAAGGGTCAGCATTATCCTGATCTTCTTCCACTAATGAGTCATTTCTAACATCTATCTAAGTTTCTGACTTGTATCATTTAATTTTTTTTTCTGATATCTATGATGCTGTATAAATTACATCTCATCATCACTTGCAGATATTATGCATGCAAGTAAGAAGTTCCTATCAATATCCTTATTCTTGAGAACATTATTTCCCCAGATTTTTCAAACATCTATTTTTTCTTATCCCTTTATAGTTTTAACTAAAAATATTTTTTCCACTCCAAAATACATTTCTGCTATAATACATTCCCTCAATATATTTGGCTCACATAAGAAATACATGGTCTAAACATAAAAATGTCTGAAATATTAGCTTCTAAAATAATTTTCATTTGCTCAAAAATTTGAATTAATGAATCACAAAATTAGCAAGATGCTTTTCCAACTCCCATTATTGATATTCAGTTACTATACTAGGATGTTGGCTTCAATGAGAAGGAGTTAAATGAAAATTTCTAAATGGAAGCTACGCAAGTAACTGAAAAGACAAGATTTAAGTCTTTTTTTTTTGCTAGTAACATCCATATCCATTTTTCTTAACTTACAAGTTTAAAAAAATCCTAATTGCTAATACTGCAAAATTTATAATCTAAAAATCCAGCTGTGTTCTACTTGCTTCCATATCCCCCCCAGTAATAAAGTTTCTGCAATTAGTATTTAACTGACAGTTCAGTTGATGATGCATGAGGCAGGGTGAAAACCAGCTCAGTCTACCATAGCTGGAATCCCTCTGCAATGCTAAAGGAAGTGTAAATTTTGAAAGTGAAGCCAGAGGACATGTCTGCAAGACACCCAGGGAGCCAATATGCTGAATAAGAAGGTGACATTTTTACATATTTAACTTTTCTGCACATAACAAAACCATAACTTTAACTTGTAGTCATCAGCATTTTATTTGTAGTAAAGAGTGCTTAAACCTTACGGGTTCCAAAAACATTTATGTTGAAATTTATACCTTTCCTTTATTTCTTCTTCTCTGAAACTTTTTAAAAAATAATTCTTATCAAGTTATTTTGTTTAAGTGTAGATGTGATTGGACCTTGCCTTGAATTCGTGCCTTTTCTGCCATTAAGATGAAAGTCTGACCAGCCAGTTTACCTCTCTGTCTATTCATGCCTCTTCCTAGAAAGGATATTCATAGTTTTATTAAAGGAACAGAAGTTTTGTAATTAATATTAATAAACAGCATTAAATCTATATATAGTACTCACATGCAGTATTTTATACATTCAATATTTAAAGTTTTTCAATAATGTTACAAATATTATATTATTTGATTTTTGCAACAATACTGGAAAATAGGTGTTATTCTTATCTCCATTTTACAGATGAGGAAACTGAGGCTTAGAAAGGTTAAGCCACTTGCCTAGGGCACACAGCTAGCAAGTTTTTGAAGCCTTATTTGAACTCATTATATCCTGATGAAGGTCTACTGCTCTATTCAGTGTGTCAACAAACTGCTTCCTAATCAATCAAGGTCTTATAGCTGGAAACATCTTAAAATTTATGCTAAAACTGCAGTCCAAAAAGTGGCAAATATTAAGAAAATATTATATGTCCAAAGAAAATTTTCTCACCAGTTTTTATCTCTGTGTCAGTATTTGTGTCTTATATACCAGTGTGTGTGTGGTGTGTGTGTGTGTGTATGTGTGTGTGTGTGTGTGTGTGTGTGTGTGTATAATTACCAGCCTTGTGTTAAAGACCATGTTAGGAATAGTGGAATAAAGGAGAAAATTTCCTGAGTTTTTCCAAATTCCCCTCAAAACAACTTCAAAATTACACTCAAAATGAATTCTGGAACAGAAAAACCAATAAAAGAACAGAGTGAAACAAATTTTCAGTCCAAGACAACTAAGATGATAGGTAAGAAAAGACTGTCTCATTGTAGTGAGAGTGGAGTGAAGTCCAGCACAGGATAGACTCCCCTTTATCACAAGCCAGCACGTGGAAGCAGAAACCTTCCCAATAATTCAGAAACAGGACAGGACAAGCAAACCAGCAGTGCCTCAGAAAATAAGCAGAAACATTTTTTTTTTCCTTCCAAACCAGTAGTCAACCTTAATTAATTCCTGGAGCTCTCAGTCTAAAGCTGCTAAGGGGGTTAGACAGCTAGTCAAAAGGAAACTACAGGTGACCCTTTTCTGGCACTGTATTCAGGACTGATTCA
This sequence comes from Antechinus flavipes, assembly GCF_016432865.1. NCBI lineage: Eukaryota > Metazoa > Chordata > Mammalia > Dasyuromorphia > Dasyuridae > Antechinus > Antechinus flavipes. The sequence goes on along the minus strand of NC_067401.1, from coordinate 442,159,331 downwards.
TATGGGGATCCAGGAAGCAGGTCCAAGTCAGATTCCAGAGAGAGAGGGGTACTAACTAGCATACTAAAGTTTGCAGACCAAAACAAACAAACAAACAGAAACAGGCACCCTGGTCAAAGTTCCAAAGATCAGAAAAAGAGAATTTGAGTGAACTCACAGACCATGGTACAGGTTAGGATAACAGTGACTATACTTCTCTTTAATTCATACTTGGAAGAATTGAAAGTTTACACATTTTTCCAAACTAGCTTTGAAAATAACAGCACACACACACACACACACACACACACACACACACACACATCTGATGTTTGGTGCAGTGTCCATTTCACTCCAGGAATAGAATCCAGCTTACATTTTATTTTTCTAAATATATGCAAAGAGTTTTCAACATTGCCTTTGCAATACCTTATGTTCTGATTTTTTCTTCCTTTCTCCCTCCCTTCCTCATACCCAAGAGAGCCAGCAATCCATTATAGGATTATAGGCAAAATATATGCAATACTTCTAAACATTCTTCCATGTTTATCATTCTGCACAACAAAGTTCATATCAAAAGAGAAAAAAAGAAAACAAAAAAAAGGGAGAAAAGCAAGCAAACAACAACAAAATAAAAATAAAAATACTATCTTTGAACCACATTGTCTTCGTAATTTTCTCCATAGATGCAGATATCACTTTTCATCACAAGTGTATTGAAATTGTTTTGAATCACCTCATTGTTGAAAAAATCCAAGTCAATCACAGTTGACCATCAGAAATCCTTGTTACTGTACACAATGTTTTCTTGGTTCTGCTCCCTTTACTTAGCATCAGTTCATATAAGTCTTTCCAAGCTTTTCTGAATTCAGCCTGCTCCCCATTTCTTTTTTTTCTTATTCTTTTCCCCATTTCTTATAGAACAATAATATTCCATCACTTTCACGTACCGTAACTCATTTAACTGTTTGCCAGCATGGGCATCCACTTAATTTCTAGTTTCTTGCCACTACAAAAAGGATTACTACAAATATTTTTATATATGTGGGTCCTTTTCTTTATTTTATGATCTCTTTGCCATATGGACTCAGTAGAGACACTGCTGGATCTAAAGTTATGAACAATTTAATAGCCCATTGGAAATTATTTCAAATTACAGAGCCCAGCTTTTATATAAAGTTGGAGATCAAGGAATAGGCTGAAAAATGAGCAAGCCATACAAATAAAACCTGACAATAGAAACTTACTATGGTGACAAGAAATATCACAAACTCAAAAGAGCACAATATTTAAAAGAGCTACATGCAAAGACTCATAGAAAAATTTAATTTGATCTCAGGTTTAAAAAAAATTTAAAAGAATTCAATAAGAAATTTAAAAATGAAATATGGTGCTCAGGAACTATATGAACACAATTATAAAGCACTTTCCACACAAATAATATTAGGTCTAAATAACTGGAAGACTATCAAGTGCTAATGGATAGGCTAAACTAATACAAGCAAAAGAACAATTTCAAATAAATCTACTTATTCAGTGCCATACCAATCAAACTGTTAAGAAACTACTTTACAAAGCTAGAAAAAATAATGAATGTAGTTCATCTAGAAATTAAGAAAAAGTCAAAAATTTCAAGATAATTAATTAAAAAAAATACAAAGGAAGGTAGCTTATCTGTGCCACACCTAAAACTGTATTATAAAGGAGCAGTCATCAAAAACATTTGGTACTGGCTAATAAATAGACTAGTCAATTAGTGGAATAAGTTAGCATCATAAGATACCATAGTCAATGACTATAGTAATTTAGTGTTTGATGAATGGGGAAAGGAGCCAATATGGTGGAGACAACACACATTTCTTTCTGACTTTCTCTATATCCCTCAGAATGATTTGCAAATCCAGTTTCTGAATGAGCTTTGGAGTCACAGAACCTACAAATATTGAGAGTGCAATAAATTATCAGCAGAAGATAATTTTGAAGATCACCAGAAAAGGTCTGCTTTAATTGGAAATGGGAGGAAGGCAGCCGAGCACAAGGCTGAGCACAAATGCCAGCATAGACAGTGCAGAGTCCTGAGGCAGTACAGTCTCCACAGGACAGAGTATCTATGGGGAGGAAACAGACCAGAAAAGATCTGTTTTAATCAGAAATGGGAGAGAGGCAGCAAAGCACAAGCTTCTGAGCACAAACATGCAGAGTTCCAGGGCAGTGCAGTCTCCATGTGTCAATGCAGTCTCCATAAATACTCTATGGAGAGGAAAAAAAAAAAAAAAGTCTGTTTCAATTTGAAATTGGAGGGAGGCAGCCAACACAAACAGCTGAACACAAGCACCAGTGCAGACAGTGTCGAGTTCCAGAGCAGTGTGGACTCTGTGGGCAGTGAGAACTCCACCTGGCAGATTATCTATGGAAAGGAATCTATAGGAATATATAGCAATGTTGGCCACTCTGTGCTGGTTGAAAGCCACTAGATCAGAAGAAAAATTATAAAACATCCAACACAAACACAAAACATCAATAGTGAATCCAGAAATGTCAGAATCTCCCCAGACCTGGCCATGCCCATTCAGCACAGGGAATGAATCAGCTCTGACCCAGCGCAACTGAGGCCACTTGGAAAACCTCCCCCACCCTAAAAGCAGACCTTAACCTTTTTTTTTTTTTAATGAGTAAAAAAGTAAAGAGGACTCTGACAATAGACAGCTTCTATGATGAAAGAGAAGAACTGATTTCAAACCCTGAGTAGACAAGGCAGATACTAATTGTGCTAATGTGCTAATATTCCATAAAAGCCCCAAAAGATGATATAACCTGGTCTCCATCACACAAGGCTCTCCTAGAAGAAATTAAAAAGTATCTTAAAAGAGAGCTAGAAAAAATGGAGAAAGGAAATGAAAACTTTGCAAGAGGGTTTATAAAAGGCATAGAACTCATGAAAAGATAGATTTGATAAAGTGTGTGTGTGCGTGTGTGTGTGTGTAGAAATCTAGTGTTTGATAAATCTAAAAGACACCAGATTCTAGGATAAGAATTCATTATTTGACAAAAACTGCTGGGAAATTGGAAAATATTTAAGTTAAGAAACTAGACATTGACTAATACCTAACATTCTCTACCAAGATAAGGTTGAAATAGGTTTAGGATTTATACATAAAGAGTGATACTATAAGCAAATTAGAAGACCATAGGATAGTCAACCTCTCAAATTCGTGGAGAAGGAAGGAATTTTCGGTCAAAGAACTAGAGTACATTATGAAGTGTAAAATGAATAATTTTGATTATATTGAGTTAAAAAGTTTTTTTAAATTAAAACTTTTTATTTTCAAAATATATACATGGATAATTTTCTACATTCACCCTTAAGGAATTCTGTCTTCTAATTTTTTCCCCTGCCTTCTAATTTTTTCTTCCTTCCCCCAACTACCTCCTCAAGTCAGCAAATGATACAATATATGTTAAACATATGCAATTCCTCTATATATATTTCTTTTCTTAATGAAAGCTTTTTCATTTTTCAAAACATATGCATGGATAATTTTATAAAATTAACCCTTGTAAAACCTTGTGTTCCAATTTTTACCCCCCTTCCTCTAACCCCTCCCCTAGATGACAACAGTTCAACATATGTTTAACATGATAGAAATATTTGTTAAACCCAATACATACTTACATATTTATACAATTATCTTGCTACACAAGAAAAATCACATCAAACCAGAAAAAATGAGAAAGAAAATAAAATTCAAGTAAAGAACAAAAAAATGAAAATGCTATGTTTTGAACCATACTCAGTTTCCACAGTCCGCTCTCTGGGTATTGATGTCTCTGTTCATACAAGCTCATTGGAAATGGTCTGAATCATCTAATTATTGAAAAGAGCCATGTTCATCAGAAGAGATCATTGTACAATCCTGTTGTTGCCACGTACAATGATCTCCTAGTTCTACTCATTATACTTAGCATCAGTTCATGTAAGTCTATCCAGGTCACTGTAAAATCATCCTGTTTATCTTTTCTTATAGAACAATAATATTCCATAATATTCAAATGACATAATTTGTTCAGCCATTCTCTCAGTTTCCAGTTCTTGCCACTTCAAAAAGGGCTGCCACAAACATTTTTTGCACATGTGGATGCCTTTCCCTTCTTAATGATTCCTTTAGAATACAAGCCTGGTAGAAATATTGCTGGGTCAAAAGTTATGCACAGTTTGATAGCCCATTGTGCATAGTTCCAAATTGCTCTCCAGAATGGTTGAATTAGTTCACTATGCCACCAACCATATATTAGTGTCCCAGTTTTTCCATACACCCTCCAACATTCATCATTATCTTTTCCTGTCATCTTAGCCAATCTGAGAGTTGTATTAATGTGCATTTTTCTGGTCAATCATGATTTAGAACAGTTTTATATGACCACAAATGGTTTTAATTTCATCTGAAAATTATCTGTTCATATCTTTTGACCATTTATCAATTAGAGAATGGCTGAATTCTTATAAATTTGAGTCAATTTTATATGTATTTTAGAAATGATACCTTTATCAGAATCCTTGAATATATTTTTTCCAAGTTTATTGCTTCAATTATATTTTTTTTTCTTCATTGGTTTTGTTTGTACAAAATGTTTAATATCATAGAAAGTATACTTTTAGTATTCAATAACATACTCTGGTTCTTTGGCCACAAATTCCTTCTTTTGCCACAGATATGAGAGGTAAACTATTCTTTGTATTTCTAATATGCTTATAATATCACTCTTCATGTCTAAATCATGAACCCATTTGAATCTTATTTTCATATAGGACATGTGGTGTGGGCCAGTGCCTAGTTTCTGCCACCAAAAATTTCCAATTTTCCCAGCAGTTTTTATGAAATAGTGAGTTCTTATCAAAAAGCTATGGTCCTTGGGTATGTCAAACACAATTTGGGGAAACACAATGATTATTATAATCATTGACTATTTTGTCCTGTGAACCTAATCTATTCCACTGATACACTACCCTATTTCTTAGCCAGTATCAAATAATTTTTAAGACCACAGCTTTAGAATATAGTTTTAGGCCTGGCGCAGCTAGGCCACATTTATGTGCATTTTGTTTCATCAATTCCCTTGAAATTCTTGAACTTTTGTTCCACCAGAAAACTTTTGTCATTATTTTTTCTAGCTTTATGAAACAATTTCTTGGGAGTTTGATTAATATGGCAATGAATAAATAGACTAATTTAGGTAGAATTGTTAGTTTTATTATATTATCTCAGCCTACTTATGAGCACTTGATATTTTCCCAAGAGATTATATCTGACTTTATTTGTGTGGAATTTTTTTTTTTGTGTGTGTGTGTATGTGTGTGTGTGGTTCCAATTTATCTAGGTCTGAGAGAGCAAAGTTGAAATCCCTCGCTAGTACAGTTTTGCTGTCTATTTCTTCTTGCAATTCTCTTAACTTCTTTACTAGAAATATGGATACTATACTACTCGGTTCATATGTTTAGTGTTGATATTACTTCATTATCTATGATACATTTAAGTAGGCTGTAGTTTCCTATCTAATCTCTTTTATTTAAATCTATTTTTGCTTTTGCTTGATCTGAGATCAGGATAGCTACCTCTGATTTTTTTTTTTAACCTCAGCTGAAGTTTAATAGATTATTAACTTTTTACCTTTACTCTAAATGTATCACTCTGTTTTAAATGAGCTTCCCTCCTCCCCAGTATTTTATTTATGATCACCACTTCCCTCAAATAGGCCTTCCCCTTTATACCTCTTTATATTTTTCTCTTACTACCTCTGTATTCCCTTCTATTAGCCTCCCTCTTTCCTTTTCCCTTTCCCCTCCCACTTCTCTATAAGATGATACAAGGTTCTCATATGTGAAGCCAAATATGACTGATATTCTCTCTTTGAGCCAATGTTCATCCCCCTCTCTTATTTCTGTCAGTTAGAACAGGTCTTCTTTGACTCTTTATGCGATGTAATTTCTTTCCTTTTGCTTCCATTTTCCTCTTTTTCCAGTGCAATCCCCTTTCCACCTCTAGTTTCTTTTTTTTTTATATTAGCACAATAAAATCAATTTTTTCCTGCACCCTCTATGTATACTCATAACAGAGCTATAGTTCTCAAGAATTCTTTCCTTTTGACTTTTTTTATGCTTCTCTTGAGTTGTATATTTCAGGCCATTTTTTGGGGGGGTCCAGCTCTGACCTTTCATCAGAAATAAATGAAATTCACATGTATCATGGAATGTCCCTCTTATTCCCTAAATGATAATGCCCATTTTTGCTTCTTAGTTGATTCTTGTCTTCAATTCAAGTTCCTTTGTCAAATTCCAGGCCCTCGAGTCCTTTAATGTGGAAGCTGCTTGGAACTGTGTAATCCTGATTGTGCCTCCTTGATATTTGGATTGTTCCTTTCTGGCCACTTGCAATATATATTTTTTTCCTTTGATTCTATAATTTTGAAATTTAGCTATGACATTCCTTGGAGTTTTTATTTTGGGGGCTCTTTCAGGAAGTAACTGGTGAATTCTTTCAATGGCTATTTTACCTTCTAGTTATAGGGCATTGGGACAGTGTTCCTTGATGATTTCCTGAAAGATGATGCCTAAGCTCTTTTTTTCATCATGGTTTTTAGGAAGTCCAATAATCCTTAGGATGTCTCTTCTAGATGTATTTTTCAGATTAGTTATTTTTCAAATGAGGTATTTTACATTTTCTTCTGTTTTCTTTTTCTTTCTTTTTCTTTTTTTTTCTTTTTTTGGTTTTGTTTAACTGATTCTTCTTACCTCATTGAGTCATTCATTTCCATTTGTTCAATTCTAAGTTTTAGTGAATTATTTTCTTCAATTGCTTTTTTTGGTTTCTTTTATATTTGACTAATTGAATTTTTAAATGTGCTGTTTTTGTTCAGTGAATTTTTTCTTTTATTTCACAAATTCTGTTTTTCAATGAGTGATTTTTTTTCCCCATTTCATCAAGTCTGTTTTGTAAGGAGTTATTTGCTTGTTCCATTTCATTAAATTTATTTTAAAGAGTTTTCTTCAGGTAATTTCTGTTTCCTTTTCCAAACTGTCTTGCAAAGTCCTCATTTCCTTTCCCCATTTTTTCTAACTCTCTTTTAAGATCATTTTTTGAATTCTTTCTAAAGTGCCTTGTGAGTTGGGGATCAATTCTTATTCATTCTTTGAGATTTCATCTAGAAATGATCTGCTTTCAGTGTCCTCAGAGTTTGAAATCTGTTCTTCTTTTTCTCCATAAAAATTACCTAAGACTGGTGAGACGTATATGAACTGATGCTAAGTGAAATGAGCAGAACCAGGAGATCATTATATACCTCAAAAATGATACTGTTTGAGGATGTATTCTGATGGAAGTGGATCTCTTCGATAAAGAGAGCTAATTCAGTTTCAATTGATCAAAGATGGGCAGAAGCAGATACACCCAAATAAAGAACACTGGGAGATGAATATAAACTGCTTGCATTTTTGTTTTTCTTTCTGGATTATTTATACCTTCTGAATTCAATTCTCCCTGTGCAACAAGAAAACTGTTCAGTTCTGCACATGTATATTGTATCCAGGATATACTGTAACTATTCAACATGTAAAGGATTGCTTGTCATCTGGGGGAGGGGGTGGAGGGAGGGAGGGGAAAAATCGGAACAGAAGTGAACGCAAGGGATAATGTTGTAAAAAATTACCCTGGAATGAGTTCTCTCAATAAAAAGTTATTTTAAAAAAATTACCTAAGGTCAGAATTCTTTTTGCTTTTCTGTTCATTTTTTTTTAACAAGGTCAAGGTCTGCTTTCAGGGCAAAAGAGAGATTGTCCAAGCATCCCCTACAGGTTACAGTGGCTGTAGTTGGATGGTGCTGAGTAACTTCTGTATCAGTGAGTGTGGCCATGTCCTTCATTATTCTGGCATTTAGGGGCTCACTATTTGCCTTTCCTATTTGTGTTGGATGTCCTAAACTAATGTGCTGATCTACTGGCTTTCAACCGGGACAGAGTAGCCCACAACCCTTCAGGTTGTTTCCCTGGTGCAGGATACACATTGTGTGTCTCTGCACTGTGCTTATGCTCCTCCACCTCCCTCCATGCCTGATTGAAACAAATGTTTTCTGAAGTTCTTTCAAAATATATTCTGCTGGAAATTTTTTACACTCTAAAGATTTCTGAGTTCTGTTACTCCAAAACCAGTTCAGTGGTTTGATTTGGTTTTATCTGAGGAACATTAAGGAGAGTTTAGATAAATATGTATCTCCTCATTGCCATCTTGGCTCTACCACCAATTTAAAAAGGTTTTGTACAAGCAATATCATTGCTGACAAGTTTAAAAGGGAATCAGAAAACTGGGAAACATTTTTACATCCAAGAGTTCTGATAAAGATCTTATTTTTAACATATATAGAGAATTGATTCAAATTTATAAGAATATAAGGCATTATCCAATTGATAAATAATCAAAGGAGATGAACAATTTTCAGTTCAAAAAATTGAAACTATTTCTAATCATATGAAAAAATGCTCTAAATCTCTATTGATCAGAGAAATGCAAATTAAGATAACTCTGAGATACCGTTACACATCTCTCAAAATGGGCTATGATGACAGGAAAGGATATTAATAAATTGTAAAGGGAATGTGGGAAAACTAGGACGCCAAGGCATTTGGGTGGAGTTGTGAAATGATCCAACCATTCTAGAGAGTAATATAGGACTATACCCAAAAGAGCTATCAAATTCACTGTTGATATTGGAGCTGTATTCCAAAGAGATCATAAAAAAGGAAAAGGACACACATGTGCAAAAATGTTTGTGGCAGACCTTTGTATAAGTGTCAAAGAATTGGAGACTTAGTAAATCCTCATCAGTTGGAGAATGGCTAAATAAATTATGACATATGAATTTGATGGAACAATATTGTTCAATAAGAAACAATCAGCAAGATGATTTTAGAAATACTTGAAGAGAGACTTATATGAACTGATGTTAAGTGCAGTGAGTAGAATCAAGAGAACACTGTACACAGGAATATAATATTATGCAATGATCAATTCTGATGACCATGGGTCTTTTCAATAATGAGCTGATTCCATAGACTTGTCATGGAAAGAGCCATATCCATCCAGAAGGAGGACAGTGGGGACTGAATGTGGATCACAGCATAGTATTTTCACTTTCTGTTGTTGTTTGCTTATTTTTTTCTTTTTTTTTTTCATTTTTTCCTTTGTGATCTTATTTTTCTTGTGCAGCACACTAACTGTGGAAATATGTATAGAAGATTGCACATAACATATTTACTATATATTGGATTACTTTCTGACTAAAGGAGGGATGGGGGGAAATGAGGGAGAAAATATTTGGAAGATAAGATTTTGCAAAGTGAATGTTGAAAACTATCAACATATTTCACAAACAAAAAGCTAAAACATCAGATATGATAAAGGAAAAATTGGCAGAAAATAAGAATGATAACAAGGAACCATGAGAAAAGAGTCAACAGTTAGGAACCCTAAAAATGGAAAAAGATATCCAACAACTTATTGAAAAAGACAACTCTTTAAAAGTAAAATTGTTTAAATGGAAAAGAAGGTTCAAAACTTCACTGAAGAAAATTATTCATTAAAAAATTAGAATTAGATAAATGGAAGCTAATAACTTGATATGACATCAAGAAATAAGACAAAATGAAAAGAATCAGGGAAAATGTGAAAAATATCATTGAAAAAAGAGCCTAAACATCTTATTTCAATAAAAGTTATGGAAAACTTCCCTGACATTCTAGAACCAGAAAATGAAGTAGAAATTGAAGGAATCCAACTATCATCTTCTGAAACAAATCCCAAAAGGAAAAAAAATATCATTAATGTTATAACCAAATTCCAGAAGTCTGTAATCAAGGATCTAAGATAGTCTCAAAGATTTATGATGAAAAATATGATCTTTCTCCAGAGAATGAACTGATACTATTGGAATATAGATTAAAGAGCACAATTTTTAAACACGTTTTTATGCCATTTTTATCTGTCTTTTTCATTACAACATGACTAATCAAAGGTTGTTTTCTGTTTTGTGTATTTTGCATGATGGCACATGTATAATCTCCATTGAATTATTTGCCATAATAGGGAAGGGAGTGATGTTGGAGGGAGAAAGATAAATCAGAACTCAAAATTACACATAGATTCTCTGTCTCTCTCTCTGTCTCTGTCTCTGTCTCTGTCTCTCTCTCTTTCTCTCTCCCTCTTCCTCTCCCCCCCCCATATGTATATATATGTGGGGGGGGGAGAGATGTATGGGTTGAGTTGTTATTAAATATAATTAGATTAATATATAAAAAGGAGATGAAAATATCAAGCTAGTGTAATCCCTTCACAGGGATACAATCTTCACAGGTTCTAGCATGGACAGAGTTTAATTATATGTGGTCGAATGGGCGTTGGTCATCTAAAGACTAGACTAACTATGGTCAGAAAAGTTTATCTCTTATGTCTCTGATTATGGGATGGTGGTTGTCTCTCCACAGTACTCTTATCAAAGCCTCCTACTACATCATAAAAGGATAATTATCTTCATTGATGGAAAGATTCCCCCAAACAGCAGACTCATAGATTTTCTAAGTAAACAAGTCTGTTCTGATAAACTCTGCATTTGCTTGAAGAAAGCTATAAATAATTTTCTTTTGAACTTCATGTCATATTTCTATTTCTTGGAGTAGAATTCTGAAACAGTAAAAATAGCAATATAAAAGTGCATAAGTCTTTACTATATAAGAAGGAACTTATGCTTCATTGGCAGCATACAGCTCATGTCCAAATAAATAAATAAATAAAGCATTTATAAGGTAATGGTAAATAATTCAATTGGTCTTTTGAGCATTAATAATTGGAAGAAGCAGTTGGATCAGAAACATTTTTTTAGATATAGCAGTTGAAATGGACTTTGAATCAATCAATTAACAAGATTTTATGTGCTTACTTTGTTCTGTGTTATATACTAGGGATAAGAAAAATGAAAAATTGCATAACTTCCAAGGAACTCATATTCTAGGAGGTAAGGGAAGCATGTATGTATATAGATATATGTAAAATAAATTCAAAGAAAATAAAATTTATTTTTCTTTTAAAGAAAGCTTCTAGGAGCTTGAGGAATCACCTAAGCCTATATTTATAAATCAGGATGACTGGAGATGACCCTGGATGCACTTGTTTCAGTCAAATTGAGATCTGTTAAAGACCTTGGCTTAATAGTACCAAGATCTCCCATTGCATCCATGGACATGTATTTTCAAATGTCCTAATTTGTATCTTGCCATTGTAATCAGATGACTCTGGAGAAGAAACTGAGGTTGGTAACTTTGCACTGTCTATACTTACTCAAATCCAATTCATTTATATGTCATGGAATCACCTTCCTGATAATGAAGGAAAGGAATATAAAATCTACATATAGAATAAAATTTATTTGGTGTGAAGATGTTGCAATGGATGGAGTGCTGGACCTTGAAAGAGGAAAATCTGGGGTCAAATCCAACATTAGATACTTCTTAGCTCTATGACATTGGGCAAATCACTTAACCTTCATTGCTTCACTTTTCCTAAATGTAAAACGGGGAAAATAGTACCACCTCCCTTACAAAGTTGTTGTAAGGATAAAATTAAATGTTTTAATAAAGTACAAAGCTTTAAAGCACTATCTGAATACTATTATTGTTGTTGTTGATTCTGTTATTTTTTTCCCAAAAAGCACTGATGATTTTTGAAAAAGGAATGCCATGATGAGATCTTATTTTAGCAATATAAATGTGATGACTGTGTGAAATTGGAAAGGTGAAAGACTTGAGAAAAATTTGGAGTCTGCTATAATAGTCCAAGTGAAGCATGATAAAATCCTGAATGTAGTTAAAAGTTAGGTGGTTCAGGGGAAAAGAACATAAATGTAAGTGTTATTATAGAAATAGAATTAAAGAAATTTATCAAATGATACTATATAGACATCTGAAGGAGAGGAAAATTTTGATGATGACTCTAAGGTTGTGAACAACTATGGTTAGAAAGGTTGACATTGCTCTCAATGGAAGCAAGGAAGTTTGGAGAAGGTCAAAAAGCAGAATCCACCACCACAAATCAATAGGCTGACAGAAGGATCTCCTTCCTTAGCCCAAAGGGCACTGAGGTAGTGTTAGAGAGCATTTATATAGCAATTAAAGCTCTCTTATATTGCCTCACTTTTTCCATCACAAGTTTATATTTAGAATGGTATTAAGGACTTCTACCTTTATTTTTATTTACATTAGTAGCATTTCCTTAAATTATTCTACAAGAAACTGAGAAAACCTGACTGTGAGTTATTTAAATGCTTGTGTATGAACATGTATTCATATAAAGTAACTGATGTGCCCTGAGATCTATAGGAAGTTAATTAATTGTTCAACTGTGGATGTCTCTATACTTATGGAATAGCTATCCTGCAATAAATTTTTCTTTAATGCAAATATTTTTTAAATAAATAAAAGTTGAAAATCATTTTGCCAGAAATCATAAATATGTTCTTATAGCAGGAGTAGGGGAGATATTTTCATGACTGAAATGAGAAATTTTGGCAAATAATTTCATAGAATGGTAAGCCAAGAACTTAAAATAGTGAGATCCATTGTAGCAGGAGGCTTTTGGCAGCTTCCTCTGCATATTTCAACACCTTTCTGATCCTGGGTTTCTTTCTTTATTGATGGCTGGCTCTGTTTCCTCTGAATTTCTTACTTGAAATGAGAACTAAGTAACAAGTTGCTAAAAAGTCAATAATAAATTATTCAAAGGGAAAAAATATATCCTGCAAGGGATAGATAGCCCAACTTCCATTTATGGCTTCCAAAACTTAGCACCTATCCTTCTTTGTCAGACATTTAAAATGTCTAATAAATCTAGGCTGGGATATTACCAACAGATGCCACTTACCATAAAAAAAAAGTTAAATTCGAAGCTTCCCTGTATGTAAAAAGAATTAGACTTCTCCTATATCTATCTCATGTACTTAAAATGTAAGTAGAATCACCTTATTTCAAATAAGTGTCAACTTTGCCTCTTTCTGGCCTCCAAGCAAACCTGGTCAAATACAAATGTCTGAGACATTTCAGGAAAAGTTTTAAATGCAACTTCAATATTAGTTGCTTTCCTGCTTTAAGTTTTGAAATATTTTCCTTAATTCTCGTTAAGGGATCTTTGCATTTTATTATAAAAAGTTGTTTTAGAAACTTTACTTCATCACAATGAAGTATTTATACCCACATCTAATGTTGAATTTAGCTAGGAATACCCTGAGATGGAGAGAATTGAGGAAAACCAAAGATTAAGTAACAGTAATTTTTTCTATGTTATGGAAACTTACCTCATAATGGTACTGCACAATGGCTAGAATGTTATTCATTAGCAAGCTATATTTTCCACATTATTCAATTACATTATGATACCTTGTTTATTTACCAATCTTTCTAGTATCCACATATTAAATAATAATGCTGCTATATTTTTGTTATGAGCAAAATACACCTGATTAATGCATTGCCCACACCTTTCCCATGTGACTTCAAAGGTCAGACAATTGCCTACTTTTTTTCTCTTCCCAGAATATTTCACCTTAAGGGCTTATTTGAAAGACTTTTGTTTTATGTTTTCCATTTTATCTTCTCAATATATCAATAGCATGCTAATACACTTCTTTTCTGACATTTTTGATGTGACACAAAGTAAAATGCATCATTGTGATGAATAGACTTTCACTACAAATGGCCAATTCAAGAGTCTGCTAGAAGCAGGTCGAACCAATCTTTATCCTCTGGCCCAAAATGTGAATGATAGGAATTTAAAAGTTTCCAATACACATATAATAATAGAAACATCTCAGGCATATACTTATTTAGGCAAGTAGGCCTTACTGACAGATTTTCACAATGGATAAGGAACTATAAGGTAAGATTTGGGATGAGATGGAAATGTACTTGTTATTTCATTGGTGTAAGGAATCCATCTATAAAAGAATTTTCTCCCAATATGCATCTGCTCTGCAATTTGTATTCTTAGAGAATTTTTAAGTGAATGGAACCAGTAAGACTCAGGTCATATATGCTGTTAAGCATCAGAAGCAAGTCAGGAATCAATCTTTCTAATTACAAAACAAGGTCATCTTTCAACAAAGCACACATACTCTCAGATGTCAGCATTAACTGTTGTCAAAGGGATAGTTTCTTTCAAAATCATAAAAAACATAAAAATAACAATCTTCCTATAATAACTTTCAAATACTATTCCTATTTTAATAGATTAACTTATTTTAAGTCCCTTAAACATTTTTTGTTATCATTAATATAAACACTCAAAGCATTTGGTGCTACTGATGTTGTTTGTCCTTTATTCTTAAAGAGGTCCACAACTTCAGAGAGGTGATGCGATGAAATGCAAGTGAATTGGATTTGAATGAGGAAGAGCTGTGCAAAGTTACCCATTTTATTTTGTCCTCCAGAGCCAGCTGGATCCTGTGGCAAGAGACAGATCAGGATGTTCTGAAATGTCCCTGGATATAATGGGAGACTTTGGCCTTTTGAAATTAGGGTATTTAACAGGTCTCAGTTTGAGTCAATAACCACATGGTAAGAAATATGGCAGAGAATATCCTCTGTTACCTGTTCAAATGCAGTAGATTAATCGTTGCTTTTTGGGTTAGCATTGTTGATCACTTCTTTTTTCTCCTATATCTCCTTCTCTTCTCCTTTTTCCTTTTCTTTCTCAAATTTCTCCTTCCCATGAGAAGGAAATGAACTTTTATGAGAGCATGAACATTCCCACAATTCACACAATCATTTTTCTTAAGCTGGGAGTTCAAGGTTCTAATTTGATTTTATTCTGAAATTATCACATAAGTAAACTTCTAAGTTCAATATCGAGTCATGGTAAAAATATTCAAGTCCTCCCAAGGTGATCTCATCAATGTGGGTGTGTTCTCCAATAATGTAGATCCCAGCCTGACCATCTAATGTGATATTTGTCATTCTTTTTCAGGTCATCATATGTATGTCGTAGGATCTTTGCCCAAAGTTGTCAGGACTTTCCTTTTTTTCATATAACATCCTCTTGACAGCGGTGTAACACAAAGTTAACTCTGAGTGCTTATCAAGGGATAATCATTTTCTCTTTCTATATGACTCATCTTTATAGAGGATACCATTGTCTATAGTTCTTCATCACATTTACTTGTTCTAGGATTTTGCCCATTTACACTTAGCCTATGCCTCTTATTTAGCTTCCATTTTTACAATTTGCAGCCATACAATAACAAGGTAGAATAAAACATATTAATATCATAAAGAAAAATGTGCTGCTTTCTATTTACAACACATTTGTTGAATAGAAGATTCCAATAAATCATTAGCTTATAATTCAGAGCTAGTTTTCTCAAAGAAGGGAGTGTCTATTCCCTCATATTCCTTCATTTGATAAATTAGAAATTGGGGACAAGAGAAGGAACTTTCTTACTCGGGTAACCCTAGAGAACTTCTAAATTTAGTTCTCTATACCATTTTTTTTTTAATCTTTGATAAAGATGCACTGGCTCCAGCAGACAGGTTTTATAATCCATCAGAAGAGCAGTGTCCAGTGCGAGCAGCTCCACTATCTTTAGATAATCACCAGGTGATGTGGAGAGATCCATAAAGTGGTGAATGGAAGGGACCAGATAGGCTAACTGCTTGGGGGAGAGGGTTTGCTTGCATCTCTACATGTGGAGAAGGAATCAGATGGGTGCCAATGAGCCACATTCACCTTGTCCATCACAGAGAGACGGAACAGACCCTTGAAACAAAAGAGAAGATCCAAGAAACATCGGGTGGTTCTGTTGCTGATTGTGCTCACCATTGAAAGAGCATGGCTGACAATGAGATTGTTAAAAAGACTTTTAAAATCTTCAGGAATCATTGGATTTCCTAACACAAGATGAAACTGTTTTAGTTCTTTAAAAAAACAGCAAGAATCATTGGATTCCCTGAGATGAAAAATTGTTGATGAGACTTTTGCAGTACATCAGAGCTTACAGGAACTATTGGATTCCTGACACATGAACTAATGGACAATGGAATTCTTTTGGACTATTTCTAGGACTTATGGACATGTATAAATTCTCAGGTTAATTCTTGTTATTTGTTACATTACTACTAGCCTGTGTTATATTGATTATGTGCTTGTGTAAATTATGTATAATGCCTCCCATATTGATGGATTTATATACACCATATATATCTGTTTCAAAGTTCTGGCCCATATTGATGGATTTATGTGTACCTGTTTCAAGTGAGCCCCTTCAGAAACCCGCTAATCTGATTTGACTTCCTATTTCCTTTGGTGTTTTCATCTCTCTTCCTGAGGTGTCAGGGAAAGCATGATTACCTTTTTTGGGGGGTTCTCACCTCCTTGAGAAGTCAGGGAGGTCATGACCACCCTATGTTCTAAAACAAAAGAAAGGGGGAGATGTTGGAATCTTTACAAACTGCTAACTCATTAGAGTTGATAGATTATTGATCTGATCTTACAAGAAGATGTTTTGGGCCAGAACCTGAAACAAGGTACTAAGTAGAACTAATTGATACAATGTTTGTGTTCACACCTTTACTCATTGGAGTTCACACATTTGGGAAATTTCAGGGTTTAGTATGAGATATCTAAATTCATACCTCCCTTGAAACTCTTAGGACCAGAGAGCACTATGGGAGAAAACCCATAATCCCATTCTCTCAGAAGAGTTATATATAAGCCAGTGAAGAGTGATTCAGGAGAATATTTTCCACTTGGCTGGCTGGTGGCAGAAGAAGAGTTTTCAGAGGAAGAAGCTATGAGTCGAGAGTTCAGCGGAAGATTGAGAAGGCTCTCTCAGAGGCACAACCAGATTCATCTTCATCTCACACCACTGTGGTGGCTGGGCTCCTGCACTTCCCCCACTGAGACCAAGCTGGTCTGAAAGACTCACCAGAAAGCTAGCTGATCCCCAAGTGAAGGAGACAAGAGATTCATTCCATCTTTGTGCTGGCTGGAGGCTGATGTGGAATGACCTAATTCCTTCTCCTGTGAAGTATCATACTCAGAATTGTACTTAACTCCATTCTCATCTGATTCATCCTCCTTTTCACCTAGTAAAGTTGGCACTTCTTCCTCCTGCACTTTATTTTTCTTCATTCTAACGTTTAAATAACTTCTTATAGCCAATTGTATTAAATTATATGTATTAATTATGTCTTTGGAAATTGAGTCAGGTCCATTTCTATTATAAAAAAGATCCTCTCTTTCTAATGTCCACTGCATTGAGTTTGAATTAGATCTGTAGTATTCACCCAATTTTTCTCCTATTAACTTCCACTCATCTAAATTTAACTCCTTTTCTGTAGAGAACCAAGGACATATGTACTTAACAATTTCTAAAAGTTCAGTGATCTGTTCCAAAATGATAATCAAACCTTGGCTTTCCATAACTTTGACAATGCTCTTGTTGGTGGAGTTGTGAACGAATCCAGCCATTCTGGAGAGCGATCTGGAATTATGCCCAAAAAGTTATCAAACTGTGCATACCCTTTGATCCAGCAGTGTTTCTATTGGGCTTATACCCCAAAGAGATACTAAAAAAGGGAAGGGGACCTGTATGTGCCAAAATGTTTGTAGCAGCCCTGTTTGTAGTGGCTAGAAACTGGAAAATGAATGGATGCCCATCAATTGGAGAATGGCTGGGTAAATTGTGGTATATGAATGTTATGGAATATTATTGCTCTGTAAGGAATGACCAGCAGGATGAATACAGAGAGGCTTGGAGAGACCTACATGGACTGATGCTAAGTGAGATGAGCAGAACCAGGAGATCATTATACACTTTGACAACGATAATGTATGAGGATGTATTCTGATGGAAGTGGATTTCTCTGACAAAGAGACTTAACTGAGTTTCATTGGAGAAATGATGGACAGAAACAGCTACACCCAAAGAAGGAATACTGGGAAATGAATGTGAACTATTTGCATTTTTGATTTTCTTCCCGAGTTATTTTTACCTTCTGAATCCAATTCTCCCTGTGCAACAAGAGAACTGTTCGGTTCTGCAAATATGTATTGTATCTAGGATATACTGCAATATGTTTAGCATATATAGGACTGCTTGCCATCCTGGGGGGGGTGGGAGGAGGGAGGGAGGGGAAAAAACGAAACATAAGTGATTGCAAGGGATAATGTCGTGTAGAAATTATCCTGGCATGGATTCTGTCAATGCGAAGTTATTATTAAATAAAATAAAATTTAAAAAAAAAAAAAAAACTTTGACAATGCTCTCTAAACATTTTCCTTGAACAGAAACAGGCTGTTTTCTAAATATCTGTCCCATCTTAGCTGAAATTCTACTTTAACTTTTTTAACAAAATTTCTTTGTTGCACTCACCCTAATTTCTGGATCAAAGAATCTTTTCCACTGGATCAGGATCTGAATCAGTCCCATGTTCAGGGTGCCAAAATATCGTGATCTTCTTCTTTTAAAATAAGTAGAATAGTTCTCTCTGGGGGAGAGAGCAGGTTTCTCTGGGAAGGTTTTTTGGAGGCAGTCTTAGTTGTAGTTGAAAGTAAGAATCACCCAAAACACAGCCAGGTGATAAAAGTTCAGATCTTTTATTGTCTTCAATATAGCCCAGTTAGCTTAGGCCTATCTCTCTGCTTGGTTCCAAGAGCTCTTGCAGATTGTCCTTTGCTTTTTTCAGCCTCCAGCCAGCACAAAGATGGAATGAATCTCTTGTCTCCTTCACTTGGGACTTGGCTAGCTTTCTGGTGAGTCTTTCAAAACAGCTTGATCTCAGTGGGGGAAGTGCAGGAGCCCAGCCACCACAGTGGTGTGAGATGAGATGAATCTGGTTGTGCCTCTGAGAGAGCCTTCTCAATCTTCTGCTGAACTCTCGACTCATAGCTTCTTCCTCTGAAAACTCTTCTTCTGCCACCAGCCAGCCAAGTGGAAAAATAACAGGTAGAGATAAAACAAAACATCTGTATTGAAAAAAAATTTCCCTTGTATATAATAGATTACCAATAAAATTCTATAGAAATAGAATAGGATAAATAATGTAACAAAAGAATTATACTGAAAATAATTTAATTTTTCCCTTTTGTCATTTAATCTTTTTTGTACTTCAACATCTTAAATGGTTTTTGAACCATCACTTTGGGTTTCATCTTATGATTAGCAAGGTGTGATTAGCAAAAAGTGCCAGATTAATCAATCATCAGAGGACCTAAAAGCCCAAACCAAAAGCTTCCTCCTCCTGTAAGCATCCACAGCCATCAGCATTTTGGCCACTCTGCTCTTGTGCTAACCTAGCATGCTGGTTCCTTTTTGACCAGGCTTGTGTCTCTGCAGAACATCTGAGACTAGCATTCCTAACAGCTGAGATTTCCTCAGTTTTACTGAACTAAGATTCCTGACTCCCCTCTCTCTCCCGGAAGTGAAAATTTCTGTGGTTAAGGTTTAGACTCCATCTGAGCAAAGCTAGTTCCAGGGCTCCCCACTGGCTGTTTTTGCGGAGTTGGTCTAGAGGTTTACCCCTCATAGTAATAAAATCTTGTCCTGGGATCTTTTTTCAGGTCTGTTTTGTTGTCCCAAGAGGGTCTCTGTTAGTCCCAAGTTTTATTTATTTTTCACAGTCCGTGTTCATATCAAGGTGCACTTTTGTTTTGTTTATGGGGCAAATCTGGAGTTCTACCCCAGAATTTTGGAATTTTTTGATCTACACTACCATCTTTCCACAATCCTTCCCTCTTTGATTTTTGTTAAGATCCCACAAAAATTCTATGTTCTACAGGAAGCCTTTCCCAGCCTCTCAATTCTATTTACTCTTTTATTTATTTCCTATTTTTTTGTATATAGCTTATTTGTATAGGTTTTATTTTAGTCTCCTCCATTATATCATGGGTTCTTTGTGGTCAGGAATTCTCTTTTGTGTCCTTTTATCTTTCCATCTTTTAGAAGAATATGTCTCACCTGAGGTCCATAAAAAAATCAATGTTCATGAAAATGTTTTTCAGGTCTGTGTTCAAAAATTTATTTTCTGATTCTCTGAATTGATTTTAACATAGCATGATAAAATTGCAGTTGATCTTATAAGTATATTGCTAGAAATGCTTTCTCATGGAAATTAAATATTTGGCTGTTCCATAATAAACTAAGAAGAAAAGGATAAATGAAATCAACATTGAGAACATGGGAGCCAACACAGAGATGAAGCTATATATGTGTGTGATATATGTATTTATAAAAATACATGTGTACATACATATATGTGTGTGTGTGCATTGATATTGGCCTGTACACAAGTATACATACATAGGTATCCACATGTTTAAGTCTTCATGTGTATAGCACAAATATTTATGGGTATATATATATATATATATATATATATATATATATAAAATCATATATATGTATATTTGCATTTGGGTATATATACTTGTATAAGTATATCTCTATCTATAGCTTTAGTTCTATATCATATTTTCTGTATCAAGATCTAAAATCTTGATTTGAGAATTTAGATACAGTTTTTTTGCCAATTAGATATTTGAAAGTGAGAGGAGGGGCAAGAGAAATTGTTGTTTGATGGCGAAATGATTGAGTTATGTTTAGCTGAGGTATAAGTGGGTTCACCTCTCCCATTTTAATCCCTAAAATAGCTCCACAATTAGGCATTTTCATTGGAAAACTATTGTATTCATAGACAGTGGAATAAAGAAATTGATTAAATGGGTTTCATCATCTATAGTTAGTTGTAGAAAGCATCGGGTTATTCAAACAACCTTAGATCAAGTAAGCTGTTGTAACATCATCTGAGGAACAAGAATTTCATATGACTATATGGTACAACACTTTACCTAAATTATAGTGTTATGAAAGCAATATGATTTCAGAAATCGATAGTTTTTAGGAAAAACTAAGTTGCAAAAAATAATGAAGCACAATAGACTATGATAGCATCCAGAATATATTGTTTGTTCTGGATGTCTTTGTATGTAACACTATTATTCCATCATCCAAACAATCAGTGAGTATTTGGTAAGTGTTTACCATGTGCCAAGTGCCACACTAGTCACAGGAGATACAAACACAAAGAGTAAAATAAGTTATAGTCATAAAGAAGACATATTTGCTTATGTAGGTACATATAATTTAAAGGAAAACTATGTAGTAGATAAAATTAAAAAGTTAAGGAATTAGAAGAGGGAGGTCATTGTAGATGGTCACATCTGCAACTCAAAGAAACATATGGATCATATTAGCAAATATAAGTATATAAATATGTTTAAATATAAATGCATATCATACACTTGAGGCATGGAGAATGGCTTGTGCAAAACCATGGATGTAGGAGATAAATGGTAACAGTGGGTAGCATTTTTTTGTGGATCTCTGACCTTTGCAAATTGTTTTACATATATTTTCTTAGTTAATCCTCACAAAAACCCTAAATTAGATGTTATTACCCCCATTTACAGATGAGAAAACTGAGGCAGGTTAAATGATTAATCTAGGAGGACATAACTAACAAATACATGTCTGAGGCAGGATATGAATTCAAATTTTCTGGACTCCATCTGTAATGACCTATATACTATATCACCTAATGACTTTCCTAAGCACTTAATCCTTCTTGTGTAAGGAATAGAAAGACTAACATGGCTGGATCACCAACTGAAAGAGGGAAATGAATGCACAATGATTCCAAAAGAATAGGATTGTAAAGGATTTACAAAGTTAAACAGAAGAACTTATAGCTGATTCTAGAAGAAATAAGATACCCCTGGATTTACTGAGGAGGGAAGTGTCATGATCACATATTAGCTTAAGGGAAAGCATTTGCAGCCATGTGGAGAATTGCTTGAAATGGGAATATTTTAAACAAGGGAACCAATTAAGAAATTTTGGGCAAGAGGTAATAACAGCTTGAACTAAGGTGGTGACTGATTGAGCAATGACTGATAGAAGAGGTACAGGGGTCAAGTAAGACATATATTGTGGAGATTGAAATGGCAGGTGTAAACAACAGATTTGATATGTTAGGAAGCCTGAGGATTTAAGGATGACACTATAGATGATATCTGAGGGGCTAGAACAATCATGATGTCTTTGATAGAAAGAGGAAAGATGAGTTCAGTTCCTTCTAATATGATGAAATTAAAGTGTCTCTAACATATCCTTTTTTAAAGATTAAATAAGCAAATGATGATTTTGTCTTATAACTTAAGAGAGACACTAAACTCAGATATTTTGAGTTGTGAGTCCTCAACATAGAATTGATTATTATCTTACTAAACTTAATCAATTCTCCAAGAGAGTTGGTAGAGAGAGAAGAGTGTCTCAGACAGAGCCTTGGAAATAGGAATGTGATACAGATGAAGACTAAGAAAGAATCGTAGAATAGATTGAAGGGAAATCAGGAGAAAAATGAATCAAGAAAATTCAAAAGAAGGCAATAGCTAAAGGCATTGAATGCAGAAAAGAGGCTAAGAAGGATGAGAATCCAGAAAAACCATCAGTTAGCAGTTAAGAAAATGTTAGTAACTTTGGAGAAAGCAATTGAAGTTGGCTGACAGAGTTGGCAGTCGGTTCATCGTGATTTGAAGAGTGATTGTGAAGAGAGGTAAAAAAAAAAAAATTGTGAACTATAGATACTATTTTCCCAGGAATTTGAAAAAAGGGGAAAACATATAGGACAATAGTTTGAAGGATTAATTGGATCTAGTATATATTTTGAAAGAATATAAAACTCCTATGCAAGGGCTCTGGAAACCAGATTCAAATGGATTTGGGAAATATTTAACAAAATAAATAAAAATATAATAAAACATTGAAAATGTTGATTTACAGTTTTTAAATCAATATGTAGGCATGGAGGGATATACTTTCATTAGAGTTTGACACCTTGATTACACAATATAACAGCATGTATCAAGGAAATAGGGAAAGAACCAGTAGACAGTGAGACATTGAAGATTTGAGAGAGGAGAGGGGTGATTGAGGGGGCATTTCCTGGAAAAGAAAGGTGGACATGATATCAAGGGTAAATTTGGAGCAGTTGATTTTTGTAAGGAGAATAGTGACCTCATTAAAAGAGACTGCTATAAAAGAAGTTGGAGCAATTGATGTCAAGATGTTTTTTAGATGAAGAGAAGAAGGGGGAGTTCATGAAAAAAAATTGCCTTCATTTTCTCAATAAAGTAAGATTCAAGATTTTCAATTAAGAGGTTGAGAGTTGGGAAGATTTGAAAAAAGTTGAGGGTGAAAAGATTTTGGATAGACTTTATGGGAATAAGACAGGGAATCAATTCTGGAGGAATACAAGTCTTCCTTCTTGTGGTGAGGGAGGGCCCAGTTTTCTTTGAATACCTGAGTTTGTAGTTTACCCAGTCCACACATTGGTGAGGCTTTTTCTAGTTGTGTTCAGCTTTATATGAAAAGGGACAGAGATTGATGGTGGGAGTAATGAAATATTGCTCCATTAATGACTTATCAGACTTGATTTATAGGACTGAACATACCTGCTTTTTATTGATGAATATAGGTTAATATAAGAAAATTGAAAATTTTTGGTGTCTTAGTAATCTGCAAAATTCTTCAGGTATCCTTCGAATCTATATCATGTTGTGTGGTAGGCTACTTCTTTGAAGTCAAAATATATTGGCAACAACTTGAACAACTCTTGGTAATGAATTTCTAACGATTGATTGAGAAAAAGTGAAGACCATTATCAGAAATTATAGTGTCTAGATAACTCCATGTAAGTAACTGACACAGAGCTACAATCTTTCCAGCTAAGATCCGGAATGCAATTTGAACACTTTTAGCCATTTGGAGGCAACTAGATCAATGAAATAGTTGTTCTCTTGGAATAGACTTTGAAAATCTTTATGAATTCTTGATCAAGGCTTTTTGATTTTTTTTTCCATTGGAAAAGAAGATCTTCTTTTAGGTGCATCATTTTTATGTACAGGTATGTACTATATTTTTATAGGGCAATTCAATATGAAACTTAAAAGATTTTATTTAATAATCAAATTTCAGGATCATCATCATGATATACACAAGCAAAAGAAAATGAAAAAGACTAGGCATTTGTGATATAGAACTGTCAGTTGTAGAGACTGAACAAGGACAGTACAATATTTGCTTTTAAATGTTAAAGCAACTGGAATTTTGTAATCAAAAGATTCCCCATAAAATGTTAGATAAGATTCCTTTTCAGTCAGTGTTTTATAAATAGATAATGAAAGTAAACTAGATAGTTAATTTAACTAGGTCTTATGTTTTATAACTATAATTTTTTCTTCTCTGTTTGAATATGTTGTTCAATTTCTATTTATTCTGTTCATATATAATAATTTTATCATTCCCCCTTAAAATTCATGTTTTATTTAGAATGAATTTCATTAGTACAAATTGGTGGTGGAAATTTGCAAAATACCATATATTTTGTTTTAATGGGGAGCATTCCAGGAATGGAGGACAGTCAATGAAGTGGCACAGAGTGGAAAGGTGGTAGAATAGTGTATAGGGCAAATAATAAGGACACTAGTATCAATAGACCTTACAATAGGTAGAGAAGAGTGAAATGTATAGAGACTGGAAAGGCTGTTAAATTCCAAACAGAGCAATTTTTTATTTGACCCTGGAGGTAAAAGGTGGATCACTAGAGTTTATTGAGAGAAGGGAGAAAGTGATATGATTAGACTTACATTTTAGTAAAATCACTTCAACAGCAGAGTAGAGAATATACTGGGTTGAAAAGAGTTCTGAGCAGGGGAGACAAAGTAGAATGCTACTGTTGAAAGAGTTTTGATGGCAAGTGATGAGAGGCTGCACTACAATGGTGGGGTGGTGGCAATATGCTAGAAAAGAGATGATGTAGATGAGAAATATTGTAAAGTTAGAAATGACAAAGATTGGTTACATGCATAATAGGAGAAAAACAACATTCACAGTGATTGCCTCAGACTACTTATTCTCTGTGATGGGGTATTTCAAAAAGGAGAGTTAATTCCCATAGTTCACACTGTAATTGAATTGACAGCATCCGCTTGTGTTGGATGTTCATGCTTCACCAAATAGTTCAAGCGTGGCTTCATTACAGGATAACATGCATCATACCCTATATTATTGCTAACTTAACAAACCTTACTTCATCTGATAGATCAACCAAGATAAACTAGCTAAATATTGGCTGAGATTTCCTATGTCTGTCTTTGTCAGCCCAAAATGGAAGAGTACAAAGAGTATCAGTGGGATATCAGTAGTTTCATAGCATTTGATGGTGAAAAGAAAATGAAATTTGGTTACAGGGATAACAAAAAACAGATTGGGTTTTTGAAAATTCCGAGCTATGTACCCATGAACAAGTTGTTTAACCCCTGAGTGGATTTCTCAATAGTATAAGTATTAAAGACTTATATGAGATGCTGACTTATAATGCTGGAAGGATTTTCCACATGAGGTATGTTCAATCATGATGAAATCAG
Source organism: Antechinus flavipes (assembly GCF_016432865.1). NCBI lineage: Eukaryota > Metazoa > Chordata > Mammalia > Dasyuromorphia > Dasyuridae > Antechinus > Antechinus flavipes. The sequence goes on along the minus strand of NC_067401.1, from coordinate 442,133,781 downwards.
TTTGAACTGACAAAATAGTCCTTAAATCTTATGCATGTGTGTACATGTGTATATATGCGTGTATGAATGAGGTATATATTTGTGTGTATGTTGAATATATGCCTGTGCATATTATATACATATGTCCACGTCCTTGTCTATATGTATATGTATCTGCATATTTTGTGTCTGGGAGAGGTACATAATGCAGGACATGAATGTAGCAGATTTCCCTCTTCTAGATGCACCCTACACACAAGCTAATGTCAAATTATATTTTTCTTAGGAATTGTTTTGAGGTTGTGGAGCTAAGGAAAAATAGCAAAGGGGATCATTGATAAGAACAGCAGCAAAAACACATGTCCCAAACGCTGGCAAATAGGCAGGTCTCAAAAGCAAGGGTGTCTCTAATTAGATATTCTTATCAGAGCAGTATGGTAGCTCCTTCCAGAGATGAAGTGTATACTTCCCCTTTGCCGTCTTGATCGAAACTGCAGCAAAACCAAGAAATTGGTCAAATCTCCTCCTTTTCCCCTTGCTTTCTTACAAGGATACACTTTAAACATAAATATATCATCCTTTTACAGAGCAATGACCTGGAAGGAATCTGCAAAACTCAAGGATATCTTCTGCCCATCCCACTGGTTAGTTGCAGAGAGCTGTAGGTGAAGATAGGAAGCTTTTCAGGAAAATTAGAGTAAAATGCTTTAATATATTGATTCAATTAACATATATATTAACATATTGTGCTACATGTGTGTATACAAACACATATACACACATGCTCTCTCTCTCTTTCTATCTCTCTCTCTTTCTTCCTCTCCTCTCTCTAAATATGTCTGACAGAGATAGGAAGAGACAAAGAAAAGGGTGGTATACATACATACATACATACATACATACTACACAAACAAGGAAAAGTGATTTAAATTTTTAAAAGATTATGAAAAACTGGAAAAATTAGGAAAGCTCTCTTAAAGAAAGTTGAATTTGAGATGATTCTCAAAGGGAGTGATAGACTTACAGAGATGTAAAAAAGTAGGATGCCATTCCTAATGTGGGACACACAGTCCAGAGATGACTAGTCTTTTAAAGGCACGGGGAAAAGAAATAAAGTGTTGTTGGAATCTTTACAAACTGCTAACTCTAATGAGTTGATAGATTATTGATCTGATCTTACAAGAAAATGTGTTGGGCCAGAACCTGAAACAAGGTACTAAGTAGAACTAATTGATACAATGCTTGTGTTTACACCTTTACTCACTGGAATTCACAAGTATGGGAGATTCACAAAGTTAACTATGTAACTTTGTGAATTCACACCTCCCTTGAAGCTCTTAGGGCCAGAGAGCACTATGGGAGAAACCCATAATCCCTCTCTCTCTCTTATCCCACAATTCCTCTCTCTCAAACAAATAGAACTTCAAAGGGGCCAATCAGAAGAGTTTTCAGAAGAAAAAGTTACGAGTCAAGAGTTCAGCTGAAGATTGAGAAGGCTCTCTCAGAGGCAAGACAGATTCAACTTGATGCTGGCTCTGGAGGCTGAAGAAAGCAGAGGCAGAAGCAAAGGACAAAGCAGCAAGAGCTCTTGGAACCAAGCAGAGAAAAAGGCCTCTCAACTAACTGGGCTATACTGGAGTCAATAAAAGATCTGAATTTTTATCACCTGGCTGCATTTTGGGTGATTATTACTCTTAACCGATACTAAGGCTGCCTCCAGAAAACCCCCGAGAAACCTGCTCTCACTCCCAGAGAGAACCATCATATACATTATATATTTTAAAGAAGAACAAGAACTCAACGAAGTGTCATTTATTCAGAACAGCAAGAAGAGCTTAATGTGCAAGAGAAGAATGATGTATAATTAGCCTGAAAAATATAGATTGGAACCAGATTATGAAAGGCAATTAATGCTAAATAGAAGTATCCATGTGTTATCTTAAGGGTAGAGTCGGATTTCAAGGGGCGGATCCAAGATGGCAAAGAAGGCACACATGACTCTCTAAGCTCCTCTCATTCCCTTCATAACCAACTATTTAATTCAGCCTCAAAAACAGCTCTTCACTGCTTACATTAATGAAGATTAGAAGCACTACAATTTACCAGTGAAGTCAATCTGGAAGCTCTCCAGGAAAGGTTTGTCCTGAGGGGCAAGGAACAGACTAGCACAGGCAGCAAGAAGCAAGCATCCTGAGCAGACCAGGGGCGGGGGTGATCTCTTTGGCTAGAGAAGTTATAGAGATGACTCTGCTATAGGCTAACTGCTCTGCTTTGATTACAAAGCAGTAAACTGGCAGAGAGATTAAAGCCTAAAACAAAGGGTACTCTAAAAAACGCCAGAACCTAACAAGATCTGGCTGTAACCACTCAAACCCGGAAGTGACTCAGGCAGACTGTAACATAGCCCTGCAGCCACATCCTGTAGTTTGGGGCTTTTGTGGGGGCAGTTACAAATCTTCACAGAGGGGGGCACAGCCTGGGCAGCCTTTAATTGGCACAGTGGGGGGCTTGGCCTGGGGCATTAGAACTTCCCTGTGCTTCCTGGGGTAGACACTTCAGTTCCCTGCAAATCCATTCATTGCTCAACTGCTAATACCCACAGCCCCAAGGCAGGCTTTGGCTTGGGGTAGGAAAACTCTCATTGCTCAGAATCTAGTCCCAAGGCAGTCGTTATCTCACACAGTGGGGGTTCTTTGCAGGGCACTTTCCCACCTCAGCCCTGCAGGCCTGAGTTACTTCCGGGTGAGGAACTCTTTCCCAGAGCAGTCCAGTGCCTTTTTGTAGCCGACTGGCAGGACAGCTACCCGTCCAGACACCTCTCATTGCTCTGCAGAGGAAGCTGGTAACCTCCTGGCTCTGAAGGCAGACCCTACAGGCTTTAACAAAATGAGTAAAAAAATCAAAAGGACGATTGATAGTTTCTATACAGAAAGAGAACAGCTTTTCAACCCTGAAGAGACTAATAGCAGACAGTCTCCAGACAATTGTGGGTCTCCAATACAAAAGGCTCTCCTAGAAGAGACTATTAAAAACCTTCAAAGAGAACTAGAAGAAAAATGGGGAAAGTAAAGAGAAGCTATGCAAGAGAGTACAGAAAAGGCATATAACTCACTAAAAGAAAAATGTGATAAAGTGGGAAAAAAAAAAAAACTGAAATGAAAAAAAATTCCATAGAGCAAAACAACTCTTTTAAAAACTCAATTGGACATATACAAAAAGAAATAAAAAAAAGCTAATGAAGAAAATAACTCACTAAAAATCAGAACTGAACAAATAGAAATGACTGATTTCTTGAGACATCAAAAATCAGTCAAGCAAAGCCAAAAAAAAAAAAAAATGACAGATTGGAAAAAAAAAAATGACAGATTAGAAAAACAACAGACCTGGAAAATAGATCTAGGAGAGATAACCTGAGGATCATTGGACTACCCGAAAATTATGATGAAAAAAAAAGAGCCTAGAGACTCTTTTACAGGAAACCATCAAAGAGAACTGCCCAGAAGTAATAGAACCAGAAGGCAAAATAGGCGTTGAAAGAATTTATTGAACACCTTCTGAAAAAGACCCTAAAATAAAGACTTCAAGGAATATTGTGGCCAAACTTCAGAATTTTCAGACTAAAGAAAAAATTCTACAAGCAGTCAGGAAAAAACTGTTCAAATACCAAGGTGCCACAATAAGGGTCACGCAAGATCTGACTGACTCAACATTAAAGGATCAAAGGGGCTGGAATCAAATATTCCGAAAAGCAAAAGAACTTGGAATGCAGCCAAGAATAAACTACCCAGCTAAGCTGAGTATTTTTTTCATGGAAGAAAACGGACATTTAATGAAACAGAGGAATTTCATCTGTTTCTAAGGAAAAAAAAAACAGACTTAAACAAAAAATTTGATTTCCAACAACAGGACTCAAGAGAAGTAGAAAAAGGTAAAAGGAATACTTGAGAACTGTATTTCTGTTGTAGATACACATAAAAACCATATGTATAGTTGATTTTACTGATATAACATAAAGAAGGGAAATGGAAATGGAAAGGGGATAGTGTCAGAAAAAGGGAAAAGGGGTGATAAAAAGAGGGAAACTACATGTGACAATGAGGCAAAGGAAACCTATCATATCTGAGGGAACTTAGAGGGGAGAGGAACATTGTGTGAATCCTACTCTCATCAGAGTTGGCTCAAAGAGGAAATAATTGACATATTTGTTTTACAGAGAATCTTCTCTCACTTCATTAAAAAGTGGGAGAGGAAAAGGGAAAAGGAAAAAGATTAATAAGGGAAGGGTACAAGAAAGGAGTAGGAATTCAAAGGGAGGAGGGAAGGATACTAAAGAGGAAGAACTGCATGACAAAAGTGGGACCAATAAGATTAATACTAGGGAAGGAGGGAAGGAGGGCAAGAAAAAAAAAAGCATAATCTGAGGATATTAGGATGGCAGGAAATACAGAATTAGTAATTTTAACTGTAAATGTGAATGGGATATACTCTCCCATAAAGAGAAAGCGGATAGCAGACTGGATCAAAAGTCAGAACCCTACAATATGTTGTTTATAGGAAACACATTTAAAACAGGGAGATACAAACAGAGTAAAGATAAAAGGCTGGAGCAGAATCTATTATGTTTCAGGTGAAGTCAAAAAAGCAGGAGTAGCCATCCTTATCTCAGATCTAGCAAAAGCAAAAATTGATCTAACTAAAAGAGATAAGGAAGGAAAGTATATCTTGCTAAAGGGTACTATAGACAATGAAGCAATATCAGTATTAAATATATATGCACCAAGTGGTATAGCAGCTAACTTCCTAAAGGAGAAGTTAAGAGAGATGTAAGAAGAAATAGACAGCAAAACTATAATAGTGGGAGATTTCAATCTTGCACTCTCAGATTTAGATAAATCAAATCACAAAACAAATAAAGAAATTAAAGAGGTAAATAGAATATTAGAAAAATTAGGTATGATAGATCTCTGGAGAAAACTGAATGGTAACAGAAAGGAGTATACTTTCTTCTCATCAGTTCATGGAACCTACACAAAAATTGACCATATATTAGGACATAAAGACCTGAAAATTAAATGCAGGAAGGCAGAAGTAGTAAATGCTTTCTTTTCAGATCACAATGCAATAAAAACTACATTCAACAAAATGTTAGGTGTAAATAGACCAAAAAGTAATTGGAAACTAAATAATCTCATCTTAAAGAATGATTGGGTGAAACAGCAAATTATAGACACAATTAATAATTTCACTCAAGATAATGACAATGGTGAGACATAATACCAAAATTTATGAGATGCAGCCAAAGTGGTAATAAGGGGAAATTTTATATCCTTAGAGGCTTACTTGAATAAAATAGAGAAAGAGAAGATCAATGAATTGGGCTTGCAACTTAAAAAGGTAGAAAAAGACCAAATTAAAAACCCCCAATCAATTACTAAACTTGAAATTCTAAAATTAAAAGGAGAAATTAATAATATAGAAAGCAAAAAAAAAACGATTGAAATAATAAATAAAATAAAAATTGGTTTTATGAAAAATCCAATAAAATTGATAAACCTTTGGTAAATCTGATTAGAAAAAGGAGAGAGGAAAATCAAATTAGTAGTCTTAAAAATGAAAAGGGAGAACTTTCCACCAATGAAGAGGAAATTAAAGAAATAATAAGGGGTCACTTTGCCCAACTTTATGCCAATAAATTTGATAACCTAAGTGAAATGGATGACTATCTCCAAAAATATAGGCTTCCCAGATTATCAGAGGAGGAAGTAAATTGCTTAAATGGTCCCATTTCAGAAAAAGAAATAGAACAAGCTATTAATCAACTTCCTAAAAAAAAAAAAAATCCACGGGACAAGATGGATTTACATGTGAATTCTACCAAACATTCAAAGAACAATTAGCCCCAATGCTTTATAAACTATTTGAAAAAAAAATAGGGAATGAAGGAATCCTACCAAATTCCTTTTATGACACAGACATGGTACTGATATCTAAATCAGGTAGGTTGAAAACAGAGAAAGAAAATTATAGACCAATCTCCCTAATGAATATTGATGCTAAAATCTTAAATAAGATATTAGCAAAAAAAGTACAGAAAATCACCTCCAGGATAATACACCACAATCAAGTAGGATTTATACCAGGAATGCAGGGCTGGTTCAATAGTAGGAAAACTATCAGTATAATTGGCCATATTAATAACCAAATTAACAAAAACCATATGATCATCTCAATAGATGCAGAAAAAGCATTTGATAAAATTCAACATCCATTCCTATTAAAAACTCTTGAGAGTATAGGAATAAATGGACTTTTCCTTAAAATAATCAGTAGCATCTATTTAAAACCAGCAGTAAGCATCATATGTAATGGAGACAAACTGCAACCATTCCCAATAAGTTCAGGAGTGAAATAAGGTTACCCACTATCACCGTTACTTTTTAATATTGTATTAGAAATGCTAGCTTTGGCAATAAGTGTTGAGAAAGAGATTAAAGGAATAAAAATAGGCAATGAGGAAACCAAATTATCACTCTTTGCTGATGATATGATAGTATACTTAGAGAACCCCAGAGATTCTACTAAAAAGTTATTAGAAACAATCCTTTAGCAAAGTTGCAGGATACAAAATAAACCTAAGTCATCATAAGTCATCAGCATTCTTATATATCACTAACAAAACCCAACAGTTATTGTATAATATATTTAGGAATCTATCTGCCAAGGAAAAATCAGAAACTTTATGAGCAAAACTACAAAACATTTCCCATGCAAATTAAGTCTGATCTAACCAACTGGAAAAATATTAAATGCTCTTGGATTGGGCGAGCAAATATAATAAAGATGACGATACTACCTAAACTAATCTATTTATTTAGTGCTATATCAATCAGACTCCCAAAAAACTGTTTTGATGACCTAGAAAAAATAACAACAAAGTTCATATGGAAAAACAAAAGGTCAAGAATTTCAAGAGAATTAATGAAAAAAAAAATCAAATGAAGGTGGCCTAGTTGTACCAGATCTAAAATTATATTATAAAGTAGCAGTTACTAAAACCATCTGGTATTGGCTAACAAATAGACTAGTTGATCAATGGAATAGGTTAGGTTCAAAGGACAAAACAGCCAATAACTTTAATAATCTAGTGTTTGACAAACCCCAAAACCCCAGTTTTTGGGATAAGAACACATTATTTGTCAAAAATTGCTGGAAAAATTGGAAATTAATATGGCAGAAACTAGACATTGACACACATTTAACACCATACACCAAGATAAGGTCAAAATGGATTCATGATCTTTGCATAAAGATTGAGATTAGAAATAAATTGGAAAAGCATAGGATAGTTTACCTCTCAGACCTGTGGAAGAGGAAGGAATTCATGACCAAAGAAAAACTAGAGATCACTATTGACCACAAAATAGAAAATTTTGATTATATCAAATTGAAAAGTTTCTGTACAAACAAAATGAATGCAGACAAGATTAGAAGGGAAACAATAAACTAGGAAAACATTTTTATAGTCAAAGGTTCTAATAAAGGCCTCATTTCCAAAATATATAGAGAATTGACTCTAATTTATAAGAAATCAAGCCATTCTCCAATTGATAAATGGTCAAAGGATATGAACAGACAATTCTCAGATGAAGAAATTGAAACTATTTCTAGCCATATGAAAATATGCTCCAAATCATTATTAATCAAAGAAATGCAAATTAAGACAACTCTGAGATACTACTACACACCTGTCAGATTGGCAAGAATGACAGGGAAAGATAATGGGGAATGTTGGAGGGGTTGTGGGAAAACAGGGACACTGATACATTGTTGTGGAATTGTGAACACATCCAGCCATTCTGGAGAGCAGTTTGGAACTATGCTTAAAAAGTTATCAAACTGTGCATACCCTTTGATCCAGCAGTGTTTCTACTGGGTTTATACCCCAAAGAGATACTAAAGAAGGGAAAGGGACCTACCTGTATGTGCCGAAATGTTTGTGGCAGCCCTGTTTGTATGGATGCCCATCAATTGGAGAATGGTTGAGTAAATTGTGGTATATGAATGTTATGGAATGTTATTGTTCTGTAAGAAATGACCAGCAGGATGAATACAGAGAGAACTGGTGAGACTTACATGAACTGATGCTAAGTGAAATGAGCAGAACCAGGAGATCATTATATACCTCAACAATGATATTTTTTTTTATGAGGATGTATTCTTCGACAAAGAGATCTAACTCAGTTTCAATTGATCAAGGATGAACAGAAGCAGCTACACCCAAAGAAAGAACACTGGGAAATGAATATAAACTGCTTGCATTTTTGTTTTTCTTCCTGGGTTATTTATACCTTCTGAATCCAATTCTCCCTGTGCAACAAGAGAACTGTTCAGTTCTGCACACATATATTGTATCTAGGAGATAGTGTAAACTATTTAATATGTATAGGACTGCTTGCCATCTCGGGGAGGTGGTGGGGGGAAAGAGAGGGAAAATCAGAACAGAAGTGAGTGCAAGTGATAATGTTGTAAAAAAAAATTACCCTGGCATGTGTTCTGTCAATAAAAAAGTTATTTAAAATTTAAAAAAAAGGGTAGAGTTATTCTTTGAAGCTTATTGAGTAGGAGGGTGACATGGTCAAATCCCTAAGTCATGTTTTAGGAATATATACTTGGCAGATATGTGGAGGATGAGTTAGAGGAGGGATTGGAGGCAAGAAGACTCACTAGAAAGTAAATGCATTAGCCTAGGCAAGAGAGAATAAAGGCCTAAACTCTGATGATTGTAGACTCAGTATAATGAAGAGGTAGATTCCACAAAACTTGGTAACAGATTGCTCTTTTGGGGTAAGAGAGAATGAAGATAAAGGATGATGTTCTATGTTGTAAACCTCAGTGATAAAAGGTGAAATTGTGCTTTCTTTGACAGAAATAAGAAAGTTAAGAGGGATGTGTTGAGAAAAAATATATATAATTAGTTTGAGGACAGATTGATTTTGAGATGCCTACAAATCAGGTGAAAGTCTAGACATGAGCCTGGAACACAATTGAGATTAAGTTTTGACAGGTAGAATTGAAAGTATTTCAGTGATCATTAAATACATGAAGAAATCATTGAGAAAGTGTAGAGAGAGAAAAGAGCCTTAGGCAGGATTCTGGGATACATCTACCTAAAGGTGGAGTATGTATAAAGAACCTGAAAAAGAGATGGAGAAAGGGCAGTCAGAAAGATAGGAAGGGAATAAGGTTGTGAAAACTCAGAGAGAAGATAGACTCCAAAGATTCGAGCAGTCAGCAATAGCCCAGAGGTCAGAAAGGAAGAAGGCTTAGAAAGGCCATTGAATTTAGCATTTAAGAGATGGTTGATCATTTTGGAGAGAATTGTTTCAATCAAATATTGGGGTCAGAAGCCAGACTACAAGGTATTGAAAAATAAGTGAGAGTTGGAAAGTGGAGAGAATAAGTATAAATAGCTTGCTCTAGGAGTTTAACTCTAAAAGAGAGGACACATAGAAGATGTAAGCAATCAATATACCAACTTGCCTGCTATGTTTCTACTAGCACAAAAATGATTTTCTCCTGAAATTTCAATGAAAATTTCTTAGGTGCACTACTATAGGAAGATGAACTCAATATGCTGGGTTATGAGATGTAAGTGTTATTCCAAGTTCTGAATGACAATAGAAAGGGGAGGGACATAGAGAGGAATATATGAGTCAAGAGAAATAACATTGTGCCCCCACAAAGATACCTTACGATTTCATAATAATCTGTGACACAAACATTATTTATTCTTTACAGACACAGTTTAAAATTTGATTCTCCTATTTGTTCAATTAAGAAGTCTATGTTCTCTCCTTCCAATCTCCTTATTTGAATAAGAAAGCAAAACAAAATTCTCGAAATTAATATTCATTGCTAAGTAAAAAAAAAAAAAATCCATGTTGTCCATGCCCAAAAATGTGTCTCTTATCTCTTTAAGCCATATACTCATGTGGAGTTATATGTAATATTATTCTATACCTAGTTTCTGAAAGAATGTTTTCCATTTCCCCCAGATTTTTTTTGGTTAAATAATATCCCTGATAATTAGTGTCTTTGGGTTTGTTAAACACGACCTACTAGGCTCATTTGCTTCTTTCTCTATGCTATGTACTCCATTGACCAATCTCTTTATTCTTAAACAATATCAAATTGTTTCAATGATTAGTGTCTTGTAGGATAGTTTGAAATCTGGTTTTGCTAGGCTTTTCTCTTCCCAAAGATTTTTTCATCATTTGTCTTGAGATTTTTACTTTGTTTTGTTTCAAATATACTTGCAGGGGAGAGGGATAAAAACAAGCATTTGTTAAATGCCTACTATAGGCTAAGATTTGTGCTAAGTACTGTATTAATAACATATTGGGTTGGTTACTTGGTTACTAGCACAAAAAAGTAAATTCATTTCTATGATATAATTAATTATTTTCTTATATTAGGTTGAACTATGAATGAACCATTAATATTTCCTCAATCATTTTTTCTCTGTTTGCATAATAAATACTTAGAAATAGAATTCATAAAAAGTTATGTGAATGTCTTATCAAGGAGACTCCCAAGCATTTTAAATAATTTGCCATTATTTTAAATGAAATTTATCCATTTTTTTTTCCTGTTTCTGATGGCTTGTGTCACCAATACATTGAAACATGTTGATTATTTGTGTGGATCTATTTTCTATTTTACAACTTAATCAGAGTCCTCAATTTTTAAATTTCATTTGATAGATTCTCTAAAGACATTATTATGTGCAAAAGTGATTTTTTTTCCTTTTTTGCCTGTGTATTTCCTCAGTTTCTTTTTCCCCCCCTGGCCTTTGTTTTCCTTCCCATTTATGAAAGAGAAGCAATATGGCATATTACATAGAAAGCTTTCCTGATTAGAAAGATCTGAGTAAAGATCTTATCCCTGACATATAGCATCTGTTTGCTTTTGGATGAGGCACTAACTTCCCAATGTCCCAAACATCTCTTCAAATTGAAAATCATTTTACTATGTACATTTGATGTAGGAGGTTTCCTCAACAGAAACACTATACTCATGAAATCACAGATACAGCAAAATAATAATAATAATAATTCAATCATTTGTGAAGTTAATTTGTCTATTTGGCAGTCAGAGTAATTGGATTGTCTCATACATAAGAAAAATAAAATTTTATCTCATCTTGCTTAATTTATTTTAGTTTTCCCATACAGATTGGATAAACTAAGTTACTCTTTAGATTTGATAAGGTCAGTTTCTACATTAATAAAGGAATGTCAGGCCAAATTTTATTATTTTTGGCCTGTGGCCATTTGTGGTAAGAATTACAGCCAAATGACTACAATTTGTGGAGTAATTTACAGACCTAGGAAGTGTTTGATTTTTTAAAAATGGGACATATTTAATATCACAGTGGTAATTTAATGGGAAAATGTAATAGACATAGCTGAACAACTCTGGTTTTTGAAACTTTCTTTTAAAGAATTTTTTTTAATTAAAAGGAAAATTCAGAGAGGCAAAAAAATCTGCTGAATTTCCCTGGTATTTTGTCTATGTTTCCAATGTCACTAGATAATTGTGTTCCAATTGAGATAAATCCATAGAGAGACAAACTTCATTTAGTATAATCTGTTTTTAAAAGTTTGAGTTCTCTGAAATCCCAAATATGTGGTCCCTTCATTTTGAAAGCCATGTATGTCTTGGAAGAAATTTAATTTGTATGTTTCTGATTCTTTACACTTAACACATCAAAATATTATTTTGTTAAAACTCTTTGATGTTCTGAAAACCTTATGGGTTTTCCCACAAAAGATTTAAGGATTTTTTTCCCTTGACAAAATTAAAATTATACTTTGAAGAATAAACATTTGGATTCTCATTGTTGGAATGGTTTCTCAGTTCTTCCTAGTTCCTCTTTCCTAATTTTCACTTTTGTTGACCCTCCTAGGATTTGTGATGACAAAATATAGATGTAGCAGTGCACTTGCAAAACAAAAAAAAAGTCTAGCACACTAGCAAAGATGTATAAAAAATACCATTTCTTGTGACCTGAATCCCAGAGTACAGCTGGTATCTTGGGATGGCAGAGCTTGTGGTACCAGGGAGGTCGTCATGGATGATCTTGAGAAGTTATAACCCATAAAGTTATCTTTCCACTGAAATTAATTTACCTTGTAGATTTACCACTGTAATTTAGACAGTATATAAATCGTGTGATATACAATTTCAGTTAACTTTTGATGTTTTTGCATGCTATTTTTCTAAAAATCTAAATTTATTTTGCATAGGGGAAACTATTAAACTTTGTTCTACCCATCAGCTAGGAATGTTAGTACCCTTTAAAACATGTGACTATGCTATATATATATATATGTGTGTGTGTGTGTGTGTGTGTGTGTGTACAGAAAGAGAGAGAGAGAAAGAGAGAGAGAGAGAGATCAGTTCTATGCTTCCTCTTTTTAATTCCTTATAATGATAGTTTGTTGGACAATAATATGGCATAGTGTGCTAAAAATTATACAGGTATAGATAATCAATAATCTTTAATAGCACCAAACTATGTTTACTATTCCATCTAAGCAAAATCTATTTTAGAAACATCTATACATGAATTGAGGAATCCTCAATGAGGATCTTAGTAAGTAATAAGAAGTCTTACCCAGGTATTTTTAACAATGAACCATTTTTTTTTCATTTTCCAATTAACTGAATTTTGTAGATAATATAAATAGCTATTGTGCTTATTTTTTATTAAGGAAAAATGTTTAATTCAGTTACAAAGCTCTTTCATAGCATGATGAGTCTTATGTATAATAATTCAGGATTCCTAGGACAGAGTACCAACCTAAATAGCCCTATTCAATAAACTCTTGCTAATCAGCATCAGGTAAGGTATAAACAGGAAGATACATACTCATCTAAGGTATTAGACCCAGTGATGGAGACAAACTAATGTTCCATCCAAGTCAAAGAGGGATTCCCTGTGGATGATGTGATGCTCCAAAAGCTCTTGCTAACAATATAACATTTTACTGATTGTGTCAAGTACTGGAACATAGCAGAGCCTTTTGGAAGAGATCTGTGATCACTCAAAGGAATTTAGTTTTGAATGATTGTAAAATATCTAGATTCTAACATGCATTTGAATAAATATAGGAAAAAAATACTTATTAAACTTTCACTATTGGCCAAGCACTGTGCTAGGCCCTGGGAATACAAGCACAAGAACACAAGATAAGTGACTCTATAATTTCAAATAATTTGCATTTTAAAGGAGGAACCAATGTAATTATTATGACTAGGGAGAGGCAATTTGGGTGGGGAAGGTAAAGAAAATAGTGAATGATGTCATAGGAAATGACTTACTTGTGCTTTTTAGGAATGCTATGATTTCATCACTGTGCCCATAGGTGTGTTGTAAAGGGTATAGAACAGGAGGACAGTGATTGTCAGTGTAGAAGGATACGTCCTGGAAGTACCCTGGCAGGCCTTAGACCCAGGTGAAATAAGATAGTCACAAATCAGAGTAAGATTGAGGTTCAAGGCTGAACACAAGAGTCGTTTGGATAGGTATTGAGAAACCTGGAAACTCTTTTCCAGTTCCAAACTTTTGATGAAAACAAAGGCACATTTTTAAAAATAAGATTTTACCAATGTTGCTGTAATGCAGCAAGATTTTGAATATCCTAAGCATCAATGAGTTAAAGATGAGCATCCCAAAAAGGACAAGAGATGTATTGTAAATGTGAGCCAGTTGTAGCACATAATTAACCATGAACTTCTAAGAATAGAAAAAAAAATGTATCATCAAGGAATTGTAGAAGATGGCCTGATTACATGGCAAAAGAAAATGAAGACAATCATAGAATTCCTGTAAGTATCTTCACATAAGAATAATTTAAGAAATAATTTAAAAAGTTGGGTGAACCATACATGTCAAAATTAGGGAAAACATGAACAGGAGTCTCACAAAATGAACACAGATGATTTCAATGTGATATGTATCATTGGAGAGATTTCCTGAATTGAAGAGATCATACATACATCTAAGTATTGGGATACAGTGATGTTAGTATTAAGACATGGAGCATTTTAAATTGTTTGCATTTGTCAATAGAAATTGTCTTATTATAGTGCAAAGAATGCTGCTTTTCAGCAGTCACCAAAACCATTTGGTATTGGCTAAGAAATAGATTAGTGGATCAGTGGAAAAGGTTAGGTTCACAAGACAGAATAGTCAACTATAGCAATCTAGTGTTTGACAAACCCAAAGCCCCTAACTTCTGGGAAAAGAATTCATTATTTGATAAAAACTGCTGGGATAATTGGAAATTAGTATGGCAGAAATTAGGCATGGACCCACACTTAACACCATATACCAAGATAAGATCAAAATGGGTCCATGACCTAGGCATAAAGAACGAGATTATAAATAAATTAGAGGAACATAGAATAGTTTATCTCTCAGACTTGTGGAGGAGAAAGAAATTTGTGACCAAAGATGAACTAGAGACCATTACTGATCACAAAATAGAAAATTTTGATTACATCAAATTAAAAAGCCTTTATACAAACAAAACTAATACAAACAAGATTAGAAGGGAAGCAACAAACTGGGAAAACATCTTCACAGTTAAAGGTTCTGATAAAGGCCTCATTTCCAAAATATATAGAGAACTGACTCAAATTTATAAGAAATCACGCCATTCTCCAATTGATAAATGGTCAAAGGATATGAACAGACAATTTTCAGAGGATGAAATTGAAACTATTACCACTCATATGAAAGAGTGTTCCAAATCATTATTGATCAGAGAAATGCAAATTAAGGCAACTCTGAGATACCACTACACACCTGTCAGATTGGCTGAAATGACAGGAAAAAAATAATGATGAATGTTGGAGGGGATGCGGGAAAACTGGGACACTAATGCATTGTTGGTGGAGTTGTGAACGAATCCAACCATTCTGGAGAGCAATCTGGAATTATGCCCAAAAAATTATCAAATTGTGCATACCCTTTGATCCAGCAGTGTTTCTATTGGGCTTATATCCCAAAGAAATACTAAAGAAGGGAAAGGGACCTGTATGTGCCAAAATGTTTGTAGCGGCCCTATTTGTAGTGGCTAGAAACTGGAAAATGAATGGATGCCCATCAATTGGAGAATGGCTGGGTAAATTGTGGTATATGAATGTTATGGAATATTATTGTTCTGTAAGAAATGACCAGCAGGATGAATACAGAGAGGACTGGCGAGACTTACATGAACTGATGCTAAGTGAAATGAGCAGAATCAGGAGATCATTATACACTTCGACAATGATATTGTATGAGGACAGATTTTGATGGAAGTGGATTTCTTTGACAAAGAGACCTAACTGAGTTTCAATTGATAAATGACGGACAAAAACAGCTACAACCAAAGAAAGAACACTGGGAAACGAATGTGAACTATCTGTATTTTTGTTTTTCTTCCCGGGTTATTTATACCTTCTGAATCCAATTCTCCCTATGCAACAAGAGAGCTGTTCAGTTCTGCAAACATATATTGTATCTAGGATATACTGCAACATATCCAACATATAAAGGACTGCTTGCCATCTAGGGGAGGGGGTGGAGGGAGGGAGGGGAAAAAAAATTGGAACAGAAACGAGTGCAAAGGATAATGTTGTAAAAAAAAAAATTACCCTGGCATGGATTCTGTCAATATAAAGTAATTATTAAATAAAAATTAAAAAAAAAAAAGAATGCTGCTTTTGGTATCAGAGGACATGGGTTCAAATTCCACCACTGACACTTATTAGCTGTGTAATTTTGGACAAATTATTTAGCCTTACTGGGCCTCAGTTTCCCCACATGTAAAATGATCAGGTGGATGATAGGATATACAAAGTCTCTTCTATCTCTAGACTTATAATATGTGATTTAATTGAAGATTGGACCTTTTCTCTTCCAGGGAAACATGTAACTTATGTATGATGTCTAAATCCGGGAGACTCTTAGGATGTCCCAAGTGTCTTAGTGCAATTGTAAGATTTCATAATATAGACTTTTGGAACATCTTATGTACTTATTCCCAACAGTACGCAGTAGGATCCCCCCTACACATTATAACAGTACATAGATAGCAGAACAGAACTTCAATTATTTATTATATGTGATTATTTTTAGCAGTACTTTCTTTTTATTTGTTTTTTTTCTTTTCAGAGAAAATGTGCATTTTACAGTATCTGTAAATATAATATGTTTATACTTACCTTTGAACTCAGCATATTTTGAAATGTTAGACTACTCATCAAACCCAATGTAATATGTAACAAAATCAAAAGAGAGAGGAACACATTGGATTAGGATATTTTTATATAGTTAAAATATTCATTAAGAACAGTTTGGGGGGGGGGCAGGACCAAGATGGCAGTAGGAACACATACTTCATTCTGAGCTCCCCTACTACCCTCACTATTGATTACAAAATTCAGCCTCTGAAATAGTGCTTGACTGGTAGAATCCACAAATATTGGGAGTACAACAAATTATCAACTGAAGAGAATCTGGAAGATTGCTAGAAAAGGTCTATCTTGATCAGGATAGAGGAGGCCAGTGCAGGCAGGGAGGCAGCACACTGAGGCCATCCCACACTGAGTGGACTGGGGGGAGAGAGGGGAATAGGAGGGGTGGTCTCCATGGGTGGAAAATTTGCAGGAAGAACTCTACCACAGGGTTTCAAAGCAGTAGATCAGCAGAGAAATTATACACAAATGCAAAAGGTAGAATGTACCAAAAAATGCCAGAGTTTCACAGGATCTGGTCACACATACCCAGCAAGAGGAGTGACTCAGCACAATCACAGCACAGCCATGCTTCCTAAGTGAGGCTACTCTTCCACAGGGCAGTAGCTCTTCTGCAGGGTGGTCACTCTCTGCTGCCTGTTCACAGCTTATTCACAGGGCAGCCACTATCCATCCCTGTTCTGTAAAGGAAGCTTAGAATCTCCTTGCCCTAAAGGCAGATCCCAAAGATTTAAAAAAAAAATGAGTAAAAAAGTAAAGCGAGCTCTAACTGTTGATAGCTTCTATACCGAAAGAGAACAGATTTCCAACCCTTAGGAGACTAATAGCAGACACTCCCCAGATGAAGCCCCAGGGTGGGATGTAATCTGGTCCCCATCACACAAGGCTCTCCTAGAAGAACTAAAAGGGATCTTAAAAGAGAGAGAGAAAAAAAAAAATAGGGAAAGGAAAGGGAAGTTATACAAGAAAATATGGAAGAGGCATGTAACTCATTAAAAAAAAGATTTGAAAAAGAAAACAACTCCATGAAATGTGAAATGGAAAAGATAAAGAACTCTGAGAGAAACAGAATATGTTAATTGGAAAACATGAAGAACTCCCAGGAAAGCAGGATTTGTGAATTGGAAAAAGAAAATAACTCCTTAATTTTTTTTTGAAATGGAAAAAAAATCCATAGAACAAAACAACTTATTTAAAACTCAAGTGGATGTTTACAAAATGAAGTTTAAAAAAAAGTAAATGAAGAAAATAACTCATTAAAAATCAGAACTGAACAAATGGAAATGAATGATTAAATGAGACATCAAGAATCAGTCAAGCAAAATAAAAATAAAAAAAAAAGGAAAAAATGTTAAATATCTACTTGGAAAAACAACAGACTGGGGAAATAGATCTAGGAGAGAAAATCTAACGATTATTGGGGTTCCTGAAAATAATGACAAAAAAAAAGAGCCTAAAAACTATTTTTCAGGAATTCATCAAAGAGAACTGCCCAGATATAATAGAATCAGAAGGCAAAATAGGCATTGAAAGAATTAATCAAACACCTTCTGAAAAAGATCCCAAAATAAAAACCCCAAGGAATATTGTGGTAAAATTTCAGAATTATCAGACTAAGGAAAATATATTACAAGCAGCCAGAAAAAAAAAAAAAAACTCTTCAAATACTGAGGAGCCACAATAAGGATCACTCAGGATGTAGCAGCTTCCACATTTAATAATTGAAGGTCCTGGAATCTGATATTCTGATAAGCAAAGGAACTTGGAATGCAGCCAAGTACCCAGCTAAGCTGAGCATTTTCTCCCAGGGAAGAAGATGGACATTCAATGAAACAACTTAATTACCTTTGTCTTTAATGAAAAAAAAAAAAAAGAATTAACAAAAAATTTTCCAAATATACAACTCAAGAGAAGCATAAAAAGATAAAAAGAACTTTTAGAAACTGTATTTCTGTTATGGGCATACTAAATAACACATGTATAATTAGATTTTACTGATATAATATAAAAAAGGAATTAGAAGTGAAAAAGGGATTGTATCTGAAAAAAAAAAAAGAAAAGTGGAGATAAAAAGAGGGAAATTACAACTCATTAAGAAGCATAAGAAACCTATCGTGTCTGAGGGAATTAAGGGAGGGGGAGGAACATGGTATGAATCTTAACTCTCAACAGATTTAGCTTGAAAAGAAAATATTAGATATAAGTGGTTTACAGAGAAACTTTTTTCACCTCATTGAAAGGTGGGAGAGGAAAAGGAAAAAGGAAAAAGGTAAGCTAAATAGAAGGGAATACAGAAATAGTAAAGGCAAGGTATATGAAAAAAGGGCAAGGGAGGAATTCTAAAAAAGGAGAGCTGCGTGAGGAAAGTGATGCTCATAAGTTTGATAATACAGTAATGGGGAAAAGAAAGAGAAAAGCATACTCTCAGGATAATAAGATGGCAGGAAACATGGAATTAGTAATTTTAATTGTAAATGTGAATGGGATGAACTGTCCCATAAAGCAGAAGCGGAAAGCAGACTGGATCAAAAGCCAGAATCTTACAATATGTAAGCAGGGTGATACATATAGAGTAAAGGCAAAAGAATGAAGCAGAATCTTTTTATGCTTCAGTTGAAATAAAAAAAAAAAGCAAGGGTAACCATCCTTATCTGAGATCAAGCAAAAGCAAAAATTGATCTAATTAAAAGAGATAAGGAAGCAAACTATATCTTGCTAAAGGGTAGCATAGATAATGAAGGGATATCAATATTAAACGTATATGCACCAAGTGCTATAGCATCTACATCCATAAAGACGAAGTTAAGAGAGCTATAAGAAGAAACAGACATCAAAACTATAATAGTAAGAGATCTCAACCTTGCACTCTCAGAATTAGATAAATCAAACCACAAAACAAATAAAAAGTTAAAGAGATAAATAGAATATTAGAAAAGTTAGGTATGATGTTTGTTTGGAAAACCTGGAGACAGAAAGAAGTACACTTTCTTCTCAGCAGTTCATGGAATCTATATAAAAATTGACAATGCATTAGGACATAAAGACCTCAAAAGTAAATGCAGAAATGCAAAAATAGTAAATGAATTCTTTTCAGATCGTGATGCAATAAAAACTACATTCAACAAAAAGCCAGGGGAAAATAGATCAAAAAGTAATTGGAAACTAAATAATCTCATTCTAAAGAATGAATGGGTAAAACAGCAAATCATAGATACAATTAATAATTTCACCCAAGAGAATGACATTAATGAGACAACATACCAAAATTTGTGGGATGCAGCCAAAATGGTAATAAGGGAAATTTTGTATCTCTAGAGGCTTCCTTGAATAAAATAGGGAAATAGAAGATCAATCAATTGGGCTTGCAACTTAAAACACTAGAAAAAAGAGCAAATTAAATACTAATTTAATACTAATTATTAATACTAAATTAATGCTAAACTTGAAATTCTAAAAAATAAAAGGAGAAATTAATAAAATTGAAAGTGAAAAAACTATTGAATTAATAAATAAAACTAAGAGATGGTTTTATGAAAAAACAAAACAAAATAGATAAACCTTTGGTAAATTTAACTAGAAAAAGGAAAGAGGAAAGTCAAATTGTTAGTCTTTTTTATTTTTATTTTATTTTATTTTATTTTTTTTAATGATTATAACTTTTAATTGACAGATCCTTTGCCAGGGTAATTTTTTTTACAACATTGTCCCTTGCACTCACTTCTGTTCTGACTTTCTCCCTCCCTCCCTCCATCCCCTCTCCCAGATGACAAGCAGTCCTATATGTGTTAAATATGTCACGGTATATCCTAGATACAATATATGTGTGCAGAACTGAACAGTTCTTTTGTTGCACAGGAATAATTGGATTCAGAAAGTAAAAATAACCCAGGAAGAAAAACAAAAATGCAAACAGTTTACATTCATTTCCCAGTGGTCTTTCTTTGGATGTATTTGCTTCTGTCCATCCTTGATCAATTGAAACTGAGTTAGATCTTCTCTTTGTTGAAGAAATCCACTTCCATCAGAATACATCCTCATACAGTATTGTTGTTGAAGTATACAATGATCTCCTGATTCTGCTCATTTTACCTAGCATCAGTTCATGTAAGTCTCTCCAAGCCTCACTGTTTTCATCCTGCTGGTCATTTCTTACAGAACAATAATGTTCCATAACATTCATATACCACAATTTACCCAGTCATTCTCCAATTGATGGGCATCCATTCATTTTCCAGTTTCTAGCCACTACAAACAGGGCTGCCACAAACATTTTGGCACATACAGGTCCCTTTCTCTTCTTTAGTATCTCTTTGGGGTATAAGCCCAGTAGTAGCACTTCTGGATCAAAGGGTATGCACAGTTTGATAACTTTTGGGGCATAATTCCAGATTACTCTCCAGAATGGTTGGATTCATTCACAATTCCACCAACAATGCATCAGTGTCCCAGTTTTCCTGCATCCCCTCCAACATTCATCATTATTTTTTTCCTGTCATTTCAGCCAATCTGAGGCATCTCAGAGTTGTCTTAATTTGCATTTCTCTGATCAATAGTGATTTGGAACACTTTCATATGAGTAGAAATAGTTTCAATTTCATCATCTGAAAATTATCTGTTCATTTCCTTTGACCATTTATCAATTGGAAAATGGCTTGATTTCTTATAAATTAGAGTCAATTCTCTATATAGTTTGGAAATCAGGCCTTTATCAGAACTTTTAACTATGAAAATGTTTTCCCAGTTTATTGCTTTCTTTCTAATCTTGTTTGCATTAGTTTTGTTTGTACACAGGCTTTTTAATTTTATATAATCAAAATTTTCTATTTTGTGATCAATAATGATCTCTAGCTCATCTTTGGTAACAAATCCCTTCCTCCTCCACAAGTCTGAGAGTTAAACTATCCTATGTTCCCCTAATTTATTTATAATCTAGTTCTTTATGCCTAAATCATGGACCCATTCTGATCTTATCTTGGTATATGGTGTTAAGTGTGGGTCCATGCCTAATTTCTGCCATACTAATTTCCAGTTTTCCCAGCAATTTTTGTCAAATAATGAATTCTTATCCCAAAAGTTGGGATCTCTGGGTTTGTCAAATACTAGATTGCTATAGTTATTGACTTGTGAACCTAATCTATTCCACAGATCAACTAATCTATTTCTTAGCCAATATGAAATGGTTTTGGTGACTGCTGTTTTATAATATGGTTTTAGATCAGGTACAGCTAGGCCACCTTCCAAATTGTTGTCTTAAGAATGAAAATAGAGAACTCTCCACTAATGAAGAGGAATTTAGAGCAATAATTAGGAGTTACTCTGCCCAACTTTATGAAAATAAATTTGATAATCTAAGTGAAATGGATGAATATCTTCAAAAATATAGGCTCCCCAGATTATCAGAGGAGGAAGTAAATTGCTTAAATAGTCCCATTTTAGAAAAAGAAATAGAACAAGCTATTAATCAACTCCCTAAGAAAAAAAAATCCTCAGGGTCAGATGGATTTGCATGTCAATTTTACCAAATATTTAAAGAACAATTAAATCCAATACTGTATAAATTATTTGAAATAAATAGGGAAAGAAGGATTCCTACAAAATTCTTTTTATGACATAGACATAGTGCTGATACTTAAACTAGGTAGGATGGAAACAGAAAAAGAAAATTATAGACCAATCTCCCTAATGAATATTGATGAAAAAATCTTAAATAAAATATTAGCAAAAAGATTACTGAAAATCATTCCCAGGATAATACATCATGACCAAGTAGGATTTATACCAGGAAGGCAGGACTGGTTCAATATTAGGAAAACTATTAACATAATTGATTATATTGATAACAAATCAACAAAAATCACATGATCATCTCAATAGATGCAGAAAAGGCATTTGATAAAATCCAATATCCATTCCTATTAAAAACACTAGAGAGTATAAGAATAAATTGAATTTTCCTTAAAATAGTCAGTAATATCAATTTAAAAACATCAGTAAGTATCATATGTAATGGGGATTAAACTGGTACCATTCCCAATAAGATCAGAAGTGAAACAAGGATGCCCACTATCACCACGACTATTCAGTATTGTATTAGAAATAGTAGCTTTGGCAATAAGAGATGAAAAAGAGATTAAAAGAATTAGAGTTGGTAATGAGAAAATAAAATTATCACTCTTTGCAGATGATATGATGATATACTTAGAGAAACCTAGATATTCTACGAAAAAGCCATTAGAAATAATTCACAACTTTAGCAAAGTTGCAGGATACAAAATAAATCCACATAAATCCTCAGCATTCTTATATATTACCAACAAAACCCAACAGCAAGAGATACAAAGAAAAATTCCATTTAAAACAACCTTTGATAATATAAAATATTTGGGAATCTATCTGCCAAGGGAAAGTCAGGGACTATATGAGCAAAACACCAAAGCAATTTCCACACAAATAAAGTCAGATAAAACCAATTGGAAAAATGTTAAGTGCTCTTGGATAGGGTGAGTAGATATATTAAAGATGACAATATTATCTAAACTAATCTATTTATTTAGTGTTATACCAATCAGACTCCCAAAAAAACATTTTAATGACCTAGAAAAAATAACAACAAAATTCACCTGGAGGAACAAAAGGTCAAGACTTTCAAGGGAACTAATGAAAAAAAAAAATCAAATGAAGGTGGCCTAACTGTACCTGATCTAAAATTATATTATAAAGCAGCGGTTACCAAAACCATTTGGTATTGGCTAAGAAATAGACTAGTTGATCAGTGGAATAGGTTAGATTCATAGGACAAAATAGTCAATATCTTTAATAATCTAGTGTTTGACAAACCCAAAGACACCAGCTTTTGGGATAAGAATTCACTGTTTGGCAAAAACTGTTGGGGAGATTAGAAATTAGCATGGCAGAAATTAAGCATTGACCCACACTTAACATCATACACCAAGATAAGGTCAAAATGGGTTCATGATCTTTGCATAAAGATGAGATTAGAAATAAATTAGAGGAACTTAGGATAGTTTACCTTTCAGACATGTGGAGGAGAAAGCTATTTGTGACCAAAGAAGAACTAGAGATCATTAGTGATCACAAAATAGAAAATTTTGATTATATCAAGTTAAAAATTTTTGTACAAACAAAACAAATGCAAACCAGATTAGAAGGGAAGCAATAAACTGGGAAAATGTTTTTACAGTAAAAGGTTCTGATAAAGGCCTCATTTTCAAGATATATAGAGAATTGATTCTAATTTATAAGAAATCAAACCATTCTGAAATTGATAAATAATCAAAGGAGGAACAGATGATTTTCAGATGAAGAAATTGAAACTATTTGTAACCACATGAAAAGATGCTCCAAATCATTATTAATCAGAGAAATGCAAATTAAGACAACTCTGAGATACCACTACACACGTCTTAAATTGGCTAGGATGACAGGAAAATATAATGATGAATGTTGGAGGGGATGTGGGAAAACTGGGACACTGATACATTGTTGGTGGAATTGTGAATGTATCCAACCATTCTGCAGAGAAATTTGGAACTATGCTCAAAACATTATCAAACTGTGCATGCCCTTTGATCCAGCAGTGTTACTACTGGGCTTTTATCCCAAAGACATCTTAAAGAATGGAAAGTGACCCATATGTGCAAAAATGTTAGTGGCAGCCCTTTTTGTAGTGTCTAGAAACTGGAAACTGAATGGATGCCCATCAACTGGAGAATAGCTAAATAAATTGTGGTATATTAATGTTATAGAATATTATTGTTCTGTAAAAAATGACCTGCAGGTTGATTTCAGAAAGGCCTGGAGAGACTTACATGAACTGATGCTGAGTGAAATGAACAGAACTAGGAGATCATTATACATTTCAACAACAATACTATATGATTATCAGTTCTGATGGAGATGGTTCTCTTCAACAACGAGATGTACCAAATCACTTCTAATTGTTCAGTAATGAAAAGAACTAGCTACACCCAGTGCAAGAACTATGGTGAATGAGTGTGGACCACAACATAGCATTTCTATTCCTTCTGTTAATTGAATTTTTGTTTTCCTTCTCAGATTATCTTTACCTTATTTCTAAATCCATTTTTTCTTGTGCACCAAAATAATTGTATAAATATATACATATATTGCATTTAACATATACTTTATCATACTTAACATGTATATGTCTACCTGCCTTCTAGTGTAGGGGGTGGGGAGAAGAAGGGAAAAAGTTGGAACAGAAGGTTTTGCAAGGGTCAATGCTGAAAAATTACCCATGCATATGTCTTGTAAATAAAAAGCTAAAAGAAAAAAAAACAGCTTTTGAAAGATGATTATATCAAGTCATTGCACTTGTTAAATCTGATTCTTACTATGTGACTAATACAACACATTTTCTGATCATATGTTTTCTGGACTGTATAGAATCAAGGTGATATATCCCATATTAATTCTATATACAAATAATCATTCCACTGGCAAGCATATGCAGCCTGTTGTTGCTTCTATCCAGGGTAACCTGTATCCAATTCCTTGGGGCTCCTAATGTGTCATAATATATTGCCCAATAATACTTTCATTGATATCATGCTTTCCCCCTGAATCAAGAACAAGAAGTATGGTATCATTAAAAGTATTATGTTATTACAAGCAAGGGCTCCCCTCACTGTCAATGTCCATCAGCTCAATATGCTGTCTTTTCAATTGTATATAATAATTTAGGGACTAGACATTCTTCATCTATTTTGTTATTTTTGTTGGCTTTTTGCTATTGCTGTTGCTATTGTTGTTTTCCTGGGTAGGTTATTAAACTTGACTTTTTTGAAGAGATATGAATCTAGCAGATAGAATAATGCCCAGCAGGTGAGTGCCACATGGATAGCTAGATGATCTTGTGGATAGAATGCTGATCCTGGAGGTAGGAAAACTCATTTTTGAGAGTTCAAATCTGGCCTTGGACAAGTCACTTAACTCTGTTTGCATCAGTTTCCTAATCTGTAAAATGAACTGAAGAAGGAAATAGCAAACTATTTTCGTATCTTTGCTAAGAAAACCTCAGAGTCACAACTGAACAACAACAATGTACTTGGCACATAGCAGGAACTTAATTAATTATCATTGATTGATTGAAGTTAGAAAGCTCTATATTGGAAAAAATCAACATAGAGTTTCCTAAGGTACTTAAAGAATTCCTTTCCTAATTGTACTCTGAGTTGGATATTCTCAATAACATTTGCTCATTTGTTCATGTATTTATTAAGAAATGCTCTAGCAACCAAAATATTTGATGAACATAATTCAACTACTTCTATTTCTTATTAAGGAGAAGATCATTAAGTAAAACTAGGAATCTCATCTGATGTCAACCTAGATATTGATTCATTTTCTAACAATCAGGTTGTTCTTAACCTTCTCTGTGTCAGAAACCCGTTGGGCAATCTGGTAATGCTTACAGACTTCTGAGAATAATCTTTTTTAAAGGAATAAAATATAATACAAAAGAAACTTGTTTTGTTTAAATATGATTATCAAAAAAAATTTAAAAAAAAAGCACACACATCCAAAATTTAGAACCTTTGTTACAAGCTCTACTTTCCCTGACTGAATGAAAGATATTTATTTTATAATAAATGCCCCATAAGCTTTGTGGGATCTTTGACTTTAAGTTTATTCTATGACTGTTGAAATGTAGTTCATTACAGAGTTCTGTTTTTTCAGGGCTACTGCCTTTCTTTTCTTTTTTTTTTTATTTTCAATGAGCAGTTTTGAAAGCATGTAGATCATTGTAAAGATTCCACAGTAGTTTTAAAACATGTCCAAAAATGACTTAACTGTTTTTTTTAAAGGAAAAGTTAGAGGTAAATTAATCCCAAACATAAATTTGTCTTCAAGTTTCTTTCCAGTCCACAGATCACAAACTAATTTGTCTTCTTCTTCTGTGGTCCCCTTGGATGAAAGCCAACCTTCTCTATAATTTTTTAACAACTGAGATAATTTTCATTTCTAGCCATGATTGTTTTCTTAAAATGCTATATTAAACACTCTCTTGTAAGGTCTGTGCAACACTAATGACATTTTTTTTTACAAAAACTAATTATCTTGAAAGTTGTTATGATAAAGGATGCTGTAGAGTTTGTTGGAAAGTTGCTGAACTGAGACCCAAAATTTGGTTATAAGGTTACTCAGATGACTTTCAGCAAGTTCTTAGACCCTCAAGGTCACACATTCAAAATGAGAAGTATGTACTAATTACATCACTTTAAGCTCTTTAATATTAAGATAGATTATGTTCTGGGTTTGCTTATTGTGTCAATATGGAAAATTGCATATGTACATAAAAAGAATTAAGTTTAAAGGTTCTTTTCCTTCTGTATCATTAGCATTAATAAAAAGCAATTAAAATATAACTGTAACTTGTCTATCAAAATGTCCAAAATAGAAATATAGCAATTCCTATACTAAGATGAAACATCAGTTTTTCTCAGTACATTTAAACACATCTTAGTTAGAATAAAATAAAAAACCCTAAGTATTTAGTTATTGGTAGAAATAAAGATTTAATTTTTACAAATACACTAAGTATTATTTCTATGTGCCAAATCCATTTTTCATTAGAGTGGTGTGAAAAGCTAAACATTTCATTCTAATACAAATACTTAAGGCACATTAAAACAAGACAAATTAGATTTTTTTCACCCTCTGCCTTTATTTTTATAAGTTAAAATAAATTTAATTCAAAAAGACAACCAGGAAAACTATATTTTGATAAAATGTACCATATAAAATTTGTAATATTGATACTAAACTATAAGCACCACATGGTATAAAATTCATTTTTTAATATTTTATTTTCTCCAAGTTATATATAAATTTTTAAATATTATTTTGAGTCCCAGATTCTTTCCCCTCCTCTCTTTCATTCCCTCTTTGATAACCCAAGCAATTTAATAAAGGTTATGCATGTTTAGTTAAGCAAAATATTTCCATAATAGTTTTGTTGTGATAAAAAAAAAAACCAGACAAAAAAACCCTTAAGAAAAATAAAGTTATTTTAAAGGGTGTTTCAATCTGTATTCAGACACCATCATTTTTTTTTCTTTTGGTATGGTTACCATGTTCCATCATTAGTCCCTCAAAGTTGTCTAGGATCATTATATTGGTGAGAATAATTATGTCATTTACAGCTGATTGTCTTACAATATTGCTGTTACTGTGCACAGAGTTCATTTTACTTTGCATCAACTTATGGAAATATTCCCTGGTTCTTCTGAGGGCATTCTGTTCATCAAACCTTATAATACAATAATATTCCATCATAATCACATACCACAATTTATTCAGCCATCTATTTTTATTCTCAAATTTGTTTTAAAGGAATTTTTAATACTGTTGTCTATTTCTCTTAAATAGTCTCTCCTCCCTTGGCTCCCATGGCACTGCTATCTCCTAGCCTTGCTTCTGATAATTGTGTTCATGTATTTAAGGATTATCAAATGAAAGAATGACCATCCTTATTCTTCTTGGACTCAGAAGCTATAGCAAAAAGGAAAGAGCTAGCTTTAGCCTTGATATAACAAAAAAAAAAAAAAACAAATAAACTTTTTTTTGTTGTTTTACCATTAGAGCTATCCAAAAGTGAAATCAATTGCTTCCAGATATAGTAGATTTCCCCAGAACTAGATTTCAAGCAAAGCTAAATGATCTCTTGATGGACCTATAGAAGAAGGGACTCTTCAAAGAAAATAAAGTAGATGAACTAAAAATTACTTCCATCTCAAAGATTCTGTGATTCTATAACTAGATTTACTTTCAGGTAGTTTGTAACTCTAGATCTGTAAAACTCTAATAATCTTTTGATCTCCACAAATTCTTCTTTAAACAACTACAGAAATAATTTATCTTATATATAAATTGGTTATATATCTTATATATAAATTGTGTTGTATCACAATTTTCTTCTGAAAAAAAATTATAAAATTAAAAAAATAAGAAAGAATGAAACAAAGACCAACCTGTGACTTCCTTTTTTTTTTCCAAGTGCAAATCTCCTTGCTTAATGTTCAAGTCTTTTACAATTCAAGGCCAACCCAGCCATCTAAGACTCTCTCTCCTTCAGATACACAACACTCTTTCTGTATTTTGTTTCATTCAACTTTTATTCTATGCTCTTCTTCATCTTCTCCTTCAATTTAATTTTGCTAAAGCCTGATTCCAAACTAAAGTCTCTAAGGCTTGCTTCAAAAACCACCTCCTTTATTAAGGTGTCACTCATCATATTCTCTTATTCCAAGACGAGTTTTTCCCCTTCAATCCTCATATGACATCATTATACCTTTCCAGTTCATTCATAGACCTTCATTAGGAACTTGCCAGATAACAATACAATAATAACACATCATTGTTACGTTTAATTAAATTAATCTGTGTATGTCTTTAATTACCAGAGTGAAACCTTCATGAGGTCAACAATTATCTCAGCTTTTTTACCTCCACCTTGCTTAGCATAGTGTCCTGCATACAGTAGATATCATCAGAGTCCTATGCGGGCAATATCTATTAAGCTTTAAACTTTCTAAGTGTAGTCACTGGCAATGTTTTCTATGAGCAGACTGGCACCTCACTGAAAACTTGACCAACAATTCATGGAATTTTTGATAGCGGCAGCCCAATAAAAAGATAAAAGGACAATAAATCATTCAATCCTATGCAATCGTCTTCTTTTAGCAGTAACAAGAATAACAAAAAATAGTCTTTCTTCTTGCTTTGCCTTCATGTCTGAATACAGTTCTCATCCTATTCAGAGAACCAGCTTTTATAACAAAGAAGAAAAAATGAAAAAGAAAAAAAAAAACAGTCCAACAAAAGTAAAGAAACCTCTATCTGACAAACAATCAACCAAGTCTGATGGTATATTCATGTCCATATGTTCCTGCCTCAAATGATTATAGAGAGATACATTTCTTATCATAACAATGTTTTGTCATAATAATTGAACAATGTTGATTTTTAAAAATATATTCTTTTTTTATTATTATTGTGCAGTTTGCCTCTGTTTCCACAGTGGGATGATGGAATAAAAGGGGACAGATGATATGTAAAATCATAGTTATTAGGCTATATACACTCTTCATATGAGATAGGCTGCTGAAGGAATAGATTTATATCCACACTAATGTTTTCCTGCTTTAAAAAGCCCCCAAAACACATCAAAATATAAGTGAAAGTGTAATTCACAGCTTTTCCCCGAGAAAAATAACTAAAGATATAGGAGATTCATAGTATACAAAAAAGAAACAAGAAATATCAAATTGTGTGTTATATTTAGTAGTAAAAGGACAGACACTTTTAAGCAATATTATGAAAAAATATTAAAATAAAATAACATCAGGAACTCTTTCCTTTTTGTTTCTTGTTGTGAATGTACAATGTTCTCTTGGTCCTACTCACTTCACTTAGCATCAGTTTATGTAAATCTCTCCAAGTCTTTCTGAAATCATCCTGCTGATTATTTCTTTTAGAAAAATGATATTCCATAGCATTCATATACCATATATCATATATACCATAACTTATTCAGCCATTTTCCAACTGATGGGCATCCACTCAGTTTCCAGTTCCTTAAGGCTAGAAATTGATTGTGAGTCTTAATGTATATCTCAGCCACTTGAATGATGTGAGTTATCCCAAGGATCTGTTTCTTTAATTGGAAAAAAAGAGCAGAGTGAAACTGTGAGAAGGGAAATTACTTTCAATTCTCTGCATCATTTCCCCTGCTCTTTAAAAATTACAAAGGCAAGGGAATTTAAATCATTTAAAAAGTTTGTGAATAATATACAATAATCTACCATAGACTCTTCTCATTATGGTAAAACCTTTGAAACTTAGAATAATATTTTTAAATGTAAGAGATAAAATATGAAGAATTAAAAGAAGAGAAATTTTATTGATATCTATATTATCAATTAATTAATATCAATATCAAGTGATATCAATATAATATCAAAATGTTATCTGAAAAAGTTAATAGGCTCAGAGTAAGAATCCCTGTACTAAAGGAATATAAGCTTCTAGTTTAGAGGACAAGACTGTCACCTTTGAAAACATAGACTGTTAAGTGGTAACTCTGCTTTTAGTTTCTCCCTCTGTCAATCTATCTTTTTCTCTGCTGCCAGATTGTTTTTCAAAACATAGAATTGTAATATAAAAGAAAACAACTTTGAAAGACTTCAAACCTCTGGTCAATAGAGTTACGAATCATGACTTCACAAGAGTGATGAGAAGCATGTCTCCTGCCTCTTGGCAGAGGTGATGGACTAGAGGTGCAGAATGAGATATGCATTGTCAAACATGTCCAGAGTGTTGAATTGTTTTGCTTGATTGTACTTATTTGTTACCAGAAAGGTCTTCTACTGACAGGAGAGGTTAGTAAGAAACTATAAAATCATAGAGAAAAATAGAAAAATCACAAAAAAGAAGAAAACAAAACAATACTGAAAAAGAGACACAAACAGGCCAATTTTTGATAGTTTTGTAAAACATAATATATATTTAATATATGGTGCAGAAGTTCTTGGTTTCCTGAATAGTATTATTATCTTTTTTCTTTTTTGTTGGAATTTTTGTATTTCTTGAAGTTTACCAGGTTTCTAAAATAAAAAAAGAACAATACAACAAAGCTTTGGTCATGTCATTGCGATGAAGCAGCATGGTGTGGATCCTTTCAGAGTTGGGAATGTCTTGGTTTTAAGACTATCTTTGACACTTAGGAATTTGTTTGACCCTGGACAAGTCATCTAAATGCTCTGAGTCTCAGTTTCCTCATCTGTAAAGTGGCAGTGATAATTTTACCTAAATTACAAAGTTGTTTTGTGAATCAAATGAAATAATGTATATAAAGTACTTTGAAAACCTTCAAGTATTTTATATAGTCTTCTGTTGTTTATTGTTCTTATTTTTCTCTCCTTAGTTACAACACTTTCAAATTATTTCATATAATTCATATCCTCACAATTTGTATCTAAATTAATATCCCTTCATGCCTCTAATAGGCTTCCTCTTCCCCTCCATCTCTTGGAACCACTACTTTCCTTCACTCTTATCTCAAGGGACATACCTCAAACCACACTGCACTGATCTTATCTAACTCTCTTTATAGACATGAACATATTGCTCCCTTCCATTCCAATAAATGCATCTTGAGTGCTGAAGCTATTTATTTCATTTTGTCTCTGTATACCCATTCATACTGTCTGATAAACAGAAAGTGCTTAATAAATTATTATTTGTTGATTGCTTGATAGATTGCTACACATCACACATATTTCACTTTGACCAAATTAAAGAAAAAATAAAATTTGTTGTTGAAATTCTTATAATCTAAATGAGTAATGCAGATGACAAAATATGAGACTTGCATACATTTTCTGTGGCAAAGTCAAGATTCAAATCCAGATCTGACTCCCATTCCAATGTTCTTTTAAATAATCCTATGGTAGTGCTAGCCTAATTACTGCATCCCAGACATGCCTCATTATTTTCCTTTGCATTCATTCTTCCTTCAAACTGAAAGGCCTTTCTGACCTAGCTCTGCCTGTCTAGTACATACTCATGCTTTAGGGCCCAGTTCAAATGACATCTCTAAAAAGACTTCCTTGATCCTCCCAGATGAAAATAATCTCTCCCTCCATTGAACTAACATAGGCCTTTATGCTTCTCTTTTTGAACTTTCACATGCTATCTTGTGTTAACCATTATTTTATAAAATCTAAGAGCTAGAAGGGATTGCAAAGGTCATTGAGTATAGCCCATATCTGGCCGATATATTTTTTTTTCCTTGACATCCTCTCAAAGCAGCTGCTCAGACTCTGTCAGAAGGTGGCAAGCAAAAGGGAAATCCACTACTGTCCAGTATAGCCAGTTTCTCTTTATGATATGTATACTAGGTTGGCAATTTCTCCACATATTTCTCTCTTAGATTTTATAAAACAATAAGTGTATGGTTGTTATATTCCATATGTCTTTCATAGGCTAAATATGTATAAATATGTCCTTATCTGTTCAGTTGAACTATATAATCAAAGAATCTCAAAATTTAAAGGGAATATGGACCAATACTTCAAGCCCATATATGAACTACAGTTGTATCCCCTTCAGAATTGACAGTTATTTGTCATCCCCTTTGAGCTCTCCATTGCAGTAGCCTATTTATATTTTTATCATTCATATT
Source organism: Antechinus flavipes (assembly GCF_016432865.1). Classification (NCBI taxonomy): domain Eukaryota; kingdom Metazoa; phylum Chordata; class Mammalia; order Dasyuromorphia; family Dasyuridae; genus Antechinus; species Antechinus flavipes. The sequence goes on along the minus strand of NC_067401.1, from coordinate 442,101,263 downwards.
TTTGGAAAGTTCCCTCTTTACCTTGGATACAAATTTACCTACTTGCAGTATCCTTTCCTTGCACTTATTCAGCCTTCCAGGGGATGTTTAGTCCTTCTTTTGCTGTATATCCATCCAGTCTTATCAAGACAATAATCAGCCTCTCCCTAAATCTTCTTTTCTTTAGGCAAAATCTCTGCTTTCTTCAACTCTTCTCTATATCACATGAATTTGAGGCTGTTTGTTGGTCTCTTTACTCTCTACACATTTTGTAGGGGATCACATTGCTTTAGTGTAGTTTTTTGAGCTGAATAGGATACTCTAGATATATGAACTGTTAAGAGTAGAGCATAATAGGATGATCACATTCCTAGTTCTAAACATTAATCCTTAATGTAACCTAATATTTTACTCATTTCCTTCCTGTCCTATAACAACCAAATTATTTTGATTCTGTAGTCTATTAAAAACCCTGTATCTTTTTTCAAGACAACTTCTATCAAACGGTGAATTTATGCATTTGATTTTTGAACCTACATTTATAATTATTTTTAATTATTTCAATTTATTAAATTGGTCTCAAATGTGTAACTTGTCAACATCACCTTGATCCCTGCTTCTACAATCCACAGTTTTACTGATTCTCTTCGAACTCTGTCTGATGTCTGAAAAACATTTATTTCATGCCTTTTATCAGGCCCTTGATAAAAATAGGGACAAGTATAGATTCCTGGGATAACAATATAGTTTATATTCAAATACTGACCAAGTTGTGGTGTTTGATTATGATGGAATAATACTGTGCTATAACAAATGTTAATCTTCTCAATTGTAGAAAAATATGCATAGACATGCAAAATAGTGGAGAGTGAAATAAGCAGAACCAAGACTACATTGTGTACAGTGAGAGTAATATTGTTTAAAAAATAACTTGGAGTGAGCAAGTCATTTTGACTACCATAAATATCCATGTTAACTACAAAAGATTTATGATGGAATATATTCTCTACATCTAGAAAAATAATTGATATATATATATATATATATGAAGTTGTATGCATATACATTAGATATAATTATATATAAGGTTATATGTATGTATGTATACAGATAGGTATACATATATACACATACATATATGTATAATTATACATATATACAATACATGGGTGTACATATGTATATTGATTGCTAGACTTGTAGGGGAGGGGGAAAAGGAAAACAAAGAAAGGTGCATGATAGCTTTATATTTAAAAGGAAGAGCAACTTGTGCATAATAGATTTGAAGTTTTGTGAGCAATCTTTTTTTATCCTAGTTTATTATAAAATACTTGTGTTATTCTTGAAATTAGAAATAAAATAAATTTATCTGTAAAATATATTCAAATAAAAATTTTGTGCTCTAGGTTATTATTATAGAGATCCATAGAAAAGAGATACCAAAAGAAATTGAACTAGAACTTTTTTACTTTGTTTTTTTTTAGAGGGTTACTATATAACTAATAAGGAAAAATAACTAGAATCAGTATATTAGTTTTACTATAGGACTTGGAAAATAATTTTAATGGATTCTTGGACAATATGGAGGGATATCAGCTAGGTGATAGTATTCTTCAAATGATTTTAAATCATTTAAAAACTAAAGCCATAAAATGATAATTTGTTGGTAAATAAATGTAAAAATTGGTAAATGAAGAAAATTGTGGGAGTTATTCCTAAACTACTTGATTATTATCTTTAAACAATTATATAGAATAGGAGAGATGTCAAAGTACTGGAAAAAGACAAATGTTTTGATTTTCAGATGGTAATATAGGCTAATTAAGTTGTCTGACTCAAGAAAAAATACTAGAAGCTATTATTAAAGGACAACTTTACAAGCATCTACAAAAAATGGTGGTCTGTAAAAGCAAGCATGGAATCATTGAGAGATAACATGCTAAATTAATGTAATTATTTTCCTTTGGAGCAGATAGATTTATTCACCTCTTATTTTCTTTATCTATAAAATGAAATTCAATTATTTTAAAATTCCCTTGCAGTTATAAATATATAATTCTGAGAACATCTCCTAGATGGAAGGAAAGCCATGGTTCTCTTTACAGCATTTGACAACATCTCATGAAGTTCTTATGGAAAACATGGAAAGATGTGAATTGAATAATAACTTAATTGTACATATTTGGAAACAGACATCCAGAACAAAGGATTTGGATTAATGGATGGATAACTGTCAACATGGAAAGGAATATATAGTGAAATATCACAAGACTAAAATGTATTCAATAGTTTATTAATTATTTTAATAAGACATAGATAGCATGAAGTTTAAATTTGGACATAACACAAACTAGGAATAGCAAGTGATGATATAGTGAAGAATAGATCTTCAAGAAATGATGGAAGTTTCAGAGAGATATATTTAAGAAATAATTAGAACTGTCTAAAAAGGGGAGACCCAAGAAGCTAGGTCATGCCCTGCCTTTGGAGATTTTCAAATTGAATTTATTTAAATACTGATCTGGAAGATTGATAAAGGTATGTTTGTCTCTTTATCAGTATAATCAGATGCTAAGATCCCTTCAAATGCTAAGCTTCTATTATTCTAATTGAACTAAACTTTATGAAGGAGCTGTAATTTACTCTGAGCCTTGAAGGAAAGATAGAGTTTGGAGAAGAATTCTAGAAGGAGAATGTCATTCTAATCACTATCTAAACAAATAAACAAAAACAAAAAACAAAACAAACAAAAAATCCCAAGTAACTGGAAAGTTCTTTGCTTTCCATGGTAGTTATATAATTCATCTTACTCTAAGAGTTAGAAGTAATTGTTGCCCACTCTGTGAGTGAGCAACCTTCTATCACTCAGCTTTACTACATTCTTGGTGATCAAAATCAAATGAACAAAATTTAGTCTGAGAGACATGGTTAATATGGAATTGAAAATAAAAGGATCAAACTATTTATATAGCCCCAACTAATTAGAAATCATGCATTCTACTGAGAAAACTATAGTTCATTAAATCCTAGTCACATGATCTTGACATACTAGAATTGGATTTGGATGCAAATAAATGCTCAAATGTATTCATTGTTTTGGTTTGTGTGAGTGGATTTAAAAATAGTATGTAAGCAGGGCAGCTAAGTGGCGCAGTGGATAGAGCACTAGCCCTGAAATCAGGAGGACCTGAAATCAGGATCCAATCTGATCTCAGACACTTAACACTTTCTCACTGTGTGACCCTGGGCAAGTCACTTAACCCCAATTGCCTCAGCAATAATAATAATAGTAAGTAAGAATGGTGTCTAATGTTCTTCGATCTCAATTAACATAGCAACTTCATATAGTCCTTGATAACTTTATCAACTGAGAATGCTTCTTTGATTGAGGTATAGAGTCAATTGACCAAAATTGTAAAATAGGTTTCCTAAGCAACTTTTTTGAGCCAATCCATCAAGAGTTTAAAGTAGGCATGAATTGCAAGGGAGAACACATGCATCAGAGGAAATTCATTGAAAAGACTATGTCAAACCCTGTGACTTTCAGAAAAAAAAAAAAACACAGCAAGTCAATTCCAAATCTTGCATTCCAATAACAAACTAATCTAATGGTGGAGCAATCAGCTATTATCAGAGGTTGACCTTGGGTATTTTTTTCAATACATGTTCAATTAATATAACTAGCAGCCAAAAGTATCATTGGATAACTATGGAAGATGGTAATTAGCATTGGAGCCAAAAACAAATTACATACAATGAATGAACAGAGGCAGCTTAAGAACCCTGCAAGGACATTTTGAAAATATTTTGATAACTATATATTTTTTTAATATTTTATTTTATAATAACTTTATATTGACAGAATCCATGCCAGGGTAATTTTTTTTACAACATTATCCCTTGCACTCGCTTCTGTTCCAATTTTTCCCCTCCCTCCCTCCACCCCGTCCCTTAGATGGCAAGCAGTCCTATATATGTTAGATATGTTGCAGTATTTGATAACTGTATTTAAATAAAGTTTGTTTCCTTTGTAAATCTTTGAATTTTATTTTATGTATTTGGAAATGCTATTTTGAGAAAGAGCCCAAACTTCATCATTATAGAACTTATCAGTAGCCAGAATAAAAGATTGCAGGTCCTGGAATTATATCTACAGACAATCAAAAGAATTAGCCCTATGACCAAAAACATCATATCTAGCAAAATTATCTATGATAGTGAACAAGAAAAATTGATATTCAAGGAAATTGCATATTTTTTATGATTTTCTACCAACCAAACCCAAACTTAGTAGAAAATTTAATATATTAGAGTCAATATCAAAGATCAATTTTAAGGAATTTAACATAGACAGATTGTTTATTATTTTTTTTTTGGTATTGGAAATGAATACCATATGTTTAAGATTGACATTAAACAATAGGGCAGCTTAAATGAAAAACTGAGGCAGAGTTGAGGTTAAAATAGTAATTGTTATTCAAATAAAGAACAGAGGAAGAATAGACATAGAGGCATTAGAATTGGGAGGAGGGTCTATTTAATCCAATTCAATGGGTTAAATATGCAACACTACATATATACCATGAAGTTTATAGCACCCTCCAAAATCTATAAATAAAGGGAGCAGGATGGATGGACCAGGAAGCAAAGGGTATGGGAGGAAGACAAGGTAAGGATCTATGTGTAGGGAGAGGTTAAGTAATAATAGCAAGGCAAGTTAGGAGAAGAATTAAAGTATAATCTGCAGGATTAGGAAAGATGTATGTGTGTGTATGTGTGTGTGTGTGTGTGTGTGTGTGGAATGCTTGTACATATATGTATTATATATGTATGGATGCATACATAAATATATCCTTTCTTAATTATAGTTTGCTTAGGGATGGGAAGCCTGAAAGGGAGAAAACAAATAAAATTAAAAAGCTGATCAGCAGAGAGCAGCATATATATATGTTTTTTTGTTTTGTTTCATTATTTTGTATTCTTTCTTGCTTTTTTTTTCTTATTTTTTAATAAAAAATAGATTTTAATTTTGAAAAAGAAATTGATCTATAGTTTCTTTGATTTTATTCCCCTCCCTGCTTTAGGTATCAAAACTATATTTGTGTTGTAAAATGAATTTAGTAGAAAATTTTTATTGATTTCCAAATAGTTTTTATTATGTTGTGATAGACTATACTTTAAATGCTTGGCAAAATTAACTTTTAAATTCATTTTCTCCTCTGGAATTTTTCTTAGGGAACTCATTGATGGTTTGTTTAATTCCTTTATCTAAGATAGAGTTATTTAGATACTCTGTTAACTCTTCTTTTAATCTAAGATTATATTTTTATAAATACATTTCACTTAGATTATCTGATTTCTTGGTATATCATTGAATAAAAGGCTTCTAAAATGCTTTAATTTCATCTCCATTGATTATGAATTATGACCTTTGGTACTGGTAATTTGACTTTCTTCTTCCTTTTTTTCTAAATCAAATTAATCAATAGTTTAATGATATTTTTCCATGAAATCAAATCTTAAGCTTAATTTTTAGTTCAATTGTTTATTGCAATTTTATTCATCTCACCTTTGACTTTCACGATTTCAATTTTGGTGTTGGAATTTCAATTGTCCTTTTTATTCAGTTTTTTTTTTTTTAGTTGCATGCAGTTTCTTGATCTGTTCTTTCTCTCCTTGATTGATGTATGCATTTACAACTATAAATTTTTCTGTTAAGTATTGCTTTGGCTGTCTTCCATAAATTCTGGAAGCTTATCTCATTGTTGTCATTCTCCTTAATGAAACTATTGATTATTTCTACAATTTTTGTTTTACTTAATCATTCTATTGGATTAGATTATTTTGTACTGAATTAGCTTTTAATTTGCTTCCCGAATCGTTTGTTAAATGTAATTGTGTTGCATTATGATCTAAAACAGACACATTTAATAATTTTTAATTTATACATTTGTTCTGAGGGTGTTTTTTTGCTTTAATAGATAAAAAGGTTTTGTAAAGGTGCCTTGCTGATTATTATTCTTCCTTGTTAAAGAGGACCAACAATTGCACCACTACTTTGGAATCAAGGTACAATCCATCTGACTGTAGCTGATTAGAGCAATATGAGCTCAAAAAGCTCTACCACAGGGCAGTTACAAATAGTTCATATTAACATTTCAGATGCTGATGTATCAAAAATTGCACATCTCACTTTTCTTTTGGTCAATTGTAATTCTGCTTAGTTCATAGGACATAGTGCCTTTTTTGATATGGGCATGCCATGCCAGGTAATCCTTTGACAATGTATCCTATGTCACATAATTAATTCCAAAGTTATTCAGAAATACTTTGAGAGTGTCATTGTATTGCTTCTTCTGAGTTCTATGTGAGAACTTTTTAATGTAAGTTCTCAATAATAGTCTTTTAGGCAAATGTATGCTTGGCATTGGAACAACATAGTCAGTTCATCAAAATTGAGCTCTCTGAAATAGAGTTTGAATTCTTGGCAGGGTAGTTTGAGAAAGTACCTCAGCGACTGGTGATCTTCAAAATCTTCCTTAGACAATTCAAATAGAAGCTATTCATTTTCATATCCTGTCACTGATGGATTTTCCAAGTTTTATAGGCACACAAAAATGAAGTCAGCACAATAGCTCTGTAGACCTTCAGTTTGTTAAGTAATCTAATACATCTTCTCAATAAATCTTTCAGAGCTGACCAAACATAGCTAGTTTTGGCAATGTATGAATCAATCTCATCATCAATGTATTCAAGGTTAGTGAACTTATTTATAGCATTCAATATTTCTCCATATGCTGTAACCAATGGTTCCAGGTATGGTTGGATGGTGGAGAAGCCGTGATTTCTTGAATTTAATTGTTAGTCCAAAATTACCACAAACAACACAGAAGTTCAAACTCTGAATTGAGTTCCCAATCAGCTACAAATATATATTCACCAACATTCCTTCACTTGATGCTGATTTTTAGCCTCTTCAAGTTAAATAATTTACCTGAGTGAAGGACTGGACTGGGATGCTATTTCTGTCTTCATTAAAGATATCTGTCAACATCACTGAAAACATCATGCTTAAAATCATTGGAGCTAACACACTGACTTTCTCCACTCAACTGGTAACTGAGAAAGAGCAAGAGCATCACATATTATGCACAACTTTTGCAAGCATGCTCTCATGAAACTGATGTACAGTACTGATGAATTTCTCTGGGAAATCAAATTTTGCCATAATTTTTACAAAACCTAATAATTGACTATTAAACATATTTGCCAGATAGAAGAATATTGTACACAGAACTCTGATTTGCTCCTGACATTTCTCTTGAAGTTTCCAGGCATATCAACCTTTCTGTACACATTTTTAAAAAAACACTAGCTTTTAAACAGATGACCAACTTTCAGCTGAAGGATCAGCCTATTAAAAGGACTTCAGCATTGATTAAGAGAAAAAACCCTGCTGTGATTAAAGACAATCTATTTTCTTTACCTTTATAGAAATGAAAAGAAGAGGCATCCTTTATCTCCTGAGGAATAATATCCTCTTGCCACATAATAGCCCAAATATCAGTCAGCTTTTTATGAACAGAGGAATCCCTTCCTTGTAAATCCAATAATTCTTAAACTATCTCATTTTGATCTATTTTTTCAGGTCAATTGTTTTTTTGATGACACTTCACATTTTTTCCCAGTTTTAAAATTTTATTTTATTATTCCTTGATGTCTCATGAAGTCATTAACTTTTGCTTCCTCAATTATAATTTTTAAGGAATTTTTTTCAGTGAGTTTTTGTAATTCTTTCCCTATTTTGCCAATTCTACTTTTTAACATACTATTTTCTTCAGTATTTTTTCATGTCTCTTTTACTAAGCTCTTAATTGTGGTTTTATTTTTTTCTTCCTATATTTTCATTTATTTACTTAATTGTTCCTCTCCTTTTCTTACTTGATTTTTAAAATTAATTTTAGCTCTTTAAGGAATTCTTGTCAGGCTTATTCTCAATTCATATTTTTCTCCTCATGACTTTGCTTATGGCTATTGTGACTCCATTGTCTTCTGAGTTTGTGTCTTAATCTTCTTTATCATTATAGCAAATTTTTATACTGAGTTTGCTCATTTTCTATTGTATTTATTGATTTGTAACTTAATGTTATAGACAGGCTTTATTCATGATATTGGGAGAGAGTAGCTCTTTCTCAAGGTTTTCCACACTGATTTTTCCAGCAATAGTTATGCTATTTTGAAAATTTTCAGGGTGGGAGGAGTCAAGATGGTGGAGTAGAGCTGGGAAGGTGATTAAGCCTTCCCAGTTTCCCTTGAAAACCATGTGAATCAAACCTTTTGAACAGATCCTGATGGAATTAAACCATTCTCCAGCTCAAGAAAGATTGGGGGGGGGACTTCAAGAAAGGCTAGTCTCACTGGATTAAAGGGATATTCAACCAGCTCCAATGGTATCCAGGAAAGCCATTGAGAGGGTTTTAATTATCAAATCAGCAACTGAGACCAGTGGGACAGTCTCCAGTCCAAACTTAGCAGGGAAATTGCAAGCCAGGGAAACTGAGCTGTTGCCTGGAAAGAGCATGTTGGGACACTTCCTGATGTGAACAAGACACCAAACAGAAGGGTTCATGTGCTCAAAGCCAAGGTTCAGAGTAGCACAAGATATTTGGAACAGTGCTCTCTGCCCCCAGGAGCAGAAATTGACCTCAAATGTCACAAAATAGTGAAGGAAAAGACAGAAAGAAATGAGCAAGAAACAGAAACTCTAAATATAGAATGTTTACTATGGTTTAAAAAAAAAGAAGAAGAAAATTAATATGGTGACAAGGAAAACCAAAATACCATCTCAGAAGAGGAGAAAATGACCACATGGAAAATCTCAAAGGATGATATGAAATGGTCTCAAGCCCAAAGAGGCTTCTTGGAAGTTCCCATAAAAGATTTTAAAAGGGAAAAGAGAGAGGTAGT